>NW_019731219.1:446721-484289 GCF_002891405.2 Cryptotermes secundus | reverse complement strand
GAAAAATCTAACAATCTACAGCAAAACCATCAATTATTATGGGCGTTATAACATAGGTGTGCAGCTGGACGAAACATACACGTCGAACCCCCCCAGACGATTTAAATCCCTGATGAAACATACACGTCGAACCACGGCAACGGGTTAAAGGGGGACGCACAATGGACCACTAACTGGTCTAAGTGCATGGGGAAACCCAGTCCCTCAATACGGAATATGGAATAACATTTAATTTCAATAATCTCAACTCAGTAAGTTCAGTTCAAATTTTCTCCATTAAAATTTTCCTCAGTTTAGTGTTCAAAGCCACTGCTCCCCACAAAAAACTAAAATGGGGGCTTCACTATACATCCCTCATCTCCCAAACCTGCCTGTTTATAAACCATCATCCCAGCCACAGCTAGCTTCACCATCTAACATTAAGAAAACATAATTCTTCTGCCTCCACTCTGTCTTCAATATTTACAAGCTGGTCATCATGTGTTTTTGAGATCAACTGCAGTAAGCGTGTTGTAATATATTTTTTGAAGCCTATTCTCGCAAACAATTTGATCAACCAAATTTGGCAAGAAATTCATATTCCATGTTACTAAACAAAATTTCATAATTTTACAAATGACAATATTTTATAATGAAGTTCAAAAATCTCATTGGCTTCATATACACACATGATAATATCAGGATGTGACATTACCCTCCAACTGTGAGCTCAAAGGGTTCATATGTACTTTTCTCATATAAAAGTTACCTATTTTATATGTTATTTCTTCTTCTGTGGAGACTGGATCATCTTCCTCAAAGCCATCATCTGCTGAGTCATCATGCAAGGTATACAGTCTCTTATCTCGTGATATGAATATGTTTCCAGGTTTGATATCCATATGGACCAGCTGCATGGAATGGATATATCTGAAAATATATGAAATATTCTTATATGTTGAAACTTCATGCACAGTTAGTTTAAAAGGTTCTTAACAATTTCAATTTATACTCATTACATCTCCCAGCTGGAATGTCTACATACTTACAGTAGTACTGTATTGTATTTAGCACAGAATTAAAAAGAACAAAGGTGAAGTAAGTGCAGAGCATGACATTTATTCCATACTTCATTAAATTTGATCTTATCAAATGAAAGATGTTGGGGGAAAGAGACAGGGAGAAACATAATGGACCTACAAGATCCTGTGAGCTTAATTTTTCTTAGGGTAAGGAAATGGGACTAAAGGAATAAAAAATTTAAATTTCTCTCGGGCTTTCCAATAGTTAACTGAACTGTTCCTAAACAGAATTTATGACTTAATCTGGTTGGTTGACAGGTTGTTTGATGACTTCATATTGGCATGGTTTCAAACGAAAAATTATTCATTAAGTTCTGAAAAGGAACAGGGGAATGCAGGAAGTAGCCATGGCCTATTTCAAGGTAGCCCCAGCACTTGAACTGCCTACTTGGCAATATAAATCCAGAAGAATGTGCATTTCCACTGGACTGCACAAGTATTACATTTGACACTGTCCACTATCTAAAATAGGTCTGATATACACTGTCGACTGTATCCCCCATCAAGTGACTGGCGGCCATTATAATGATAGATGTGTATCCTTCCATATAAAGATTAGTGGCTACAGTTAGGTCACATCAGCTGCTGGTCTATGCTGCTGATGTAAATGTACTGGGAGGAGATAACATAAATACCATAAAGAAAAACACAGAAGCTGTTAAATGACACTAGTATGGAGGAAGGTCCAGAAGTAAATGCAGAGAAAACTAAGCATATGTTGATATCCCATCACCAGAATTCAGGGAAAGAATCATAACACAAAGCTAGCTAACAGATCCTTCGAACATGTGCCAAAGTTCAAACACTTGGGAAAGACAGTAACCAATCAAAATTTGATTCATGAGAAAATTAATAAGAGGAGATTGAATTCAGGCAAGGCTTGCTACCATTCAGTTCAGAACCTTTCGCCTGCTGTCTAAAAACATAAGAATTAGAATACATGAAAGTACAATTTTGCATATCGGGTTGTATGGGTATGAAATTTGGTCTCTGACATTAAGGGAAGAACACAGACTGGAGGCGTTTGGCAACAGGATGCTGAGGAGAATATCTGGACCAAAGAGGGATGAAAAACTGCACAATGAGGAACTTCATAACCTGTACACCTCACCAAATATAATTGGAATGATAAAGTGGAGGATGGGATTAGCTGGTCATGTAGCATGCATGGGAGAGAAGAGCAATTCATATAGGATTTTGATGAGAAGGCCAGAAGAAAAGAGACCACTATGAATACCTTGACATAGGTAGGAGGAGGCGTTTGGCAACAGGGTGCTGAGGATAATATCTGGACCAAAGAGGGATGAAAAACTGCACAATGAGGAACTTCATAACCTGTACACCTCACCAAATATAATTGGAATGATAAAGTGGAGGATGGGATTAGCTGGTCATGTAGCATGCATGGGAGAGAAGAGCAATTCATATAGGATTTTGATGAGAAGGCCAGAAGAAAAGAGACCACTATGAATACCTTGACATAGGTATGAGGATAATATTAAGATGGATCTTAGACGGGATGGGATGGCATCAACTAGACTGATCTGGCTCAGGATAGGGACAAATGGAAGGCTTTTGTGAACATAGCAATGAACCTCTGGGTTCCATAAAATGTTGGGAAAGTCTTGAGAAGCTGAGTGACTAGCAGCTTCTCAAGGACTCAGCTCCCTGGAGTCAGTACATTATCCTTGTTACATTCCTTTAGGAAATAATTCACAATGAATGTTGCCTAGAACAACTCAAACCAGCTACATGTAGGTATTTTCTGAAGAGTTATACACACCTTAGTCCTTCTGAAACATGAAGCAATAATCGCCTCAGCTCTGGTTCTGTGAAAGGCCTTTTTTCACGCTGACGTTCTTCAATGGCTTCTGCCAGACTTCCACCATTGCAAAACTCATTTTGTATGATCATATGGTTGTCCTCTGCCCATGCTGAATAGTACCGCACTACATGATGGTGCTGGCCCAAAACTGCATGTGCATACACTTCATTCAGTGCTGTTTTCCTGAAACAAACATTTTAATTAATAAAAGGAACAAAAATATAATATGGTGACCATCTATATGCCTCATTAGGACACACCTACAACAAGTCACCTACACCATAGTGTGTCATAAAATGATGACACACTTTTATAAGATGATAATGCCTCCATTCACACAGCTAGAACTGTACAGTAATGGTTTGAAGAGTATTAAGGTGAACTTCAACATCTTCCCTGGCCAGTATAATCATTGCATTTGAACATCACTGAACCAATCCAGTCAGTTTTGGAGACTCGAGTGAGGAACAGATTCCCATCTCCAAAATCGCTTTCAATTTGATTCAATTTTAATTTTAATTTAAGCTTAAGCAGCTTTAAGATGTTCTTAAAGAAGAATGGTACAAAATTCCACTACAGACTGTTCAAAACTTGTAAGAGCCCATTCCAAGGGCTGTAGCTGTATCGAACGCCGAAGGTGGTCCAAAACCTACAGTATCTGTAAAAAGTAAAGTAAAGCTATCCCTGTAACAGGCTGTGAAGGCCCATAGGGTTGTGAGATGTTGAGGGTCCCACATTATCTAGAAAATTGGTTCAAAGATGGCGGTAAGGTTGTCAGCCTTACGCACCAGCTGTGCTTTACTCCCCAGGAAAATTATTTAATTAATTCCTGCCACTCAGCTCCGTTAAAGTATGAGTAGACCCCAGGGCCATAGTGCAGCTGGAAGGATTAGGTCAACTGATAAAAATCCAATGACCTCATCAGGACTTGAAACCTCGACCTTCCAGCTTGTAGCATAGTGCCTCAAGCAACTAAGCTACAGCGTGCCCCGCAGTATTTCCGTTATTTTGTCCAACCCTTGTATGTCCATACTGTATTCTGTGGTAATCAAAGTTCTGCTCCAGTGTCAAGCTATGCCTAACATTTAGCCAGGCTGCACTCATAACTACTGTGATGCAACAATTATTGGAAGATGTGAACATCAGCAACTGCAATTCTCTGTAGGTAGCCAAACATAATCAAAGAGAGGGAATGTAACTAACAGTAAATTGAACTCTGTTTGAAACAACAAACTATACTGTGGATATAGAATACTCACTCGTTCGCACTGCCTGCAACAGGTTTAATGCTCTTCTTTACTGCATATGTGCAACCATCCAACCTGTTGATGCATTCATAGACACTACCAAACTCGCCTGTGCCAATTAGACGAACCTCAAGGAACTCCTGAAAAACCATAAAATTAAATTGTATTCCTTATTATGCTTTCTTTGTGATCTGATGGATTATACCTGTTTCAACTTTGCCTACATTTAAGAAATTATAAAGTGTGTAACCGTACGTCCCTCGCCAAATTATTTAATTAAGGGTATGAACAACTTATGCATTGTTTAACACCATGAGGGACACTCCTCCGGTAGTTCAGGGTTAGTAATTGTTTGCGTGGTCATTTATGTTATGGTAGACAGCCGATGTCAAGTTTAAGTGGTATGTTTGAAGTTTAGTGAAGAGTGTGAGCTTCAAAGTTGAAATAATCTGTCTTGTATGTGGTCACTTTGTGGAAGTATGACAGTGTATTGGAAACAATTAATGTAATCCTCGGTTCATATGGGAGAATGGCATTAAGCCTCAGTAGTGTCTTTCATCTGTTCGACTCGGACACACCTCGGCTTAATGGGGGGAGTATTGTAACCGTACGTCCCTCGCCAAATTATTTAATTAAGGGTATGAACAACTTATGCATTGTTTAACACCATGAGAGACACTCCTCTGGCGAGATACCATCCCGGGATCGCCTAGTTGTAATTCAGCTACTGTCCTCCTTAGGCTTAGGGTTTCACTATAGTACCTAACGTCGCCAGTTTGCTCCTGGTATCATAAACCCATAAACTGACCTTGTGCGAGACCAGCCAGGAGGGGTCTTGGGTTCCCTGCTCGTGTGCCTTGAAGACCTACAAAGGTTTATGGGTATCTCCAAAATACGGATATAGGACAGATGTCGGGCTCAACCCTTCGCTTTCTCATTTATGTTTCTATTTTTTGTTTTCAGGCCAACTGGGGGACTGGTAAAGAGGGGGAAGTCAGTTATAGGGAGCTGAGGAGGACAGTTGTTGAAAAATAGACAGAGAACAGAGTAGTGTTTTACAGTAGTGGTAGCGAGTCGGCGGACGGAGCAGCTAGCTTGGAGAATAATGTAAATATTGATCATTAATGAAACTTTAAATTAAAACTGCAATCCACGGTGTGTTCTGGAGCCCCGGATTCATAAACCTAGAAGTGTGTTCCACTCCCATCTCCGAAGCACCCGTTTCCTGAGAAAAAGACCTCTAGCTCAAGCGAAAGCTGTGGCAGCTGTAAGTCGGTGGACGGCTACAGGAGAATGCCCAACATGGGGCCCATACTCCCCTCATTAAGCCGAGGTGTGTCCGAGTCGCACAGATGAAAGACACTACTGAGGCTTAATGCCATTCTCCCGTATGAACCGAGGAATACATTAATTGTTTATAGTACAGCGTCATACTTACACACAAGTGACCACATACAAGACAGATTATTTCAACTTTGAAGCTCACACTCTTCACAAAACTTCAAACATACCACTTAAACTTGACATCGGCTGTCTACCGTAACATAAATGACCATACAAACAATTACTAACGCTGAACTACTGTTGTACAAGAATAATATATAAATGGATTTCAGTGAAATATACCATGAGAATGCTACACACCTTGCGATATCGTGGAATGTTAGAATCTTGGAGTGCCAGTCTCTTAGTTGGTTGTTCTACTTCTGAATCAGAGTCTTCATGGTCATTCACTTCAAATTTTTGTACATCAGGACCATCAGCTGGTGATCTGAAAGTAATTAACGATTGTTTTTAGTACTTCAGACTAACAGCGGTAACAAACTCTGGCATATTTTTAAATATAGATCACAGAACAATACTTAATATATGTATCTTGAAAACTATGCCTCTACTGGAAATTAAACAGGAGGTTCTGCTCAGTGATTCTGAACACTCTGAACACAGCAGTTTCCTATCAGAAACTAGGAATGCAGCAAAACTTCATTCAAAATCTTTACAAGTAAAATAAAAACCTACCAGTTAACAATGACCAAGTCTTCACTCAGAAGAAGATTTTGGAATGCTTTCAAATTTATGAAATCCATTACAGAAAACCAATTCCAGTAAAAATACAGAGCCAACTTTGAGAAGCTGTAGTGTTGCAATTACTGATGGGAGGGATTTATGAATTATGCTCTTGAGATGGGCTCAGGTGCTATGATATATATACCACGTTTCACAAAGATTGGTTCAGGCATTCAAAAGTTGTTTGGGGGGGGGGGATATACATAGACACACAGCAAGAGGTGATCTCATAATCTTACTTCTCAGTTCTGGAAAAGATGTCAAAATACAGCACATGGAAAGTTCAAGGAAGTAAAAATGAAATGGAAGAAATATTGAAATGGAAATGATGCATATGAATGTAGTAGTATTAACAGAAAAGAAAGGTTCTGGTACAGAAAACTTGAAAAATTATATACTTTTCTTTAGTGGTGTTCAAATTATGAAAGAGGAAAAGAACAGAAATGTGCTGCAGTAAATAAAAAGGCATAAAACTATATAATCAACTGGGAATTAATCGATGGAAGATCACTACGAATAGGAATGACAACAAATCTACATAAAGTGATGACTTTGGGGATATATGATCACAGTGAAGATGACAATATTCTGACAAAAGATGAGTTCTATGAAAAATGACATGATTTAAGCAAAGAATGGTGTTTGGATATGAGAAAATTACATCAGTCACTGTGAACAGTATGTGCATGTGCACACACGAATTATCTTTTGTGTCTTAATTTACAATTACATGAATAGTTTTTCTGAAGGGAACAGTAATATTCTGACATTTACATCAGGATCGTCTCCTTGCTTTCCTTACACGACCATTTTTTGCACAAGCATCATACGTAAACTCTTGTTCCAAGTGTATCTCACATATGCCATTTTGAAACAAAGAGTAAAATGACTGAGTGAACATTTAATACAGTATCGGGGTTTGGGATTACTACTGGCTGGCCCACACATAACATCAACTTGCTTCAGAGTAACTCTTCAGTGATTTACCAGAATGATATTGAAGAAAAAATATTAAATGTGTACAGGCTGTTGGTTCGTTAAAATAACTACCAGTCTGAATTTCTACAGCCAAAGTTGATTCAGGGATCATCTATCTCTCCCACCTGAATGGCCAAATGGGCTTCAGATAACTTTCTGACAATTACAAAATTCAACAGGGTTTTCTAACCCTGTTGGCAAAAACAGGTAGAAGCTGAATAAAACACACAATCTTCATCAATCTGAGAGGGGAACTACAGAATCTGCTCCACTTTCAACTCTCTTTCACCTTCCTCCTCCAGTTCTTAGGTACACCTCAAGCAGTATTCAGGTCAGAAGGACCAAGTCTCTTCAAGATGGAATGAACTAATTAAAAATACAAACATGGTCTGCTATTTTTTAATTTTACAATATACAACCATGTGAATGTGGCCCATCTTATGTAAGCATTTCAATGGCTAATCAGAATCCCTAGTAATGTACAGGTGTGACATCATCCAAGAACATATTCTAACTGCAGTGACATTCTTCTATATGAAAACTCACACAGACATGAGCTGAACATCTTTTCTCAGCCTCGCAACATGAACTGAACTTGCAAGTTGACCTTCCCATGAAGTATATATACCAACTGTGGCCTATAACTGCACTCTGTCACGACTGTCATATGTCGCACTGGATATGCTACTAATGTCAAAAGACCAAAGCTTAGGGGGGAGGAGGCACATGTATGTACCTCTGTAAGAAACTGGAAAGAACACTTTCTGAGTCATGTCCCCAATAAATTATACTACCAAACCACAGGAAGACTTCCAAACAGATGGAAAGACTGTTTTATAATGCTCTTAACAAGCTAATTAAGCCAGACACCATAACGTGAATGGATATTAACCATCTGCTTCCCTAATATAGAAAAATGTAGCAAAATCAAATGCACCATGCCCCTTTCAATGCAGTAAATACAGTTTAAAATGTATACACCCACAAGAAATATATGGCTTATAGCAACACACAAATGATCAGAAACAGAACAGCCAAAGGGCTAAAATAGCAGCTTACACATAGTATCTCGGCAAGATTAAAATACAACAAAAAAATTGGGCCAGGACAGGCATCAATTACGTAACTGGCTAAGGAAATTGCATGACAGTTTTGGTATTAAAAATTTAGAAGGATGTATAACATGCTGTAACACAAATACACTACTTGTTTCCAATATAAATATAACTACAAGTTCTAGTACCTATTTACATATTTTCAGGCATTTCTCATAACAGAGAACTGCACAAAAATAATTATCACCATTGTTAGGTACATATATTTATAGCTGATAATTTCTGACTGAGGTAAAATCTTCATAACGGGAGGAGGTAGCAGATAGTTTTAAAGCTGCTAACATCTGACTGTAGCAGAAAGATTACCAAATAACTCAATTCCAGTACAGTAAACTGATTTTTGATATTTACTAAAGATAGCAGTCGGAACATGAAGGTTCTACATTTTGTAATTACATTGTGCACCTTTAAATTTGTTAGAAATATTTCCATATTGTCCACAAAAAAACAGTAATAATTGAAGTAAGAATTTGCTAACTAGTGGAAGAAAATCAATTTTTTTAAATAATTCCTTACATGCCTTCAATTAGTCTATTTTCTTTTAGATGCTGAATACTTATTTGCTGTCTGTTCAATTCCCCCAGAAAATTATTCCATATTGCATGATGGAAAGGAAGTCAGCAAAGTAAACTAATGCTGAAGTTTCCATTTTTATCATGAGTGATGTGACTGTCCTCACAGCAAAGCATGATAAACTTAGTATACTGATAATACATTCAACCCCTTCCCCCATTTAAGTTACTGTCAAGGCCAAGGAATTAAGATGTTTGTATTTCTTCAATTGTATTGTCATATGCTGTATTTTGATTAATGTATGTTTTGCTGTTAGTACAAAGATTCATGACACTTGTATCGTCAAAATTCAATGCAAATTTATTGGCTCTGAACCACTTGTTCTAGAGAGCAAAAATGATGATCCTCATTCCATCAAATTCTCCATAAGCATTATCACCAGTATAGGTACAACAGGACATATGGAAGCCGACTTGCCGAGGGGACCTAATATGGATTCCACCTAGCACTATATGAAATCTTAACTATTGTAATCTATTGTAAACAACTGTAAGTATTGTAACTTTATTCTCTTATTGTAGTCAGCCAATGTACAGTAACTGACTTGTCCTATATCATGTAACAATTATCTATAGAGACGAAATAAATAAATATAACAAGTCAATATGGGGCCCTCTTTCTCTAATTACTAATTTCCACAATACTTTAGGAGGTTATTTCAGTTATCTATAATATTGTGACATGTTGCGCAAAGGAGAACTCCCCCCCCACCAGCAGTGACGCGGCGGGTGAGTCAGCGCTCCCCTCCCACCCCTCCGCAGTGACGTAACGCGCAACGCTACGTACCCGTAATCAACTTCCTACTGTAACGTGGCACTCATTACGCAACAGCCAAGCACTGCAGCTATATAAGTGAACTGCACAGCAGCTACCAGTCAGTTGTACTGTGACAGCCGCCGAGTTATAAAGTAATAGTCGCCGAGCCGAGTTGACATATAGCAACAGTCGCCGAGTCAAGTTATAACCTGGCCATCGCCGAAGACAGTTCCGAGTTGAAACATAGCAGCCTGCGATTGTGCGATAACTAAGAAGTCAGCGAGCGGAAGACTTATTGTGTGCTTTCAAGACATAGTGAGTGCTGTAGTACAGTTATACTCAGAGTGTGTATTTCAGGGAGACTTGTACAGCTCCCGCGTTATTAATACTTGAAGACAGTGTTAAGAGATTTTGTTGTGGGGTTTGTAAACTGTGGAAACCCGTAATATTGTGATAATTAATTGTAGCCGTTATTTGTAGATTGTTAAATAAACCAATTAACGATCCGTAAGGCGTCTTCGGTAACGAAACACGTTACAATATGATGAATATAGTTTGTTTTTGCAGTTTTTATTACAACACTGTATTCCTTTTTATATGATTAGCTATATTCCTGAATCTTACTTTGCATACAGGCATCGTATAAAACAACTTATATTGCCAAATGACTTGTCCAAGTGTTACTATGTAGCAAAACGGATGAAAATACAAGACAATACAAAATAAAATATTAACAGATCACTTACCCCACAAGGCTCCTTTTGGATCGTGTTCGCTTCTTTGACATTAACAGCATGCCATTTGGAGTAAAAGGGTTGATATTTACAGATGGTTTATCTAATTTTGGATAGGCACATGCTACCCCTTTGGGTTTCTCAAATCTGCTAAATAACCTTGAGCGAGCCGCTGGAGTAGCCGGCGTGTGATCTGAACATTTTTCAAGCAATGTTTTCGGAGTAGCTGGTGATTGAAAGAGTCTTAACGCTCTCACTTTTTTATATGGTGGCGAACTTCTACGGTGTCGCAATGAAATGCAATTCTCAACCCTTGAAGCCCTTTCATTCACATGTTCCGGTGAAGAATCGTCGGAATTTGCGGTAAGGGTAAACTTTGGAATTGGGCTACTAAAGTGGAAATCTCCACGAGAGATGTCAAATCCTTGTTCCATACTCGCATCACATCCAGAACTCACTGTAAGCGAACTAATGTCGAATTCACTGTCATAGGCGTATGACTCAATGTCCAACTTTTGTACCACTTCCATTATTACATCTGAAACAGATTCCTTACACAAGAAATTCACTTTCGAACTTATTAACTCTCAACTCTGCGAGACACCTTCACTTTCAAACTCAATAACCGACGAACTTATTACCTCTAAACTCCGCGAAAAACCTTCACTTTCAAACTCAATAACCGACAACGTCTTACGTAATTTGACTATGCAGCTTACTGGTGGAGTAATTCAGGAAGGCCACCATCCACTGTGTATAGCAAATTATAATACTTAAGAACATTAACAATTATCAATATTATAGACTAATCAAGGTCAGCAGAATACTTAATTTCGTTAAAGAGTGCACAAATTCCTTATACTGAAAGACCCGTATCAAATAATTAAGTACTGATACATAATTTCATCAGACTCAAATGTTGGCAGAATAGAGTATAAACCCGCCAATAAATTTTGTCCACGGATTATTACATATAGATATGCACCTCAACGTTTAATGTGTGCAAGGCACGTATTACTAAACAATACCTGTGCCAGAGATAATACTTAAGGAGAATTTGATGAAATGAAGATTAGCAGGGGAAACCGAAGTACTCGGGGAAAACCTGGCCCATCGCCACTTTGTCCATCACAAATCCCAATGTAGTGCTGAATGGTATGATAAAATTATACATTTACAAACTGTACTTGTAAGTCGTTGCTATGGTTGCTATCGCCAGATAGCTTTAGGACGTCGTGATCGTGTCCACGGATCGCATAATAAAGCCTAGCAAGTTCATGGCATAAGCTCTACCTACTTCCGTTGTCCTGCCCGCCAATAGTATTGAGTTGACCGAGTTGACACCCACCGATTTCGAGGTCTACATCGGTCTATTGGGGCTATTGTACATATATTAGGTTGTCAGTTCACGAGAAGGGGATAATAATTAGCGTAATTAGTGTTTAAGTCGTTTAAGTAAACTGAAGTTGGGAATGTAGGAGCGTAAATCCAGTACAATGAATGATACATGTAGGTTTAATGTTTTGCAATGGGTAATTCCAGATAATTTGAAGCATTTATCTCCTCATGGTATGAAGGTTTTAAAATTCGAAAAGAGAGATGTGATAATTGTGTGGTTTAAAAGTAGCATCTTGATTTATGACAGTATTAACCTTTGTGAACTGCAGAAAGGGGATAATTCACGAGGCAACACCATTGTAAGTATTTTGAGTCTTTGAGTAACGTGTCCAGGGCGTTGATACATTTGTTATTGATTTATACCTACGAGATTAACAGTAGGTGTTCTGCACCGTTCGGCACTTGTCACCTGAACTTCCAAAGGGCAAGGAACCAGGGTCCAATCACACGTCAGTGTTTGTGTGATTATAGTTTAGTTTGTACATACATAATCACAGTTACTGTGGGCATGTGTTTACTTTCCCTTTGGTATTATAAGAATTTAGCAGTTATATATTTGCTTCTTTCAGTGACATATTTGAGGTTAAGTAATGGTGAGTGGAAGTGGCAGCTTGAGTGTGGCACAGTTATTTGAACTAGACAGTTCGCTGTGTAGCACACTTGTGTGTAAGTCGGTTAATTTATATCATTTGTTTATTTTGTAACATTCTCAGTGTGAGAATGCCCATGCAGTGTCTTTGAAACCTGCATGTGAAAGTGGTTTTGGGTCAGGTTTCCTTGATGGAAAATAGGTATATGAGATCTCCATACTGCGTGTGTGTGCGTTTTTTTTCAGCTTCTAAACCAAATGACCGATTTTCATGAAACAGTGGATGTCATGCCATTGAAAGTCGTTACAACATAATGATATTTATTTTCGTAAATCAGTCATTACAGCATGGCAGATACACAAACTTGTGAGGTGGGTGTGACATTAACACCACATAATCTGTGCTCTGCAATAGTTGGTAATAGTTCAGCAGACTTTTTTAAGGTAATTATTTTGTATGGCAGAATGATGGCTAGATGAAATCATATTTAGGTTACAGTTTGACAGTGGAAATTAATGATCTACTGGAGCAAGACATGTAAAATTTGGTATATTGATAGACATGTATGAAATATTATTTACAAGTCAGTGATGCAGAACTTTGAGGTTATCACGTAGGGAATAAATGCTTGTAAGTGAAGCCAGTGGGATACTCTTTGAGAATAGAGCCAGAAGTACAGAATATTTCTAAAAAATGCATGTACATCATATTGCAACAGATATATTAAAGTATGCCGATATAACCCAAAACACCTATGTCCAAAGTTGAACGGTTACGGAGATAATGGCCAGAGAAGTGTCAAACTTTGACCGGCGTTGCACACTTGTTGATTACAAAATACATATTAAAACGCAGGAATATGTGGATTCTGTAATGTTAATAATGTACGTAACATCAAACTAACTTGTGAATGACATGAAGCCATAAAATTGAAGTACAAAATACTCGCTCGCCATGTCATAATTGTCCTTAGAGTTTCCAAGCACTATACATGACACATGAATGGCAAGCGCTGACATAATATGACTGACTGCGCGTTCTGATAAAGCGAACTACATAAGTACGGCTAGGTTGAATCACGGCACTCAAGGACAAACATAGATAAGGCCTCTCAGCTGAGAGGTACAGTGCGTGGACCTGCCAGAAGACCACACTTTTCTTGGGCCATTATCTCCGTAACCGTTCAACTTTGGACATAGGTGTTTTGGGTTATATCGGCATACTTTAACATAAGGAACACCCTCCCGAAGTTTGGTTCATTCCTCCTGGGACACCCTGTATATGGGGGCACGCGGTAGCGTAGTGGTTAAGGCACTATGCTAGAAGTCGGAAGGTCGCGGGTTCAAATACCAATGAGGTCATTGGATTTTTTTTCCGTCAGCACTATGGCCCTGGGGTTCACTCAGCCTCTAACAGAAATGAGTACCAGGAATTAAATAAATAATTTTCCTGGGGAGTAGAGCACGGCCGGCACGTAAGGCTGACAACCTTACCACCATCTCTGAGCCAATTGTCTAGATAGTGTGGGACCCTTAACGTCTCACAACCCTATGGGCCTTCATGGTCTGTTACAGGGATAGCTTTACTTTACTTACTTTTTATATATATATATATATGAACTGTGATAATTGGTCTTTTGGTGACTTTTTGTTTCATAATTTTATAATGACACATGGTTGAAATACTGAATTTTAAAGAGGGAGCAACAATTATGAAATTAAATTGTTTAGGAACAAAGGTCTCTAATAATCTACCACAACATATTAAGGATATATCGAGTGACACTAAGAGTTTTGAGGTACAATTGAAACAATTTTTACAATTACATTCTTTTTATTCTTTACAGGAATATTTCGGTTATAAATCTTTTTAAGATGCGAGTAGCTGTCTTGCTTTACAATTAAAAGAAGACAAGATTGTCAGTCTGTGTTCTGGTTTCTAATTGCTTATTTTAGATATACATAATTTTTATATCACTGTATACTAGTTTTTATTTCAATTTATTATACTATTAATGTATGTAATACAAAATTCATTAATGACATTGTCTTTTAACTATAGAATTTTTAATTAATAGACTTGTATAAAACTGTACAAATTGTATAAGGTTTGCCATTACTTTTACTACTAAAATTAGCTTATTTATTGTATTGTATTTATTTATTTATTTATTTATTCACTTCACATCCATGGATCATTATACATGACATAGGACAAGTCAAAACACTCTTATAATCCAATACAACGATACAATAAGACAATACAATGATACAATAATAGAATAATAAGAAGAACAACATAATTTTATACTAATATAATAATTAAATGATGAGCACTATATTTATCAGTCACAACACATCAAATTTGAAAATAGATTAACAACATGTTTCGGCTATTTAGCCTATTTAACCTATTTGGCAGGGGAAACCGAAGTACTCGGAGGAAACCTGCCCCAGCGCCAGTTTGTTATCACAAATCCCACTTGTTCAAATCACAGTGGTGGGAAGCCAGCGACTAATCACTTAAGCTCTGGCGCGGCCTATAAATTGATGTTGGAGAGTATGGTCATCTGTCGTTATCCGGGTAGTTCCAGCCAATACCTCCTGCTATCCTGTTCTCTGCAAGAGTAAAAAAACAAAACAGAGCAGAAGGTATTCCCACATATATGTTATTGTAAAGATGTAAGTCATTTATTCATTAAGTATATGATAACTAGTAATTATGATTTGATTTATCCCCAACCACGAAAAAGTCTTCTACCCTATAAAAACAATGATCCAGCAAGAATGTTTTCAGAGTCTTTTTGAATTTGTGTAGTACTGGTATCTCTTTAATATATTGTGGTAACTGATTAAACATCCGACATCCTATATTACTAAAGTTGTTTTTGCATAAACTCGTATTACATGGTACTGTATATAGGTTATCCTTTCTCCTTGTATTGTATGAGTGTATTTCGGAATTGATTGAGTAAGCACTTAAATTTGCCTTTATGTAAACCAACACTTCATATATATATAGGCATGGTAAGGGTAATATATGTAACAGTTTAAAATATTGTTTGCAACTAACAGTTTTCGGGATTTGTATCATGATTCTAATAGCTCTTTTTTGTAGCTTAAAGATCACTTTTGCTTCTCCTGAATTACCCCAGAATATCAATCCGTATATTAACATAGATTGAAAATACGCATAATATAAAGTACGAACAGTCTCTGGCCCAGCTACTCTACTGATTATTCTTAGGGCAAAACATATTTTACAAAGTTTATTTGCTAGCTGTTGGGTATGTGTATGCCACTTTAGATTTTTATCCATCCAAACTCCTAGGAACTTTATATGTATATGTTTATCATATTTTATTACAAATTTGTATGCTATTCAGTGACAACTGTAATTCTTAGTTGTGACTGTAACTAGGACGATCTTCACATCCGCGTGAGAATGTATTCTCGACAGGATTTGTGGAAGGTGAACAAATGAAATGAAATGAAATGAAATGGTGCATAACAAATTTAAATGTCCGAAAATTTAGTGTCCCAGCGCTGCAAGTAGTGCCAAGCTTAAGAAATCATGAATCTATACATCCACCCCCCCCCCATATGCCTCATGGTGTGGTGCTTAATTAGTAAAGCACAGGGATGACTTTACCTTTACCTTTACATAGACTGAGGTTGTTTGAGAACAGGATGCTGAGGAGAATCACCGGAGAGGGATGAAGTGATGAGAGGTTGGAAAAAACTGCATACTGAGGAGCTTCATAACTTGTACTCTTTTCTAAGTATAATAAGAATGATAAAGTCAAGGAGGATGAGATAGGCAGGACGTGTAACATGAATGGGGGGAAGAAGGAGGAGGAGAATGCTAATAGGATATTGCTTGGGAAGCCAGAAGGAAAGAGACCACTAGGTAGACCAAGACAGGTGTGTGGATAATATTAAAATAGATCTTAGAGCGATAGGATAGGTTGGTATGGACTGGATTGATCTGGCTCATGATAGGGCCCAGTGGAGGGCTCTTGTGAAAATGGTAATGAATTTCAATTCAATTTTAATTTATTCTGTTGATGCATACAGGTACAACAGTTGGATATAGAAAAGTCAAAAATACAAGACAGTACAATATTAATAAATAATGATAAATAAATAAGACATGCAATCATTAAAAGATTTTGTCAAAAAAATGAAAATAATGTAACACTGGAAATACTGATACTATGATTTTACTATTACCGTCAGAAATACTTATCTAGTTTTATGCATAAAAATTCATCCACAGTATAAAAAGAATGCTCATGCAAATACTTTTTAATGCTTATTTGAAGCTTTTAATATCACATGCCACGTCCTTAATGTCAGCTGGAAGATCTTAATGCCTGCATAGGTGGAACTTTTATGAAACATCGCCAAGTGAGTGGTTACTTGGAAAAAATTAGAATTATTTCTAGTATTAAAATTATGAATTTCAGAATTTTGTCTAAACAAAGATTTATTGGTAACCATAAACAGAGCCAAGGAGAGTATGTGCTGAGATGCTAGAGGCAGAATATTCAAAATTAAAAAAAAAAAAAAAAATTCTGCAGGAATCCCTGGATCTTGCTTCCATTAGTATTCTAACTACTTGCTTTTGGAGTTTGAAAATATTCATACTGTGGGAAGAAGTTCCTCAGAAAATTAATCCATATGTTATAACTGAATGAAAATAAGCATGATAGATTATCTTTAGGGAATGTAAAGATAAGAAAGGTCTGATTGCTCTTGCAGTATAACACGCTTTGTTAAATTTGGAATCCAACATATCGGTGTGACTCTTCCAAGACAGAGTATTGTGAAGTACTAGCCCAAGAAACTTTAAGTATTGGCAATAGTTTTGTTGTTATATTTAATTTGTATTTTGGAATTAATAATATCTTTAGAGTGGAATCCCATACAATAGGTTTTGTCCAGGTTTAATGAGAGTAAATTTGCCTTAAACCATTTCATCACACTAGTGAAGACTGACTTCAAGTTATTTCGTAGTACAGTATTGTTTTGATTACTGACGATTACGCTAATATCATCTGCAAATAAAATTGTTTGGGGGTTTACACTGACATTCAGATATTTTATAGATAAAAGTATGAATGAATGAATATATAAGGGGTGGGCCTTATCATCCCTTGCACCGTGACCTACAGTGGTCTATTGTGCTTAAGAAAAAAGTAGGTCATTGATATATAGTAGGAAAAGTAATGGTCCAAGGATATATCTCTGGGGAACTCCATGTTTGACCCAACCCCATTCTGATTCACTCTTATCAAAGGGTCCATTTTTAATTACCACCCTTTGATATCAGTTTTGGAGATTCGATTTTAATAACATATATACGTTGTCAGTTATACCATAAAATTCAAGTTTATATAAAAGTATTTCGTGATTTACGCAGTCAAAAGCCTTCTCCAAATCAAAGAAGATTCCACCTACTTTTTTTTTTATTGTTAATAGCTGCTAAAACTATATTAATTAAGTTATATGAAGCTGTTTCAGTGGATAATATGGGGCGAAACCCAAATTGTTCTTTGGCTAGAATGTCATAAGCGTGAACGTGTATCAATAATCTTCTAAATATTATTTTTTTAAACACCATGATAAACGAAATTAACAGTGAGATTGGTCTATAATTTGCGCAGTTCTTCTTATCACCTTTCTTGTGTATAGGAGTTACAATCGAGTATTTCATACATAAGGGAAATTTACCAGCTAAGACTGCCTTATTGAATATATAGCATAAAGGGGAAGAAATGTAGGGGGCACTAATTTTTGGTGCCTTCATCGAAATCTCATCATATCCAGATGAATTTTTTAATGTAAAGGAGAGATAACTTTTCCAATTTTTTTAGTTGTTATTTTATTGAATATTACAAGGAGCATTCCGTATATAATGACTCCTATTTTTTTAATGAAAACTACAACAGATACAGAAAGTATAATAACGCAGTTAAATAGAGCAAGATTTCAGCTATTTACAGTTACTTTTCCACATAATCACCGCCATTTGTTGTGCACTTTTGCCAGTGATGAACAAGAGCCTGTATGCCGCATCTGTAAAAGTCTGCGCCAGCAGAGGCTAGCCACTTTCTTACAGCTGCAATGACAGCATCATTGTCTGGAAAATGTTGCCCATGTAGTCCATCTTTCATAGGCCCAAACAGATGGAAATCTGAAGGTGCTAAATCAGGGCTATAAGGTGGATGTGGTAGGACAGTCCAGCCAAACTTTGCGATGTGCATGGTGGTCGCCAAACTGGTATGGGGTCTAGCGTTATCGTGTTGCAAGTGAAAGGTTATCTGCTTCTCTGGCCTGACTCGGGAAATGCAGGCTTTCAGCTTAGTCAGCATCGTCTTGTAGCGTTCAGAATTGACAGTCTCACCAGGCTCCAGAAAATCCAACAAAATCACACCCCACCTATCCAAAAAGACCATGCACATCACTTTCCCTGCCAATGGCTGTGTCTTGAACTTCTTTTTTTTTGGGGGAATCCGGATGTCACCACTCCATGTACTGTCTTTTGGATTCTGGCTCGTAGTGGTGACACATCTCACCTCTGGTGACGATGCTGTCCAGAAACTTGTCACCTTGAGCCTCAAACTGGTGCAGCAGGTCTTGACAGACTTCCATTCGATGAGTTTTGTGGTCCTGTGTAAGCATCCGCGGGACCCACCTGGAACAAACTTTGCGATAATCCAGCTTCCCCAACATAGTTTCCAGTGCATTACAGCTGATATTAAGCTGTGCACACAGTTCCCTGGTCATTATCCGCCAATCTGAATGAATGAGGCGCTGTTCATTGTGAGGAGTGGCAGCTGAGCAGGGACGCCCAGGGCGTGGCTTGTCGTGCACTTCACTTTCGCCACTGTTGAAACGCACTACCCACCGCCTCACTGTGCTGACATACACTGTATCGTCTCTGTACACCTTTAGCAAGTGTCAATGGATGTCAGTGGGTGCAATTTGTTCAGCAGTGAGAAATTCAATAACACATCTATGTTTCGTACGCACTTCTATGTCAGACGCCACTTTGGTAGACTGCTCTGCTGTCTCTATCTGTCGCACAACAACCAAACTAACAGTACATTGGCGGGAGGGTTCAACCTTCACTACAACACCACCAACATCCAGCTCAGACGTTACATATTAACACAAAGAAATAGGAGGCGTTATATACAGAACACCCTTCGTATATTGGGAAAGGGGCCCTTAGCTGTCAACCTTCAGGTTCCATAAAATGGTGGGATGTTCTTGAGTAGTTGCACAACTGGCAGCTTCTCAAGGAGTTTTGCCAAACAGAACACTCATTTTTTGGGCACAAGTTGTCTTAGGAAATGTGGTATAGTCACTGCCCTAATTGAGACAGAGCTCATTTTATGTTAATTTTGAAGCTAATAAAAGTTCCATTCCGTTGACAGTTATACCAATATATTCAGCGTTATGTGTACAAGGTATTCACATTTGACCTTTGACCTTGCATTTCTAAAAATGAGGTATTTTAATTTTATGTATATATATTATTCTTGTAATTATTAGTTAAAGCATTTGCAGGCACAGTGAAACTTTGATTTTGCGATTCCAGATTTTATATTTTTCACGAATTTACATATTTTTGCATGTTCTCAGCCAAATGCCCATAACAATAATGTTGAAGTCTAATGGGTTTTACTTTTCCTCAATTTCACATATTCCCCGAATTTTCACTTAATTTTTCTAGTCCTGACTACTGAAATTTACCAGATTTTACATTTTTTCAGTTCAGTTCTCAGAATTTCTTCTTTGCGGTAGTGGACTTCCTTCCTTGTTAGCAGTTGCAAATGGTTAAGTGAAACGTGATAAAATAAATATTCGAGCACAAGTTGATGCACATATTGGCACAGTTGTAGATCTGCCATCATGCTTGAGACTTTTATTGCCCTTCCTAAATACACTTGTGAAGAACCATGAAGAAATTGAGAGAAGTTACATCCAATGTGGACCTTTCTCCAAGCAGCAGAAATTACTGAAACGTTTGCCACTTGAGGAACTGGAGAATCTGCACTACTCGTAGCTACATGGTTCCATAGATGGCACACACCTCAAGGAGAAGGCTTAAACATCGCTGCTCATCTGGGAATAGCCAGCTTTTCAACTCCAACAGATGGATCAACATGTTTAAGAAGTTAGACAGCATTGTTTACAGAACTGTGTCAGGTGAGAGCAGGTTGTGTTGATCCAAAAAAAAAAGAAGACTGGAAAAATTACCAACTATTGCAAGAAATTGAAGGTGATATATAATATTACAGTGCTGATGAGTCTGATCTATTTTTCAGTCTAAAGTTTGGCAAAACCCCCAGTTTTCAAGGACATTTTTGCCACAGTGGTATGAAATCTAAACAGTGGGTTACTGTACTCACATGCAATGCTTATGGTAATGATAAACTGCCACCTCTTGTAACTGGAAAATATAGAACTCCACATTGCTTCAAGAGTGTCAAGAGACTGCCAACAAATTATGAAGCTAATACAAATTCTTTGAATGACCACGAAATTTTTTTAATATTACCTCATGCAGCTATACAGAAAACTGGGTACCAAAATCACAATATCTTGCTTTTCACTAATCAGTATGCTGCCCACCTCAAGAACACCACATTTCTCAGCAATATCAAAGTTGTATTTCTTCCAGCTAATTGTACTGTCTAGCTACAGTTGTTAGATTTGGGAATCATCCATGCATTCAAGTTTAGGCACAATAGATCACTGTGGTCACGGTGCAAGGGCGAAGAAGGCCCACCCCTTATACATATTCAAGTGCCATTACAGAAAGCAGTTGATTCAGAAGACTGTAGCCATGATAGATGGAGGACTGTTCCAAGATGCTATGCAGCTGAAGCTGGATATGTTGTCTGCAGTGCTCTTCCACCTAGATTCTGATAAGAACCACTGCAGTCAAGAATGCTTTGTGAAGTGCATTTTCTCAATTGATGTTGTCAGTAGCAATGACAGCAATGCAGTGAAACTCAGTGAAGGTGAAGAGGATGACTTGTACAGTTTACAGCATCTTTGAGTGCAGTTTGAGGGCTACACAACATGTGACCATGCTCTTGAGGTTATGGAATCCAGAGTGTTGACCAGGTGTTGGATCAACATTTGACTAGTTCAAAAGAAGAGGAAGTACATGTGTCAATTTGATGCCAAGAACAATATTATTATAATGTGCAGCAAAGTTGGAACTGAATTATACAGACTGAGAGCCTAATAATGCTTAAAGAAATCACGAAACTAGGTACAGCTATGTACCATATTTGCCAATCTGTCCAGGTGAATACTGGAATAACACCATGATACAGACTATGTCTGCTTCCTTCCTCTTTTTCTCCATTCATCAGTTATAATCACCATCTCATCTTACTGATGCTACATAAGAACAGCAGTTGATAAAATGTCATAAAATAAACCAAGAACCACATTTGTATCTACATTTGCATTGTTAAGTTTTCAAATGTATTTTTTAAATGATCTTCCAAATAAATGGTATAAAGAAAATCAGATTTTCTGTACACTTTCCTCAGTTTTACAGTTGTTTTAGGTGACCCCTTAAAAGCTGTAAGATTGAGGTTTCATGGTATTCTGATCATAATGTTTTCAAGTAGTATTCAAATAAATAAATTTGTAAAGATTATGGCATCCTCAGGTCACTTGTTTGTATATCTTAGAGGTGTTATGTTACATAAAAAAGCACAAAGCAGATTTGATCCAAAATATAAATATTCATAGTTATAATACAAGAATAAACAAGGATTTTTATGTTCAGTTCTGCAGAACTACATTATTTTAAAAAAGTGGTAAATATAGGGACAGAATTCTATAGCAAGGTGCCAAACAAAAAAAAAAAAACTCAGTGAGTTTTTCAGCTTTTAAAAAAGACTTTAAATCCCTTTTATACGATAAATGAATTTGTTAGTTTTAATAAAAAGGTGGATGGTGCAAGTACTTATTTCGGATGTCATAGCACCTCATGAGCTCTGTATAGTAGTTCGTGTATTTTTTGAAATGTTGTATATATATGTTAGTTAGTTAGTTATTTATTAGAGAGGGTGGGTTTCCCCATGCACTTAGACCTGTAGTGGTCCATTGTGCTTCCCTCTATGATTTCTACCACCAGCCTCTATATCCTACCGGTATTGGTGCTTACCATCAGTCCCACCCAGCCAGGGAGACCGGCTCTACTGGCTGAGAAGTATCTATAATGCTTCCCCCATCTACCGGAGGTATTAGTGACTGCTGTCGGGCGGCAAACGTCCACAATTTTGCTCAGTGACCTCCCTTGGAGATATGAGGTTCTTTTACTTGCCGTAAAGCTACGACACGGGAGCCACGGCTTAAAGTCCCTCCCGGAGGACTTGTTCCCTGAATTTTTCCGCCCTTAAAAATTTGACGGCCTCCGCCGGGTATTTGAACCCGCGTACTACGAGTCATGAGGTGGGAACGTTACCTCTAGACTACGGAGGCTGCTGTTTATATGTTGCTTATGATTGTAACAAATGTTGGTAGTATACTTGTAACTTTGTAGATTTGTTTTGTTAACTTGTATTGCTGAATGACTTGTCCAAGTGTTACTACGTAGCAAAACGGATGAAAATAAAATACAGTACAATACAATACTTTGCTGCACTCTTAGGCAGCAGTTAGCTTTTGTTACTCCAGAGTAGTAAAGATAAACATTTGTTTAGGTACTGTCTGTTGAAGGCACCATCGTGAATATCTTGCAGCTTGGAGATGTGGTTGGGGTGTTTAATGGTCGCGCTCTCTATCTACTTGTCAAGTCACAAGACACGTCTTCAGTGTGAGTAGCTGACAACTACCTTTAATAGTAGTCCTTATAAAGTAAAGCAAAGCTATCCCTGTAACAGGTTATGGAGGCCCATAAGGTTGTGAGAGATCAAGGCTTCCATATTTTCTAGACAGTTGGCTAACAGATGGTGGTGAGGTTGTCACTGTTATGCACTGGCTGCTCGTAACCCCCAGGAAGATTCCTGGTAGTCATTTCTGTTAAAGGCTGAGTTGACCTAAGGGCCATAAAATAGCTGGAAGGATTAGGTCATTTGAAAAATCCAATGACCTTGTCAGGAATCAATCCTGTGACCTTCCGGCTTATAGCATAGTGACTCAACCAAGTATCCTACCACATGCCCCCAGTAGTAATCCTGGTATAATAGGAATCTACGTAATGCTGAAATGGTATTCACATTCCTTGTATTTTGGAACATGGTGAAATTGAGGTTATGCTCTATTATTTTTTAACAGCAGTAACTGATGGAGAAAATTAGCTCAAATGGTAACACTTCTGACTTGTATTTCGGAGGTGCCTCCTCCAAATCTCAGCCCGGACACCATGTGCCCTGACTGAGGTAAGTCTTTCAAGGCAGATGTTGGGATAGTACCTTCAATTAGGCCATGGCCACTTCCTCCATATCCTTCAAAATTTATTACTCGCTATCTTTGAATCATTTCATGCTGTATTGTCTGATTTACAGACAGTGTTGTTAAATAAAGTGCAAAAATAAATAAACAGTGATTATGAAGAGAACTGTCTTTTTGGATATAGTGCCATGTAGTCTGTTGAAAGTAAACCTTTATATTCAATGGACTACAAAATATTATATCCCAGAAAACAGTACTCTTCATAAACATCACTGTGAGAACCTCAAATCCTACACAGTAATTATATTATTACTTAAATAACAACACTAAGAGAAAGAAATGTCAGAAAATACAGTGTTTCTTGATGTAATATTTTTGCTTATTTAGTCTCCTTTGTCTAAGGTCCCATCTCTACCATCTCTTTATTAAATTTATTATACTTAAAGATTTTCCTCTGTTTAGTTCCCAGATCCTGTGCTCAACAAATAAATGTGAAAACAGATTTCACTCTACTGAAATTACAGAGTAAAAGGATCAAAGGGAACATATTTAGTTCCTTACATTAGTCAGTGATAAGTGAAGAGTTTTTCTGGTAGGACATGATGTTCTTCTTGGTGAAGTTCAAATTGTCTCCACAGGTCAGCATTAAGCCATGGAGTTGATGTTATTCATAAGGGGTCAGTGTCATTAAAGATGCACATCAGGATGCACCAAGAGGTTTTGGCTATGTGCACATTTTTAATGGGGTTTGTCCTTGTTAAGAAGAAACATGAGAAGCTCTTTATTGATGTGTACAAGTGTGGCTCAAGAATGATTCCAGCAGAAAAGAGATATTCAGTTCAGCTTCCACAGTCTTCATATGGTGTAAGTGAGGCTTCAGTACTTCAAGAATATGCAATTGAAAGAAGTATATATTTATGTAAGATTTGAGGTTTTCATGGCAGTGACTGATGAAAGCAGCCTTCTGGGATGTGGCGCCATGTAGATATAGTGTTAATCGACGTTTTGGAGGAACATATTGCCTCCATCTTCAGGGTAGAAGACAAGAAAAAATCCGCGAGCGAACCAGTGTGAGAAGGTGTAACAGGCTGAGTCCAGTCAAGTAAATACAGCTGTATAAGAGCAGGAATAGAAGGGAGAGGGGCTACATGGGAAATCGGAAGAGAAGGGGGAGGGGAATGGTCTGGGGAAGTGGCCAGCAGGTAGCAGACCAGAGCAGGTATAGAGTATGTGTTGGGGGGGGGGAAGGGAAGGTTAAATGGAGGGCATTAACCCTGAAGCTTGGGGATTGTGAAGTGAGTCAGGCATGGACATGCATGGCCTTGTGGATCTGGCGTCATGTCTCTGAGGTTTCTTGAGGGAACAGATGAGAGGCTTCCGTGACTTGCTGAGACAAAACCCCACCTCTCTGTTCATATTGTCGGGATGGATTTCAGTCTCAATGGCCTCCCTAATGATGCGATCCATATATCGGGTCTTGTCTTCTACCCTGAAGATGTAGGCGATACATTCCTCCGAAATGTCGGTTAACACTATATCTACACAGCGCCACATCCAAGAAGACTGCTTTCTTCAAGTATATACAGTAGAACTTGGTTATAACGTCATCAGAGGGACCTAAAAATAGTGTTGTTGTAACCGAAATGGGCACTTCCACAGTAGCCTTATGTTAGTCATGTAAAAATCTACCAAAAACCGAGTTAAAATGTTGCATTTTTTAGTGAATTACATAGTTAAGTACAGACTAACGTAACATTAACGTGGAATTAATATGGATTCTCCATATCGTTTGTACTGTAGAATTCACCAAACCAAATTCGCAGCATACATCAGCTTTTTTCCTTCCATTTTCTATTTCACGAATCACTTTAACTTTCTCTTCATTGCTTAAAACTTTCCTTTTCATTGCCATGTTTTCGCCACTGCACTTCTCTGGGTTTAGGCGGGAACACTATAGGGTAAGTAGACAATGTGAGGTCCTGTTAGACGAGATTCTAGGAAAGGAATGCAGTTAACAACCTGCCGCGTCCTCTTGCACTATTCACGCAGTCCCACCCCACACCCTTGTTTTCGCATAAAACCCACGCTCCTCTTGCAGCCCGCGGTTGTATTCTTCCAGGACAGTCACGTCAGCAAGTAGAGAAAGTGAGGGTGGGCAGACACATCGAACTTTCCCACGATATCAGAGAAATTCAGGAATGAAAATGACGTTACATACGAGGTTGATGCATTTGTGCATGTCGTACTAAGCATGGTATAAGAACAGTTGCTTTATGAGGAATTAGTTCATACCATTGAATATTTGACGCAATAGACAAGGTGTCGCAGAAACCGATGTTGCTATAACCAAGTTTTACTGTATTTAGTTCATAAGTAATGACTGATGTATTTCTGTGTCTGAAATAAATGTTCATTTAATATGTATTAGTAACTTGGACTTCATCTGTAGACAGACAGATGATGTAGATAAAGAATTACTGAATTTTTGTACTTTTCCTTCATCTGATAATCTAAAAGCTAAGAGAACACAGTCTTTTGGAATCTGGATCTGCTTCTGTCCTCAGGTGAACAGGGAGACACCTCCTCTTTTGGGTCCCTTAGAAAGAGCTAACCTCAATCACTGGATAGCCCATGTCATTGTAACCACAGCTACGTTAATACCTGAGACCAGCTATGTCAAAGAGAGATAACAGGAAAAATCCAATAAAAATTGTGATAAAGCATGCACAGACCTGAAATTAAGATGGAAAGGGAGTTGGAAAATTTTATGCAATGAACCTTGTCCATGAAAACCAGTGCACAGGATGAAGTGGAGAATTTCTGAAACCATTTTGTGCGTACCACTACCTCCACCTGTGGAGTAGAAGCTGAATACTTGGGCTTAAAACCTTACAGAAGCCCATGAAGAATCTGTGACATTGTAGTGATCGTCTCTGTAAGTTGCTAGCCTCATTGCTGATAAAAGGGATCCAGATGGGTGAAATATTCAAACCCAAAGGTTCATTACTGTGTTCAAAAGAGCCCTCCACTGGTCCCTATACTGAGCCAGATCAATCCAATCCATACCATCCCATCCTACCTCTAAGATCCATTTTAATATTGTCCACCCACCTACGCCTTGGTCTTCCCAGTGGTCTCTTTCCTTCTGGCTTTCCCACCAATATTCTATATGCATTCCTCTTCTCCCCCATTTGTGCCACATGCCCTGCCCACCTCATCCTTGACTTGATCATTCTAATTATACTTGGAGAAGAGTACAAGTTATGAAGCTCCTCCTCATGCAGTTTTCTCCAACCTCCTGTCACTTCATCTCTCTTCAGTCCAAATATTCTCAACACCCTGTTCTCAAACACCCTCAGTCTGTGTTCCTTGATTAATGTCAGAGACCAAGTTTCACACCCATGCAGAACCACAGGCAAAATTATAGTTTTGTATATTCTAATTTTTATGTTTTTGGACAGCAGACAAGAAGACAAAAAGTTCTGGACTAAATGGTAGCAAGCATTACCTGAGTTCAATCTCCTCTTAATTTCTTCCTGAATCTGTTTTTGATTTGTTATCGTTGTTCTGTAAAGTATAAGGAATGGAATTATTACTTTTCTTTTATATGCTGGTGGTCCACCCCAAACTGGTTCACTGTCCTCTAGGAGACCCTGATTGATGTCTTGCCTAGACCTATATACTGTTTGGTAATTGAGGGGCTGTTTCATAAAAATGTAATAACTTGAAAGACCTCTGTGTTCAAAATAAGCAGATGTGGAAAATTAAATATATTTTTCATAGTTGTACGATCTCTTTATACATGGTTTATATCAGTTACTTTCAATAGAAACCCAGCTTCTAAACATCTGTCACATGAGACCAAAGCAGGCATAGTAAAATCTGTAATTGGTTTAACAGTAAGAAAATGGTTATAAACCAGCTGTGTAATAATCCATTTGTTCAATTTTTCAAAGTTATCTAATGCCATGACAATGTTTCACTTGACTTACAGGTTATTTCTTGCACACTAACATCTGTGAGATGCAGTGATTTGGATCCGGTGCTAGCAAGTTTACTCCTTGAAGACCTGGCATTGGTCTGGTCACAGATAATTTTTGTTGGTTTGGATTGTGGTCAGGTGTACTGTGTTCCAGTAGTGACAGAAAGTAGATCTGCTTCCGTGGCTGGATCTAAAATCGTATATAGCACTACACAGTCCATTGCAGGAATTGTGTTTCTCAGAGGTTGGTGAATTATGACTTGATTAATTCCAGTATTTTTTCCTGAAATGAAAAATACTGGAAAGATATGTGCTCACAGCATAAAGGTACGGTCTCCATGCATCTGCAATTTATATCATGGAGACAGATGAGGAGTATTGTATTAAGAGACTCAGTTTTTAGCCTACTTTCCCACATTTTGAAAAAAAATAAATGAAATTATGCTTATGAGATCACCTTAATGTCTGTGTGTGTGATTGTGTATCTCCATGTAACAACTTTCGAATACCTGTGCTGATCTTCATGGACCTTGGTATGTATATCATGCCACCTCAATGCCTTACTCCCCATCAGTAATACCAGTGCTGCAATCTCTGAAATTGTTGACATAATAAACTTAATATTACTTGAATGCTCCAAATGATCATCATGAATCTTGGTATGTATATAATGTCACTTTAGGTCGTTTCATCAGAGTACTTCATAGATCCTCAGTAATTCCAACACTGCAGCCTCTGAAATTGTTCATGTACAAACAATGCCACAACCAGGTGTCATTGAACTTGGTATGAGTATCATGCCACCTGAGGTGATCTGAATGGCCTACTTCATAAACTTTTCTTATTAGTAATACATACATACATACATACATTTCATTTCACAAGTCCAAACAAATGGACATGAAGGGCGTCATACAAAAATTTAAACAAACACACAGATAACGAAATAATTAAAACTAATTGCTTATGTTATGCTCCACATATTCAGAAACTGTATAAAATGAATTATTCATAAGATATAAAAACAAATTTAAACAAACACACAGATAACAAAATAATTAAAACTAATTGTTTATGTTATGCTCCACATATTCAGAAACTGTATAAAAGGAATTATTCATAAGATATAAAAACAGCCTATTTTTAAAACTAATTCTATCCTCTTTAAGGCTTTGAATGGTTATGGGCAATCTGTTGAATAGTTTAATGGCAGTAAACATAGTACCTTTCTGAAAAGCAGAAAGATTCGAGTTTGGCAAATATAATTGCTTTCGATTTCTTGTATTCAAACCATGAACATCTAAACCTGAACAAAATTTAGTTTGATTATCAATCACAAACATCATCAACGAGAGAATGTATTCACATGACAATGGCAGTATATTCAATTTCTTAAAAAGATCCCTACAAGAGTCTCTAGGTCCCACTCCAGATATAATCCTTATTACTTTTTTTTTGTAATTTAAAAACTCTAACATTATTCGTTGAGTTGCCCCCAAAAATTATTCCATACTTTAGAATAGAGTGGAAATAAGAAAAATACACCATTCATAAAATTTTTTTACTCATAAAATAAGATAAACTCCTAATTACAAAAATAGCTGAACTAAGTTTAGGGAGAATATACTCTACATGACTCTTCCAGTCTAAATTCTTATCAATTTGCAGACCCAAAAATTTTATCACAGAAACTTCATTTATAAACAAATTCCCACTAGCAACTGCCAGAGAGTTATAGGACTGTTTTAGAGCAAACCTAATAATATTAGTTTTAGTGATATTTAAGGCCAACTTATTAGCTGTGAACCAATTTATAATAAGAGACAGTGTACCCCTGACTTTATGCTTAAGCTCATCATGATTATTACCAGTAACCAAAACACTGGTATCATCAGCAAAAAGAAAAACTTTAGCCAATTTATTAATATATGGAGGCAAATCATTAATGTAAATAATAAATAGAAGTGGTCCCAAAACCGACCCCTGCGGAACCCCTTGTTTAACTCTTTCCCAAGATGAAAAATAGTCCTGACCATCATTAGTTTTGATGTACACACACTGTTTTCTATCCCAAAGATATGATTTAAACCAGTTTAATACACAACCCCGGACACCATAATACTCTAGTTTAGATGTCAATATTTCATAGTTAACACAGTCAAAAGCCTTAGCAAGGTCACAAAAAATCCCTGCAGTTTGCAGTTTGTCATTCCAGGCCTGAAGTATGCCAGTCGTAAAAGAAAAAGCAGCATGGTCTGTTGAAAAATTTTTCCTAAAGCCAAATTGTTCCTGCACCAGAATATTATTAACTTGTAGATGCTGACTCAATCTACAATGCATAACTCTTTCCAAGACTTTACTAAATACAGTCAACATAGAAATAGGTCTATAGTTCGTAATATCAACCTTATCTCCTTTCTTATACAGGGGCTTTATAACAGCATACTTCAAGCATTCAGGAAATACACCATTAATGATAGACATATTACAGATGTAGGAAAGGGGCGCACTTATAAAGACGCTACAAAGTTTTAATACTTTAGATGAAATCCCATCATAACCAGAAGACTTCTTTGATTTTAAAGAACAAATTATATTGATAATTTCTCCTCTGGTTACATGAATTACTTTCATACTATGAAAAATAGGCTGAAAAGCGTTCTTTAATAATTCAAGAGGTGAACTAGTTTTATCAGGATGTGTTTGCAGACTATGAGCAATATTCAAAAAATACTCGTTGAAAGCATCAGCAACATCATTAGATTGAATGTTCCTATTATCCATTTTAAACATAACCGGCATATAATTGTCTTTGGTGGATTTATGCAATACATTTCTTATAATATTCAATGCTGTTTTATTTCTATTATTAGACATTTCAATTAACTGATTATAATATAATTTTTTTGCTTCATAAATTACTTTCCTTAAAATAAGACAATACTTTTTATAATAAGTTATACTAAGGTAATAATTTTAATGTTACTTGAATGCCTGAATGGTCGTCGTGAAACTTGATATGAAACCATGCTATGTAAGGCAATTTCAGTAATGTATTCCACAGATACCTCTCTTCTGTAGTTCCATCATTACAGCCACTCAGTTTCTTGATGTGGAAGCCATACTTTTAAGCTTGATATTACCTGGACACTCATTTTATGGATATACCGCCATTTACAGTCCCTTAATGGATCTCTTTTTATATGTACTGTGAAAAATTAAATTCCAAAAATACAGTAGAAATATTATTATGCACACATAAAAATAAAAACAGCAAACACATCAGTGGCAGTAGAACGTACACAAACACAGGCCCAAAGAATGTGTATAAAGAATGAAATAAAATTCGTATACATAAAAAGAAGCAACCAAATAAAATTGTATACTCACTTCACATTGGCAATGTGAAAAAATGTAAAAACACATGGAATATAATTTTTTAGAGTATTGCAGAAGAGTTAGAGGATAACATGAACCACATACAGAAACTTAAACAAAAAAAATACAAACATACTGACTACAACAGAAACATAAAACAGCAAACACCTTCTACAAACACTTGTAGAATTTAACCATTATCACATTTACCAATGATGAAATGCAACTTACACACTTGTTGGAACAGCACTGTGTTCTTCAGAGATATCTTAAAATAGGTAATGCTTGGAAACACTTGTCAGCAAAGCATGACATTAAAATTCTTATAAGGACTATGTATTCATCATTCAGTAGATCATATGTGAAGAAAGAATAGTTCAGTATGCTAGCCACAGTTATAGAGTAAGTGCACTAATGTGAAACTGTAGTGTCCTGATTGACTGTTGCACAAAAGAAGTGAACAGGTGAAATGATTGAGTAAACAAATATTGCCTGAAGATGCTCACAAATTTGCATTCACCCTGAATGGCATAACCGAGCAAATTGTTTCAGACGAGGTGCTTGACAGCAGTTGAAACTGTGCAGTTTGCAGTGGCTGAGTTTAATAAACTGAGGACTCAGTATCTAGGTGAAATTGTTTATTGGAGAGCTGAAGTCAAGAAAGTTCTGGCTGCTGTGAAGGGTGATGCTAACACTGCTCCGTTGCAATTACTATGCTGCTTACCATTTTGAGGATTTTCAGAAGAGAAATTAGTGGAGTGGTATGAATTTGAACAGGTTGTAATTGTGAAAACAAAGGACAGTGTGATATTATGACTGACAGTAAAACATTGCATCCTTATACTAAACTGTAAAGAAAATCTGGACATAAAGATACATGAGAGTTTTGATTTCATAAGAGGTTTCATCTGGAGAAAGTGGCAACTTTGATGCAGTGTACAAGCATTGGACAGCAAATACAGACAGTGCAAAAAGCTTCCAATAGAACAGCAAAGCAAAAAATGTCTTGTACACTGGCAGTGCATAATGTCCTGATAGAGTCATTAAAATGTATTATAGACATGTTTCTGCAACTGTACATTGTTTACACCGTTTTGTTAACGTTAGCATATGAATGTATATTTTTAATGGTAAATGAATGAACTGCAGAAATGAACTGTATCTTCCACTTGGTGGGAGCTCTGATTGACTGCTTAGGCAGTTATCCACTCAGGTGGCACAGAAATTAGAGAGAACATCACTCTCAAGCTTCTTTAAGTTGTTCTCAGTAAGGTCTTGCCACATTGGCTGTTTCTCGTTGGACACTGCAGGGAAGATTGTAAGGTAGATTGATATGCCTAATGAGGAAGTTCAAAGGTAGGGACAAGAAATTCATATGGCAGAGAACACTCTTAAACAGCAATGTACTTGCAGAATTGAGTAGGGGGTGGAAGGATAACATGAAAATGGAGGTTAAGGAAATCACTATAGGAATATAAATAGTATTAAACTAGATCGGGAATGTGACCAGTGGTAGACTTTAGGGGTCTGTTGCCAGATGGTTAGTATGTGGTTATTTGTATATAATTTTGAGAGATAAGAGGGATCTTCCCAAAGTTCCTGCATTTTCATATTATTGAACAAAATGGAAAGAGCAAGAGGGGTGGGGGTTGGCAGGAGTTATGCGACTAGTTGGCAAGGCAAGCCTGTTGACCTTGCAGTTAATGTGAGAGTTGCTACAAAGCAGTGAACATGGCAGTGAAACTTGAGAATTGCACCAAGGAGCAGCAGCAGTAATCTGTGATATATTTTTGTGGGCAGAAGATGTACCAAATGGACAGATCCATCAGCACATGGGTGCTCATTATGGGAACAATGCTGCCTCTTGTAGAGTTGAGTGGGGTGGATTGAAATATATAAAAATGGACATATGGCTGTGACTGATGCAGAGCCAATCACATCCACAACTGCACAAAATGAAGAAAGAGTTAGAAAACTGATTCTTCAAAACAAAAGAGTGACAGTCAATGAAATTGTAGAACAACTCAATATCAGCATTTGGTGTGCCTATTCTGTGCTGCATGATAACCTTCCATTCCATAAAATGTGTGCCAGGTGGGTGCCTAAGGAACTGACAGTTGAGCATAAGTGCATTGCTTAGACATTTTTCCTGCCACTTGACTTGTTATTGCGAAGAAGGTGACAACTTTCTGCAACACATCATCACAGGAAATGACACCTGGCTTCACTACTATCAACCAGGCACAAGCGGAAGAGCATGCAATGGAAGCATCCATCATCTCCTGTTGCAAAGAAATTCAAGACCTAACCACTGGCATGCAAGTTGGTGTTGACCATCTTCTAGGATTCTCAAGGGCCTATTCTTGAGACCCACCTGGAACATGGAACAACTGTCATAAGTGGAACCTATTGCAACATGCTTCAGAGAGGCCTGAAGCCTGTAATCTGCTGTAAATAAGAGGGAGACTGTCAGAGTGCTACCTGCTGTTGCACGACGTCTCTCACCATGCTGCAATGCACATGTTGGAAACCCTCGGGAAATTGAAGTGGGTAGCCATGGAACATCCAGTTCACAGTCCAGATTTTGTGTCATCTGATTTTCACCCTTTTTGACCACTTAAAGAAGCTTTAGGAGGGAGAAGATTTCGATGTGACGACGATGTAAAGAAAGCAGTGCAACAGTGGCTACATGTGCAACTAAAGACTATTATGATGGCATTAAGAAGTTGGTAGGACACTAGGAAAAATGTGTTGAATAGCAGGGTGATTATACAGAAAAATGATGCATTTTGTTCTTGTAATCATCAGTAAAGTACAGTTGTAAAATATGAAGTGTGGAAACTTTTTGAAGATCCCTCATATTACAATTTGTTGCAGACCCAGTGACATGTCTGTATTCTCATGTGGGTGTGGTGCTATGCAGTGGTCCAGTGGTATACATTACAGCCAATCAGCAGAAGTTAAGTTACCATATGGTGTATCTCCCTGGGTCTGTGGAGGGATGTTGCACTGTGAAGGATGGAATCGTAGCTACAGATGGTTTGGATCTCTGGCATAGCAAACTGACCTGGAGTAGTGAGGGTCAGCCAGTGGTGGAGAACAGGGTGTTGGGGATAAAGGGAGTTTGTGCCTTGGATGTGGTTCCCCATTCAGATGCCATACTTGCAGTTACGGTAAGTAGAATTATAAGCTGGAAAACTTAACACCTTCACCAGAAACTTAACACAAAATTCATATTTGTCCAAGAGGCAAATTTTTTTGGAAAAGAAATAGGCTGCCTAGCTCCATAACTAACTGCCATGTAGTCACCATTATTATATTCTTAATTACAGTGGCAGTCCTGATTAGTATTTTTGTTCATTGTGTTTCACATGCTTTCATCAGGTTGCCAATTTGTCTTTGTGAAATAGCTGTCCATATTATAAAGAAGGATAGACGTTGAAATATCATTAGGTATTCTAACTTTATATGTTGCCTTAACTGTTCTTTACCACTGCTTGAATGCAGTAATAGGTACCTATTGAGTCTGATATATGTTATAAGAACAGATGCTAAAATCTGCACTGCAACTGAAATATCACATTGTGAGCATTTGTATCAGAAGTTTCTGATCACAGTTCAGGATGTATTAAATTTCTTGTTCTGTTTAAAATTTGCATACCATTAAATTCAGGTCCTGCTGTAAAATACTGATTTTGTCGACAGCTTCATCTCACATTGTACTGCATTCAGCTGGGAACTAAAATGTCATCCAGCCAACAAAAAAATTTTACTATTCCACCCAGCATTATGGCTGACATGGACAGGAAGATGCAGTGCCTTACCAGACTCAAACAAGAGATGGCTATGGAGGAAAAGATGTTAGAAGCCATAAGCATTAGTAAGAGAGAGAAACTTCTCCAAAATACTTTCACACTCTCTGTACAGGTATAAAGTGTTCCATATCATAGAATGTTAGAGCAATGATTTCTTAGCTGTGAATCTTGGGGTTTTGTAATAGACACCAAGGGTTCTGCCTATATCATTAAGATTACCAGTTTAAAGGCAATATTATATTAAAATCATGAATTAACGTCCTCTTTATGCTCTGTAAGTGCCAAAAAATGTATTTACAAGACACAGTCCACCTATTCCAGCTAAAATAGTTCTACAGTAAAGAACCTTGATTATGAAATGTCTTCTCAGAGGTTCAGCCAACTACATTTTGTGGGAGCACATGCTTGGCCAAGAACCGGTGCACTATGCTACAAGCTGGCATATCGCGGGTTCAAGTCCCAATGAGGATTTTTTCAATTGACCTAATCCTTCTGGCCACATTATGGCCCTGGGGTTCACTCAGCCACAAACAGAAATGAGTACCAGGAATTAATTAAATAATTTTCCTGGAAACTAAAGCGCAGCCGGCACATAAGGCTGACAACCTTACCGCGATCTTTGAGCCGATTGTCTAGATAATATGGGACCCTCAACATCTCACAACCCTATGGGCCTTCACGGCCTGTTACAGGGATTGCTTTACTTTACTTTACATGCTTGGCCAGTTGGTAGTCAGCATGCAGTGACTCGTGTTGACACACAGTGCACCAATATTCACTGTAGAAAATTAAACTACAAGCAAGTTTTAATTAATGAATAATGAAAAGACTATAACCATCATGTTCCTTGAGGATGAATATGTGATCTTTATCTGTGGTGAAAAGTGAAACAGAAAATGTACAGAAATGATCCATGCACTTTGGAGACTGTACAAATCAAAATCTAGAATATGATTGTAGAAATCAAGAAATATGAACTTGAATATGTCACAGAATTTATGTTGGGATGTATGTTAATGTGCTTTCAGAATTCTACTTTTCGCAGCTATTGTAATTTTAGGTAAATGGAGTGGTTTTACTGAAAACATTTTTTGAGCATGGGTGGAATGTTCAGTTATGTCACACAGTAGCAGGTTATCTTATTTGAGAGAAACAGACCATCATTTGGCATCTCACTATGTGAACAGGTTGTAATAATGCTGCAAATGAAGGACTGAGCCTCTCTGAATATACATGNTACCGCTGCCACAGCCTAAGTTTAAAGGGCCGTAGGATAAAGGTTAATATCTTTTACTGAAAATATACCTAGGTTTTTATGTGCTAAACTAGAGCTGGCTTTGATCTAGTACAGGGGGTCTCCAGACTTTTCTAAATGCGGGCCACATTAGGTAATTCAGCACTTTCAATGGGCCGGATAAAATGAGAAATTAATAACTCTAGGTATATGAATTTTATTGAAAGCACAGAATTTCATAAATTAAATACAAAGTACATGAGAATAAATTATCGTATATTAATGACAACAGACAGTAGCAGCAAATGCTCATATTTTCATCACAAATTATAATAAAACAAGCTGGCATTTGTGAATGTGAATGATGTGAATGATGGGACTCTTTTTGCATTCTTAAAATCTGATTAAATTGAGGTTCAAATTTTGAAACGCTAATCACAAGTAGCGACTTTAAATGTTCATCGGATAAATTTGCCCTGTATTTTGACTTGATGTTCTTCATCTGGGAAAAAGTTTGTTCACACAGATATGTTGTCCCAAAAATGGAGAAAAATTTACAAACCAGCCGTTGTAGAATGGACTAAAGTTCCGGTAGCCTCATCAACATTCCTCGCTACCAATTCTTGGAACAGTTAGAGCAAAACTGGGCATAAGTTGCCTTCAATACAAAAATGGTAATAAGTACGACACCGGCGTTGATGATCTGTTACAATTACACTGCACCACTGCAAGAAGTTTTGTGCATAAGACGGCTAGTAACGAACTGCTCGCGCTACCTACATTGCCACGAATTGACACTGCCGATCGAGGCCAAAGAAATATGAAGAAATACCATGCAGTATACGGTCCAGAATTAGTAAAATTGTGAATAATATTAACATAATATGGAATATCAATATATTTTAAACACAGTCTTAATGAATTTGAAATCTATGAACAAGTATTTTTTTACCAGTACTCATTGGAAAATTAGCTCAGTTGGCGCATTTCTGCACAATTCTTTTGCGGGCCAGATAAAATCACATCGCGGGCCATAGTTTGGAGACCCTTGATCTAGTAGGAAGCACAAGAGAAAACCCAGTGTGTATTATTGTCCACTGTGCAGCTTTACATGTATCATCAGTAGTACAGCAGGAAATACAATGCATAATTCATGATTGCTTTTCTTTTTTTTAAATTTAGTACTGTATAGGAATTGCCCTCCATGATGTGTATGTATTGACTGTCTTCTAGTGCACATAATCTCACTTGTCACTTCGCTACATGTTTCGGCATCACTGTGCCATCCTCAGGTGTGTTATTTACGTTAAACTATTGCATTGCTTGCCATCATGTGTCGTTTATAAAATGATTTAAAATTTATATTTGTCATGTACTATAATA
>NW_019731219.1:442372-446234 GCF_002891405.2 Cryptotermes secundus | reverse complement strand
TACACTTCCACCAATTGACGATGAATTTCAATTGGTTTAGTCCCTTTTGCGTTCAAAAACCGAATAACTGCGCGAATCTCACACTTCGCGGTTTTAGTAATCGGGAGCTCCATTTCTAACGGCAACCGTGCCAAGACTGAGCGTCCTAGCTACGTGCGCGCATGCTTGGTGGTATTGGGGGGAGTGGGGGAAGCAACGAATGCAACAGGGTTCCCAACAGCCGCACGAAAAATTACCCAGCGCTTTGGAGACCTTACTTTTGGAATCAGCTACATATTTGAGGTTTTAATGGTGAAAGTTAAATTATCATATTCAGGGTTGGACATTGTATAGTCATGCAGTAGTTCACCATTGTTTCAAAGGAACCTTATGCCCCCATCTGCAGGATAGCAATTAATAAGGATGCAGCATGCTTTTCTGAAATGTTGGTAACTACTTAATTACATGGTACATAACCCACATTCCAATCTGAAGTACGGATAATACTTTTGTTGACCAAAATATGTTCATGGATCACTGTGGTGGAACAGGATAACTTACCAACAGAGCCTACTTTTCTGCCCTAACCTGAGCTGAGGGTTTCCAAGATGTCTTAAAGATTCTGCTATGTTAATTTCTTATTCTCTTTAATAAATGAGTGCATATTTGCTAACTTTTGAGCTGGGATAGCTCACGATACAGGATACAGGCTAGACAGCTGGAGTGTGATTCCTGGCAGAACAAGAGATTTTTCTCTATCCCACAGTGTCCAGACCAGCTCTGGGGCCCACTCAGCTGATGGGTACTGGAGGCTGTTTCACCAGGGAAACTGTCCAAGGAATGAAGCTGACCACTGACCTCCATCTAGTGCCAAGGTCAAGAATGGTGGAGCTCTACCTCCACTCTCTGCCATGCCTTCATGTGTGGTGCTTAATTAATGAAGAACATGGACAACTTTACCTTTTTATACTTGATAACTTAATTTTTAAAGAATAAGCCTTTTCTAAATTTCATCTGTTGCTGCTAGAGAATTACATGAGGAATAGTCATTGTGGAATACAATTTCATCCATGTATCTTTTGATGTTCCCTTAATTTATAACCTTATAACACACACATTCTTGAATGTCTGTACCTTCTGTGACATATCTTTAAATCTTACATTTTTAACCAATTAACTTCCATTATTAATAGAATCTTCTCTTAAATGCCCATGTCTTTATGTTTCTTTACTGAAATCTTGAAATGGTACAGGGTAGATTGTCTGTCCAAATTAATGTAACTGTTGTGTATGATTCACTTTTTACAGGTTTATGATACCCCCAAAGGCAGTGATGTTGGGAAATATGGATTTGAAATCCATTTGAAGAACAATGAAGATCAAGATTACTGTCCAGAAACATGGTCATTGTGTGTATCTATAACTACAAATGGGATGAGTGTTAATCAGACTAGCAAGCTGGAACAGAGAGTCCGAAAAGGTGTTAGTGTGAAAACATTTATTATGGCCAACATTCCAGAACCATTCTGCCCCATTCACGTGTCTTGTAGGTTGATTGCCAAGATTTCGGAAGAGAGCGAAACAAAAGCCACACTTTGGGCAGTGATTCCTGTTGCAGTAACCACACTAGATGTATCTTACTTCTTTTTCCCCTTTTCTCAGTTCACTAAGAATTCATTATCAGAGGACCTATTGAAGATAGCCCATAGTCACATGGGAGAAAATATGAAGAGGCTCGAGTCACAACAGAATGCAGAGACTAGTCAACATACATATGAGTTTAGGTTGCTCAAAGAATGGACAGATCCCAGTGATATATGGGCTGCAATTATCAAGAACAGCAGACATCTTTTTTCTGAGGTAAATCATTATATCATCATTATTCTCAGTAGTAGGGCTGGCTGGCCCATTATGAATATTACAGAGTAGAATATTTCCATCTTAGAAACCTCTGTAAGTGTTATTTTCCTCTGGGGTGATTACAACAAAGAGTCACAAAAGTGCACCCATTAGCTTCGACGTGTTTGTCTTCTCTCCCTCAAGCTTCTATGTACATGTAAAAAGGTAAAGGTAAAGTTGTCTCTGTGCTTACCTAATTAAGCACTATGCCATGAAGATGTATGTGGGAAGGGAGTGGTTAGCTTCACACCCCAGCCACTTTATGCCCCTCCCCCTCCCAGGGAAAGAGCCCCTGGTACCCATTTGATAGGAGGCTGGATGACTTGCAGAAGTGACGCACTGGGTCTCAAACTTTGACTCCTTGGTTGTGTAGCCTGTGGCCAGTCAGTGTACTGACTGCACTAGTAACACATGCAAAACAGATTTTCTATTAATGGAGATATTTGAGTTGAGGTTCTCGGCGTAGTGACTATGAAGAGCATGGTCTTCCAGGTTGCAGCTCATTGTAGTTCATACAGAACTCAAGGATTTGGAGGAACACATCTCTGTTTTCAGTGTCAAAGAATGAGCCAAGCAAGAAAGTAACAGAGGCGAGCAGAAGCAGGCATCAAGCTTGTTGCCTGTTTCTGTTGATGTTGCAACACAGAAATGGTTACTCTTTGATTCTGGAGAGTTCTGCTAAAATTTGCCAACAAATTTTAATTTTGGTTAAAGTAAGGCAACAATAATGGACACTTTACATGAAGACAAACATGTTTCTACTTGCATCTTGAGTGTAACTTGCTAAATATCTATTAGAGTGAAAATATTTCAAACAAAAGTGGTAGAGAAAATTAAGTATATGTTTTATGCCAAATACTCTTTTTCTTAACTTGTTTAATCCTGCTAAAGCACATTCTTTCAATAGTAAATAATGCAATTCATGATTTTTATAGCCCACCCAATATTGCTAGGGTTTGATACATCAGGAAGGTTCTAACAGGATGGCCATTGAGGTAACAGGAAATGCTTACAGATTTGTTGGCACAGAAACGTTTCAGAATGTGGAAAATCTGGCCATAGATAGGTTGTTAAAATGGAACATAGAAAAACTGGCTGTGAATTAGTGAAGTAGCTCAAAATAGCATCCAGTTAATGAGCTGGCATGATGACAGTAGTAAGGCATGAAATGCTGTGTCTCTTCCCTATCTTCAACATCAGCAGAATAATAATAAACTGTTAAAGGAACATCCTTTGCCAAGGAGTTAGTAATTAATGGTATTGTGCAGGTAGTGACAGGAAGAGAGCTGCAGTTGTATGTTGGCTGGCATTTTATCAAGCTCCTGCTGAATGTGGATTGCAACGTATTACAGCTAAGATGTGAAGACATTAATTTATTGCACCATATCAAATGCAGTCTGGTCCAAATTTTGAAAGAAGATGGCACCTCCAGGAGACCTGTATTGATTAGTCGTACCATCCTCAGCTTGGCTCAGGTATAATGTGTCTAAAACATATTTGAGGGTGCATTGCCATTAGACAATGATGTGGATCATTAACGTTATAATTATAAAGTTATTATACAGGGTGAGTCACGAAGTTTTACCCCACTTAGGGTATTCCTGAGGTAATTTGGAACAAAAAAATTTAATATACTAATGGTATCCAACTCATAATTAAAGAGATACAGTAATTTGAAAACTGGCGAAACATTTTTTTTTCCTTCAAATTTCAGTCAAAACAAATTAGAAATACAATACAAACACTTTTTTAAATCATTAATGTTTTAGGAAAGAAGCATTCTAAAACCCTTTTTTTTTTAATTTCTTAATTTTGCATTATGCAACATTTTTCATGGATTTTATGTTGCATTATTTTCAGCATCCCATTCTGTAAACATACCAATGGTTGCATATCACACCCTTCTATCAATCTGTTTCATTTAAACTGTAGTGCTTTAGAAGACGACTGGATTTACATGAGATTTTCAAAAATGTCTCCCTGC
>NW_019731219.1:412668-441833 GCF_002891405.2 Cryptotermes secundus | reverse complement strand
TACACCCAAAACAAACACCATATTGGCGTATTCCTCAGTGGAAAATGTGTATGGCATCTTAACCTCACAAAGTCACCACACGTCCTGTTTACTACTGGATCGCTCTGCCTACCTACGCGCAACATTCCAACCAGTCTGCCTTATCTGCTGACACAGCTGACTGGAACGCATGGTCGCCCGGGTGGGAAGCATAGCGCTGCATTCACAGTGATGCATTTCGAAAATCTATTGTCACTCTGTAACTATTGAAAATTGACAAGTTTATAAGGAAATTTTGCAGGAAATAACCCCAGGAATATGTACCATAAGCCATGGTAAAACTTCGTGAATCACCCTGTATACTATTTCCAACATATGATTGGAGCCAGAATTGCTATATGGGAGGTCTTGTTAAACACACAAGACTCATCTTTGGGAAGGTTGCCTACTCAAGTGTGATGTACCCTACGAGCTGTTCTAGACAGACAGTAGTAACTTTATTGTGTCAGTGTTGTGAAATGTCATTAATCTAAAATAAATAGACCAGGAATTGTAGTTTTCAGTTTAACAAATTTTAAATTCATATTTTGGTTTGACTTTCTTATTTTTATGAGAGAACTGAGTCTTATGGTTTTGTTCCTATTTGTGTGTGTGCATGCACACCCCCAGTAACATTTGGGACTTACTCTTCTGAGACATTTTGATGAAATCTTGGTATATGGCACTTTACTATCAAATACTGTGACCTTAATACATTTTAAGATTCAAATTATACATTTTAATTCCTGAAAATCAACATTATCAACAAAGTAGTCATACAGACTTCATAGGTGTGTGCTATATCACAATTGGACAGTAGTAAGATATATTTACTTTTCTGTTTTGTGATAGTAGCTGGTAAACCATTATAACTATGCTTTCTGAATTGGAGGTGACAGATTAAAATATACCTGCACATTTTATCTGAATCACTTATTTGTGCTGAAAATTATGAATATGAAAAAGATGCAAAAATTTTAAGATTTTAATGACAGTTTTCAGGACATTATATTGTCACGTGATAGTGACTAGACACAGAGTTTGGATTTACTATTGAATTTACTGAATGCTTATTACTTGTAACTACAAATAGTTATAATAGTCTCACTTATCTACACAATTTACAAGTATCTACCACTGTAAATAGCTTCTGTTTCTTCATTACACATTGCTTTATAGCAGCTGGTAACAATGGGAATTCCCTTTAGTGGTTCTGTTCTCAACAGCTCCTGTCCTTGCTAACCACTGGTGACAGTACTTGTTCTGTCTGGCCTGATAATTTCCTGCTGGTCATCACCAGCACAGTCATCCTTTGTTTTGGCCTCTGCAGAACTCATGACATATTTTTCTGTTATGACTGACTGAGTTGTGAAACTGGATGGTGATCCTGGTCTGGTTTGTTTTAGTAATTTTCTCCTGGTCTTTGCCAGCACAGTCATTCTTGGTTTGAGGTCCTGTAGAACTGATTGCCATATTTTATGTCATGGGACCCATGGGGCCTGAAACCATGGACATGGTTTGGTTGGGTTGGGTAAATTGCTGATGGTTCTTGTCAGCACAATCTGTCATGGTTTTGGGTCCCATTAGGACCATGACCTGTTTTTCTATAATCATGGTATAGCATTGGTTGGTCCTCTCTCTGTAACTTCAGAATGGACCATGTAGAAAACATTGCCTCCAACAGTTCCCCTGTTGTTTTCATTGCTGTGGAGATGTGTTTACTGGGCCATTGCTTAACAGTGGATGTCCCTATAGCGCACCATTTGTTCCACTGTTCTGCCTGTCAGGTGTCATGTCATAATATTCTCTACTAGTGGAAATTTTTCACTCAATATCATTTAGTTCACTCTCCATATGGACAGAAGAATTTGCAAGAAATCAGTATTTTGTGCAACGATTAAGATGTGTATGATGCCTATTGAATTAATTTTGACAGAATTTTAAGTATATTATTTTAGAGTATTGACATAGCTTAGAAATTAATGTGGCTTGGATTAAAGAGGACATTTTAAGCAAGAAGTATATTTACAAACTATATTTATATTTTGTAAGTTTTGAGGTTTTCACGGCGATGACTATGAAGAAAGTCGTCTTCTGGGTTTAGGCACCGTGTATTCTTCGTTTTGGCCAACGTTTCGGAGGATCGTATTGCCTCCATCTTCAGAGCAGTTGAATGGCTTGGAATGCAGAGAGCAGTAGCTGTAGTATATTTGATTATGAATATAGTTTGTAAATATACTTCTTTCATAAACTGTCCCCTCTGTTCCAAGCCACATAATTTCTAAGCTATGTCAGACTCTAAAATAGTACACCTAAAACTGCATAACGAGGAGCTTCATAAGTTATACTCTTTACCAATTATAATTAGAATTATCAAGTCAAGGAGGATGAGATGGAAAGTGCATGCAGCATGGATGGGGGCAAAGAATGCATATAGGATAGTGATGGGAAAGCCAGAAGGAAAGAGACCACTAGGAAGACCATGGCATAGGTGGGTGTATAATATTAATGGATCTTGAGAGACAGGATGGGATGGTATGCACTGGATTGATCTGGCTCAGGATAGGGGCCAGTGGAGGAGTCATGTAAACACAGTAATGAACCTTTGGTTCCATAAAATGATGGGAAGTTCCTGAGTAGCTGCACAACTGGTGGCTTCTCAAGAAGGGCTCATTTCCATGAAGTTAGTTATATTCATATTTCATCACTGATCTTAGATTTTTGCAGAATGTCCCATTAAATAACTGTAGCCTTCTTGCTTGATTGCAGAAGCTGAAAGCAGATGTGCAGTTGGAAGGGAGGAATCTGAATTTGCTGAGAGAGGAATGGAGAGATGCTGTAGCAAGACACTTACCACTCTGATAATGATTCTTTCAGATAGTGTTGCCAACGTACTATCAATTGTCAGCCCAAGGAATTTCAAGGTATTCTTATTATTAATTTGGTTATCACCATGTTTAATATTTAAGTTTATTAGTGCATTTGGTTTTGTTAAAAACTGGACACAACTCATTTTAGTTAAATTCAAAATTAGCGAGTTTATAGAGAAGCATTTATTGATTGATTCAAGAGTTTCTTTTAAGGCGATGTCTAGTTCTTTAAGATTTGACTTGCAGCACAGTATGCTGGTGTCATCAGTGAATAAAATTGGTTTTGATTCTTTATTTATTATATTTGGCAAATCCTTGTGAGTTGTTTCTGCTGGAAGCTGGTAGTTGAGGCATGGGGATAGTTTGGGAACCCAGAGTAAGGGAAACATCCACTGTTGGAAGCCGCTACAAAGCAACAGCTGCAAAGACACTGCGGACACGTGTGTGGGGGGGGCGCACATAATCACGTCTTTAATCAGAGTTCAATAAATCCAGTTACCAATCCAAATCCTATTTATAGTTATTCCTTTGAATATAAGATGTGTCTCAATTTTTCAATGGGGAAAAACATATGTGTCTTATATTATTTAAAGTAATATGCAATATAGTGTGACGTATTGCCCTATGGAGGACATCCCCTCCCCCGCCAGCGGTGACGTAACAACATCGAGCGCTCCGCCCCCTCCCCCTCGGTGATGTGGCAGTGCTTCCCACTGTTGCTAGGCAATCGGTAAACACGACTAGGCAACAAGGAAGTGAGGCGTTTTCCCAGTGTCCAGCTGAAGGTTTATAAGAGAACTACACTGCCTAAGGAGTCAGTTAAAATGTAGCAGCCGCCAAAGACAGTTGGAATATAGTGGCAGTCACGGAAAGAAGACCCGAATGCATGGTTGGAAGATTTGATGTGATAATTTGTGATACTGCTGAGGGCAGTAATTAGATTGTAAATTATGTGATTGTGAGCGCGAGTGTTCAATAAATTCGCTATATCAAATAAGGCGTGAAGTTACTTGTCACATGACAATATATACACACACACACCACATGTATAACAACAGCAACAATAAATAATAAAAGAAGTAATTTTTTTCTTAAGCACCTTAACATTATATGACTCAAGACTTTAAAGAAGTTTGATTCAATCTTCAAGTGATTCTGTAACTACAGAATCAAAAATGACTGATGTATGTTTCTGCAATTCTTGGCCACAACAAAATTATATTTCTTAAACAGAAATACGAGTACACGGTTATCATTCACAACTGTAGGAACACATTTTCACTGTCCTGCACATCTTCACACGTGCACCCTTGGTGGCATGACAAATATCAAGGTGATACTCCACCTTTTGTGAAGGGTTCTGTAGTATCTTTGGTGTGACTGATTCACAAGCAGCAAATATTTTATGACAGGATAGCCTAATCTTTCCTCTGCAGTTGTTACAAATATCCTTTACGAGATATCCCCAGAAAATAAAATCAACAGAAGTCGATCTGATAACCAAACAAGCTATGCAGTGGGACATCCTCTTTCAACCATTTGTCTGGAAATAGCTCATTTAGGAAGACAATCACTATGTTGGTGTAATGTTGAGTTCACTTTGTTGGATCAAATAACTTTGTGGCACCTGAGACATTGAATAATCTGCCATCATGTGTAGGCATACAGTTGCTCTTACTGTCACTTCCACAAAGACAAATGGTTGATTTACAAAATTCAAAGTCAGGACACAGTGTTTCCTTTGGGACTTTTACATACAGGTTCCCCAACAAGGGATGGCTTTTTCACTCCCCTAAATTTGATAACTGTATCTACGTTATCAAATGTGTGAGAGAGAGCATGGTTCAAACTATATTGTCCAGTGTGGACTTATTTGCTTAGGCTTTCAATTACTTGTAGCTTTTGTATGATTTGAATCTTGTACAATCTATGTTTACTATTAACCAAAGTTTCATGAAACACCTCTTAGCACGATAATTCTCATCTTGTGAGACAAAAGAGAAATGCTAATCTTACTTCTAGTTTTTCATGTATTATCATGAGTGATCCAGTGGAAATACTTCATTTTGTCAGTAACAATGGAAAAGACAAGAAAAGAGTACTTTATTATAATTTATATTTTTGGTTTGAACTTCCAGCAGTATTAGTTGTAAGCAAAAATATTCCATAGTCAAAAAAACTGGAAATTACTGATCACACTATTCCAGTTCCCTCAATTCGCTCCTGTGTTACTGCATCAGAACTTATGCTACTCTGCCCCAGGATGTAGCTCTGGTTTCTAATATAAAGCTGCCTCATTTGGTCCTCATCCCTATTTGCATCAATCACTAGTACGGGTGCACGAGTTTTACTTCGGAGTAGCCAGTGCTCATGAGATTCATGCAGTTCCTGAAGATAGCCAAGAGACATGGAGCTCTCTTCTGGACGTTTGCGCCTCTGGATTCTTTCATAACATAATTCTGGACTACAGCGAAGATACACTGTTACAAAAAAAATACAATTTAGATTTCCTCAACACCAAGTATTTTGTTAACCATTTCCCACATAACATGGTTCACTTCTCCCATACAACAGAGACCAAGAATTTTTGAAAAGCATATAAAAAATGGTACCTATATTCAAAACAAGTCCATCACTGTATCACATAATCAGGAACCATGTCAAGGAATTATCTGGTGGAGATTTGACTGAAATTATTTTTGAATGGATCTCAGATAAATAGCTAATCAGGATGTGAACTCAGTTAAACCAGCTCAAAGTATGGCCAGGTTCTGTGAAGTATTTAACTTTTGTATTCTGTTAGCAGATGGTTATATTTTTTATTACATTTATGGTCTGGATTATAAAGACGAGATACCTCTAACTCAATTTATTTTCTTATGCATTAGGGAAATGGCTGAAAACAAGCCAGTGCGCATAGGGAATTTGTTCTCTGGGGGGAAAGGACATCTGTATAAAGTTGACCACTCAGTACTATCCTGTCTTGAAGTTACAAATGTCTTCATGATGTGGGGCTCACCTTTACAAAATTCTGAACTTTGAAATGAGTCTGTGAGCTTGTCACATCACTTACCAATCAGATCAAGATGGATATCAGTATTCTGTTGTATCCATTCATACCACTTGCACAGGACAACATACTCTGCATCTAAAAGATGACCACTGTTGTGAGCCATCTCCACAAAACAAAACCTGTGTAACAAGTTAAGAATAAACAGAAAAATACAAAAATGTCAGTATGGAAGGAAGTCAATATTAAAATGTGTCAATATATGTTCTAAAGAACTAAATTTCATTCACAAACCATTACTGCTTTGGGAGTATTGTCACATATAAGGAGTTTGTGTGACTAATAATAACGGGGTCTGGAATAGATGACTGGATTTATTGCTGCCCCCCATTACAATCAGTTGCAACAGCTCATAATCAATGACCGTCTAAGACTCACTCCATTCCTTACTGGACTACAAGTTCATTCTCTTCTACTGTGACTAACTTGGTTCTGATTTATGAATCGGCCACTTCAGCTTCCATTGTTTGCTGATTAATGCTCCACAGCTAAACAATGAACCAATCTCCTATAACTGAATGCTGAATCAAGTTGAGTCTTGTGTTACAACCAACGGTCAGTTGGCCAGTCTGTTTTCAAATAAAGCATCCATCTGGGGCTTACAACCATATTTTTATTAATGTCAGACAGTTTCAGGCTTCTTGATGTGGCACGCTCTTTCTGACAAGAGGACGGGTCTGTCATTTACAATTGCTGCTGGCCCTCATTAGTGCAGCCATTCTCGGGTCCGAGTCCTGTGGGACTCACAACCATATTTTACGGTCTCAGATCTCCTTTCCATCACCTCCTATAACTTGCAGGTCTACAGTGGAGGTATTTAACCCCGCCTCCATATAGAATTACTTGCATGCTCTCTCTTCCCCCCCCCCAAACTGAGGGCTCTGGAGCAGGAGTTCTCTTTGCTCAGAAGTGTCATCGGGTTGCTTCGGAAAAGGGATGCAGCCGCTTGAGAGTACAAGGATGAGAATAGAGCATGACTTTAGTGAACTGTGAAGATTAGTTAAGTACAGATTAGGATAGAGGAGTAAAAAGTGACTGAAGACAACACTTCATAGTGATTTGAAGTGAGAGCTTCTGTGTTGAGATCTATTGCTAGAATAAAACTACTGGAAACTGAGAATCCTAGTGCGTGATGCAACAGTGAACTGTAATTTGTGTAAATCAGCAACAGTGCTGCATTAATTGTAATTAAGAGAGGTTGTAATTGACATGCCAATAAATCCAATCATCTGAATTAGAACCCATTATTTTTGCCATGCATACCACCTGTACATGTGACAATGTGAATATAATGATTAAGACATCAAATTTTGTGTGCATTTTTTATTTGTGAAACAATTTTTTGCATTGCTGATAACAGAGCAGTATTTAATTAAACAGGAAGAGTCAAAAGTAGCAGGTCATGGCCCTTTTTGAAAAAGGTCCTGTCCTTCATTTGTCTGGGAAGAATGAGGAAAACCACACTCAGCATACCCATCAATTGGCCAAGTTTTTCAAACTTCCATAATATATTTTATGCATGGTCAGTCATCTACAACCCACTGATATAAACTGACTGCTTGCAGCTGAGCCCTTCTTGAAAAGCCACCAGCTGTGCAGCTACTCAAGAATTTACCAACATTTTATGGAACTGAAAGGTTCATTACTGTGTTCATAAGAACCCTCCACTCGTCCTTGTTGTGAGCCAGATCAGTCCAGTCCATACCACCCCATCCTATCTCTCTAAGATCCATTTTAATATTATCCACCCACCTAAATCTTGGTATTCCTAGTGGTCTCTTTCCCACTAATATCCTATATGCATTCCTCTTCTAATAAATCTTGTAAGTTTATGAATATATGCACTTTTCAAAGACCTGTTATTTTGAAGGGAGCGTTCAAACATGAGGACTTGTCTGTTTGAATGCTGCATTTGTGTCTTCATTCGGCTCAGCTGGACATAATTCTGGAACATGAAGTTGTACCTGTTGAGGTCCTTGTATAGCAGTGCCAGCAGACTGTGACCTCGCACATTGCACCACTCAGACACTGGTTCCTGTAAGATCATGATGAAGAATAATAATACACTTTGGATAATACTTATAAGACATGTAAAACAGAATACCACTTCTTGATATATATATACGTGTATAATATTTCTGCTGTAATGTACTATGCATGTTAACCAGTAGATGCTGCCTTTATCTCATTTTTCTACAATCATTTACTGAATACTTCAATACACGGCCTTTTTAATTCATCTACTGTCATGAAGATGGGGAAAATGAAATGTTTTAATTAAAAAGAACAAGGAGAAGAATAAATAAATACATATGGAACTGTAAAAAGTAAATTAATGAACAGATGCTCTTCAGGATGATACTGTGAAAAGGTGTATATATTCTTTTGAATTGAATTGAAATTATTTACATTCTATAAATCCTAAGTAGGTTAGTACCTTTGGATACAGAAGAAGTCAAAAGGTTACATACATAAGTACAGGCAATTTTAGCTTAAAAATTAATATAACTTAATTTTACATCATTCTCTATTTACATTGAAGTATTCATCTAAAGAGTAGAAGGAATGAGCATGTAGATAATTCTTTAACTCTGATTTAAACTTTTTAGTATCATTGCCCAAGTTTTTAATACTCTGTGGCAGATTGTTGAACACTTTTATGCCAGTAAAGTAGACTCCTTTGATTTTATGTATCTCGTAGTTGCCATATTCTATCATCATTCATATGAAATAATATTAAATTCTTCAATGAACAACATATATTTATGAAATCACATCAAATTTCAGTATCTTTCTAATGTAATGTATTTCAATTATCTACATCGATTACTATTTATTTTCTTCTAATTATTCATCACCATCATAATCTTGCTTCTTTATTGTAATTATTTACATACAAAATCAAGAGAAAGAAAAACAAACATCAGTCAACTCCATTATAGTTTGTGCTTGAATATGTACAAATCTATTGCTGCAAAACTAATCACACTATATCTTTCAAATTATGGTTGTAGATCTCAGTAAGATCCACATATTGTAACTGTAAAATGAGTCAGTTTTGAGAAAGGAGATCAAATGAAATTTTAGCATAATGTAAAGCAGACGTTCTATTAGGACTGCTATAAACCAAAACTCAGCTGACAACTGACACACCCTTGCTGGGGGGGGGAGATACCCAGGGGTTTGTGTGGGTCAAAGTTGGTAATACAGAAATCAAAGCCAACTTACCAAATTTGTAACATAAAAGTTTATTAAATAAAGTACACAAGATAAAAAAGAAGTAGGGTGACTGAAAATAATAACAATATGAACAGAGAATGGCAGCTTGCTCACCCTATCACAATTCTGAAACCAAACAACAAAATGGAATTTTAGAGGCCTGGAATATTTAGATGAATATTTTAATTAGGGATAGTTTCTTGTTTAGTTATGACACATTACTCGATCTATTGTCATGTATATGTTCCAATTTTGTATTATATTTTATATACACATGATAGGTTATGTAGTTGCAGTGATGTGTAAGGTTTCATATGCTTGATTTATTGTTGTGGATTTATATGCATTGTTCTGTTGACTACATGCTGATTTAGCAAGCTTGTGGTGTGACAGGTTCTGTATCCAATGGCTTCAGCCTTGTAAAGATGTGCTGGAATGTGTAATAAATACAATACAATGATGTGTGTCTGACTGCTAGTAGGATGTTAGTGTCAGGACAACAGGAGCAAGGGGTGAGGTAAAGGAAAGAGGGAAGGGGAAATATGGGGAGGAAGGTAATGTATACCAAGACGGAGAAGTACAGAGCAGGAAATACAATATTACACTAGAGATTATGCTAAATTCTTAACCTGTAAATAGTTTTTGCTAATTATAAATTAGACTTAAGAGTACGGCCCAGGTGTGCCTTGGCTATCTACTTGAGGATCTCTGGAATAATAATTTATGGTAAGTAAAAAAAAATAAAGCTATCCCTGTAACAAGCCATGAAGGCCCATAGGGTTGTGAGACATTGAGGGTCCCACACTATCTAGACAATCAGCTCAAAGATGGCGGTAAGGCTGTCGGCCTTATGGGCCGACAGTGCTTTACTCCCCAGGAAAATTATTTAATTAATTCCTGGTACTCATTTCTGTTAGAGGCTGAGTAAACCCCAGGGCCTAGTGCGGCTGGAATCGAATGACCCCATCAGGACTTGAACCCGCGACCTTCCGGCTTGTAGCATAGCCCCTCAACCACTACGCTACCGCGTGCCTCAATAATTTAAGGTACATTTCTGAAACTTGATGTAGCAACTTACCATGTGTGCATCTACATCAGGATAGCTTGAGAAGTGTGTGATCAGTGTGGACTTTCCAGCACCAATATTACCTTCTACAGATACACGGAAAGGCTTGACCACAGCTTGCTGAGCAGATTCAATATGTGACTCCACGAAAACTGGAAACATCCTGCACCAACTGCTGAAGAGAAAGAGATACAACCTAAATACACCATAGTTTTGGCAAACCTTACAGCTATCACATATCATTTTTACATTAAACACAACTTACATCTTAAAAACAGAAAACAGATCCTAAAATCATATGGTATAAATTTCAAACTCTGTTCAACATGTTTAATACACAGCGTTGTGCAATCTTTACAAATCCTTAATTTATGATACTGTGTTGTTTCGAGCAACACCTCCAACCCGAGACTCCAAAATGTACTACTATTCTCACCACTGGCAACTTACAGTGGCGAACATACTGTTTGTGTGAAGTACACTGTGGGGCTATGAATCATCTGGTCTTGTTACAAGTCTTACAGGTTTAAGTTATAATTCTAGAACCCTACTTCCAGCATTCTGGAAGAAATGTTATTGGTGGATGTGTCCGCAACAAACCATAATCATAAACTTCAGGACCAAAGTTTAGCCACCTACAACCCCTCCCCCACCCAAGCGATCACACGCCAACGAACCACCACATTAAAAATGTATCACTGCACGGTAACTTAATATTATTTAACACCACCAAATTCATACCAATGTGTTTGAAATATTCCTTTAACTTTAAACAACCTTGATAACGTATGCATCAGTAGCATCTATAATAGATGGTAGCTGTCACGTATCCTTTCGTAGTAATAACCGTAATAATGTATCAAACTTCTAACGCTTCTAACCCTTCTAACCAAATATTCAAAAGATGTCTCAACCGGTCGCAACAGTTGAAACTTCCAGAGAGTACAAAAGTTGACGCTATTGAATGAAAAATATCGAATTCTTCAAATACAATCTTAATCATCGCGGACTTAGGGGATTCCTGTCTATGATTAGTAAACCGTGCTGATGTGGTCACGGATCAGTGTTGTCGTAGTTGAAATGTTTTGGGAACCTCGAAACTCGATTCGATTGTTGGAAGCTATCGTATATCTAGTATCATTACTGAAAGAGCCATTGTCCTGTTTTTTTTAGGTAGATTCTAACGGGTTCTGACGATGGTGTATAAACTCAGAATTACTTGGCTTTGAACTTTGTCCATCGTCCGGTTTTCAAGAAATCAGAAAACACAACGTTTCGGAAACTGGATTTGTTTCCATCTTCAGGTGATTGGGGGAGACACCTGCTCTGATGAGTCCCCTAGAACGTTCCAAACTCAACCACTGGTCCAGCGACGAAGGTTAGCTCCTCGTTGTAAATGCCATCTTGTCGATCATGTCCTTCGACTTCCTATCGTTTATGTTTTATTAGATACTTCTTTACTGCTCGTGAAGAAGGAAACTATGAAAGTAACTTTTTATGGTGATGAAGCGTGATTCTAATTACCTGGGCCCGTAAACATTCAAATCAAATGACCATATTTTGGTAGACAGGAGATGACATTCAAATATACTTTATGTCCGATTGCTCAGGGCAGCAAATTGTGATACTGACCATTATCTGGTGGTGGCAAAAGTTAGCGAGAGACAGCCAGTGAGTAAACAAACAACACGCAGAATTCATATGGAGAGGTTTCTCAAGAAATTAAACGAGGTAGAGTGTTAAGAGCAGTATGGTGTTGCTCTCTCAAATAGGCTTTGGAAGACTTAGATGATGCGGTGCATAGTAATAGAACTTGGGGAACTGTAAGAGAGAATATAGAAATTTCAGCCAGTGAAAACCTCAAATCTTATACAGTGAGAGTCTAAGTTATTATGAATTGAAGAAGCATAAAACATGGTACGAAGAAAAATGCTCAGAATTATTAGGTCAAAAAAAAAAAAAAAAGACTGATTTCAGTGATACAGGATCGCAGCGAAATAAATGGTAATTATATGAATTATATAAGACGTGAAACCAAGAGGCATTTCAGAAATAAAAAGAAGGAACATCTGAAAGGTAAAATTAATGACTTTGCAATGAACAGTAAGAACATGAACATAAGAGACCTGTGTAGAGGAATAAATGGATGTAAGTTGGGTTACCAACCTATAGACGTAACTTGTTCAAGGGTGAGAATGGTAATTTGCTTGGTGATCGTCAAAACACTTTGAACAGGCGGAAGAAATATCTCTCTCAGTTATTGAATGGGTATAGGATCAGTGGTGCTTGGCATGTATAAAAACGTCTGAGCCGTTAGTACCTGAACCTAGTCCTTTAGAGGTTGAAAATGCTACTGTAAAGTTTATAAGATGTAAATCTCCAGGAAGTGATAAAAATCCGGCAGAGCTGGCTCAAATTGGAGATGAAACGTTACTGCCCATAAACTCATGTATTCTATTTGGAATAAGGATGAAATGCCTATCAGTGTAAGAAGTCTATTAGTGTACCGATTTACATAAATGGTGATAAAACTGACTGTAGTAATTATTGTTGGATAACACTACTATCAACTTTATATTTATTTCTCTTATTTGTTTATTTATTTCGTCTCTATAGATCATTGTTACATGATATAGGACAAGCTAGTTACTGTACGTTGGTTGATTACAATAAGAGAATAAAGTTACAGTACTTACAATTGATCGCAATAGATTACGGTAGATACAAACTTTTATGTAATATTCTTCTCTCAAGGTTAAGTCCATGTATAGATTAAATTACTAGGACTCGTCAGTGTGTCGACAAAGTGCTTTGGAATAAAATTAGAACGTTTCTGTATGTTCTTCATTTTCCAAAGTATTGTGTGTTCGTTCCCATGTTATTTTAGGCTTCTTCTTCAGTGTTGAAAACTGAATATTATAAAAGTACTCTGATATCTGATTTTTATCTTGGCAACTGTTGTTTGGATTTGCAAAAGAACACTGTCGCCATTCTGTACATGTAGCTTTATATTTGGTGGCCGTAATGTGTTAGCCACAGGAGCGAAGTATACGAAATTTTGACTAAAGTTAGATCGTAACTGTGCCCACAAACTCTGCATTTTTATGTGAACAATTATAAAGACTACAACGATATGAAACGACGAGAATACAAAAAGAAATGTAACGTAATCAGAGTATCTTCTACACGAAATTATACCCTTAAATAGAGACACGGTTTGAATAATTATTAGTTTGTACTTGTTGACTTCACTTGAATTCTAATGAGTTGAAGAAAAATAGGCAAAATAAGTTGTTCCTAGAAATCTTAATTATTTATCAGGCATGACAGTGTGATGATCGTCTACACCACACCCGTTAAGCATAGGCTATTGATAAATATTTATAAGATAACACAGTTTAATTTCATTTGTGTGAAAAATATACTTTCCTCTTTTAGGTAAGAATAATTTCTAAAATAAATTTGATTATTTATCAGCACACCCCTCGACTTTTGCTGCAAACAAAAGAAAATATAATATGAGTAAACAAAAGTAGCTTTGTGGTGATTTATACCTCTAACTACATTAAAGAATTCAAAGGCTTGTTAAATAATTAACTGAGCATATGAAGAACGTCGTTTATATATACACGAAGTATCATGAGCTACACTTTTCCATTTCAAAATTTTAAAATAATGAACGAAGCTTCATTAAACAAGGTATTTTAATCTATACTAATGCTTGAGTATAAGGAATATCTGTTTCGTTTTGTGCTTGAAATATTATTTAAATGGAATATTTCATTTTTTATGATTTACAAGTTTCGGATTGGGGTAATGCGAATTCAGTGCACTCTTATGGCAGGGGATGCAATTAAGACTGTATTTATCGGTTATGCGATACAAAATTATGTAAGAGCTGTCAAAAGTAAACGTAGGGCAATCGATGTAAGTTACGTCTGATCAAGGTGTGTTATCTATAAGAACTTTGTGTGGTTTGTAGGAGTCAGTTGTGTATGACGTTTGTATGAAAAGTTGTGTTTCGTGCAGAACACGGCGGAAAAAGTTATTGTGATGCACAGTGTGTTGATTGGTGGTTACGGTTGTCGGCGATGAAGTGGCAGAGCAATACAAAAATCTGTATTAAAGAAAAGTGAGTATGCGATGTGCTCAGGTGTAGGATGTGCATTGAGTTGTTACCTAATTTATTGCGTTATTAGAGGAGGTTCCGTCAGTCATTTATGCAAAGTTCAGAACGTAATTTATAGTACAATTTACGAATTGTATAGGCACTCTCCAGAAAGGCAGGCTGTGAAAGGATTGTTATCTCTTCTGACGAAAATATACCAGTGGGGATGAACATTTTTTCTCGTGACGCATTAATTTTATCTGTATTGCGCAGATTGAAGTTTGAGGTTTGAGGCGTTTGTCAAAACACGTGAGAAACCAATGACTCCAGTCCGCATATAATTTAGAGACTGTCAAAGATTTCTGAACTAAATGTAGTAAGAATGGTCACTTTTTAGTGTATTCATTTCCTTTATTTGAAATTACTGTATTTACAGAAGCAGTGTGCATTGCATCATCTTCCCTTGCATGACCCACTGGTTTCCCATTCCAATGAGCTGGAACTAATCCCATACTATACCATTACTAATGCTATACTATCCTGTACTTACTGGAGTGATTCATGCTTAAGGGTGGGAGGGTCAGACCCCACCAACGTTTAATGCTTAAGTATTAAAAGTGTTAGCTTGAGATGTTTCTAATTTGTTTGAGATGTTTATAATTTGTTTATATTTAGTATGACATAACAGATAATTTGATGGATTTATAATTTGTTTAAATTCTTAATAGCATTTAAAGGTTTTTCAAATTCTGCAGATGTGTCGCTTAGGTTGTAAGAAGTTTGTGGAGAGCCTTGCCTCATGGGCCTTAGCCTCACACTTCCATGGAAGATTTTTCCATTTCCTTATGGCACGTAATATAGTTGTCATGCCTTTCCCTTACAAGTCTTTTCTCCTTAAGCAGGGCTGTTGGGTGCTGGCCCTTATGCGTTACTGGATTTATTCGTGTCTCCCTCAGTTGCCTAAGCATCTAATTTTTCCTTCCTGCCAGAGGTATAGAATGTTTCTGTTTCACAACTCGAGAAAAGCACATGTTAACATCGTTGGTTTCTTCATTTCTTTTTATTTATGTGTAGTGAAATAAGATTGTGTGACTCACTCATTCACATCTGTGTTTAATCATTTGTTTAAGACAGTTATTAGACATTTATTTAAATTTATTTAGTTTACTGGTTTATAGATTCATTTTTGGTATGCATTATTGGCAATTACGAAAGCCGTAATTTGTGACATATAATTTTGAATTGCTTTGTGTCATACTAGCAATATGGTGTTTTAGTGGAAAATTTAAAAGAGACGTTGGTATGAGCCAGATGAGGATTTTGATATGTTTTGAACTCCTTTGTGTTCAAGCAGGAAGCAAGTAGCATGTCAAATTGTATCCGGATACTGGGAGTCTGTTGAAAGTACCTGCCAACTTGAGACATATTAGAGCAAATATAATGATGTTGCTTAGTTTTAAATGCTCCAGGCAGTGGAAAGTACTGTGTAATTTCTGTGACACAGTTGCGTGTGAATTTGCAGAGTTGCATCTCAGATGTTAGGGTCTTGAAATTCAGATCACTTAGTGTCATATCATGATCTTGTGTAGATGTATGGGGTGTACATTACACTCTCAGCATTTATTTAAGGTCTTTATATAAATCTCTTAAATTGATCTGCATTTACTGAGAATCATTCTGAATTATATTTCATGAACAGAAGATTCATTAAATGAATTAATTTTGACTTTGAAGCTGACAGAACTGCCCTATTCATACTTCTAACATTCCAAGTACTGAATCTCATGACCATTTCCTTTAGCCTAGGTTGTTTATCCAGAGGATCCGTCCAGGTTCTAGGCTTTATGAACATTTTTGTAACAAGCTTATTTTTTATGGTGAGGAGTTGTTAGCCCCACACCCAACCACCAAGCTGGAAGACCACCCCTTGTTGGCTGTCTGCAACTGCTTATTCACAGCTTCCCTCCATACCTAGAGGGCGTTTCCTCCATCTGCAACCTGAGGACGTGCCATGCCATGGTGACAAGGGACCCACCTAACATGGAGTTGGAGTACACATGTTTTAGAAATTTGTTTTTTGCAATTCGTTATCCCTCACTGATATTGAAGTTCATTTTCAGCAGAGATTGTCATCAGAGATAATCAAGAATATATATGCTACATGGTATAGAGTTATAAATTTGAGTGTTCCTTAGCTCATAAACAGCACAAATATACTGCCACTTGGGGCATTCTTTTTATTTATATTTTTTAAATATACACTGTATAAAAAGTAGTTGAAATTAACCTATTAATGAGAACTGTACTTTTTTAATGATGGTGCTGTTTTGTGAAGGTTTGGTCTGATCTAAAATAGGGAACTGATGTAGATGGAAAATAAGAATCATTTCACAACTTTCATGTAACTTTGCCCAAAATTTCATTGAAATACTGTTAGTAGTTTTTGAGGATATGAGAAGAACATTCCTGGTGAGTGCTCCTAGTTTAAGATTGCACAATGGTGATGTTTGGATGCCATGAGCTTTATCTGCTGTTAATTATATTTCCTCATGTTTTCTGATATCATGAAGGTCACACCTGGGTGACACAAGTACCCTGTGCAAACAGATACGAGACCATTCAGGTTTTGTGTAGTTAAACTGGTTTAGCTTCTATAGCATCTACTTACATAATTCTCCATATAATTCAGTGTTCCATACATAAATGCTTGTGTGTGTGTTTGCTGTTGGATGTAAATGTGTATATGCATACTTAAATCATTGAAAATTTATGTTTTTGTTAAATGCTTATTTAGATGTATTTCTAACATCTGATGCAGTTGCATCCAAACTGCAGTTATACATGCAGGGTGTTTATATTGGCAACATCTCAGATGAACTGTAATTGGCTGGATAGAGGTTAAAGATGGCGTGACTTTGTAATTGCATCATATACTTTCATATTGAACAGATGCTGACCTAATAGCTTCAACTCATATAAAACTACTATTCGGATTACTCTTTTAAAATAATCATATGTAATGGGACTTAGCTTACTTGTATTAAGTCTCACAGTTAGAAACATTTAGTAAAACTTTTCCTGTTGTTAAATGGTTGGGAATGTTGTATGTAGGGCATGACATTTTTGTTTTTGTAGTTTATATCAGGAAATTGGGCAGGGGGAATGCATGTAGGATTTTGGTGGAGTAGCGAAAACAAAAGGGACTACTAAGAATACCTAGACATAGGTGGTGGGTAGTATTAAACTGGAACTTTGAGAAATAGGATGGGGTAGCATGGACTGGATTCTTCCGACTGAAGATAAGGAACCAGTGGAGGGCTCTTGTGAACATGGTAATGAACTGTCGGGTTCCATAAACTGTTGGGAATTTCTTGAGTAACTGAGCAACTGGCAGGTTCTCAAGAAGGCCTTAAATCCATGTAGTTAGTAGTAGTAGTAGTAGTAGTAGGATGTAGCTCCCACAGTATGGTATGGCTGTTTATTCATTCATTCATTCATCTATGGCTCTGCAGCCCTCTGTTGGACATTGGGCGTTTTTTCAGGTTCTTAATGTTTTTACCAGTCTGTAGGACTCCTTGGATGGGGGATCAGCCCATTGCAAGGCAGCTACCTGCACACAGGACAGTGCAGACATAGAGTAAACACACACAGGCATCCATGCCTGTTTATGGAGAACCAAGAATTTTAAGGTGTTCTTAAAAATAGATGCAACAGTTTACTTCATGGATGAAAAGGGTGTGCTGCAGGATTACCCTAATACATTTCTGGCTAGGTCTCAGTGTGTTAAGTAAAAAAGTAAGTAAAGGTATCCCTGTGACAAGCCCTGGAGGCCCATAGGGTTGTGAGATGTTGAGGTTCCAACATTTTCTAGACAGCTCATAGATGGCAGCAAGGTTGTCAGCCTTACATGCCGGCCGCCCTTTACCCTCAAGAACATTCTAGGAATATTCCTGGGACTCATTTTTGTTAGAGGCTGAGTCAACCCCAGGGCCATAGTGCAGCTGGAAGGATTAGGTCAATTGAAAAAAATCCAATGACCTCATTGGGGCTTGAACCCGCGATCTTCCGGCTTGTAGCATAGTGCCTAAGTGTGTTAAGTACAGTTTTAAAATTTTAAAATGTTTAGAAGTACAAATAGTGTCCAATTTATGTCAAAATATATAACAGGAAGTTCTGGGAAGAACTGATCACCTATTTCCCTTTGATAATACACAGACTGCAAAGAAAACGACACGTCCAACAAATATTGTTGTGTATGTATAAGTTATTGCGGGAACGTGTTTACCATACTGTTGCCTAGCGACGGTATGGGAGTACCCCTACAGAGACACAGGGAAAATAGCCTAACAACAGAGGATCTGTTAGAGGCGATATTTTCTCTGCCGTCTGACCTGAAGTTATATTAAGAGTGGCTTAAACTTGGAGGCAGTCAAGCATAAGACTGTTCAAGTGACTGGACTACTGTTGTAGTGGGAGCTACTGAAGATAGGGCATGATCTGCTGTACCGAGCCTGAATTGACAAAGGCCTTGTATATATTTTATGTACGTACTTTTAATAACATGTAAAATGTAAATATATTAGACATGCTGACAACTGACTAATTACTGCAGAATGTGACTCTGGAAAATGACAGACCCATCCTCTCAACAGACAGGGCACCCCATATGGACAGGACTGTATCTGTCAAACAGGAACCGATCAGCACCAAGACAGATTGACTGACTGATCGCCAGTCGCACTGTGACTTCGGCTTTGACTTGATCTCCTGTGTAATGCATGTGGCTTTAAAAATTCCTCACATGGGTCATATGTAACAGAATTATGTAGGAAACAGGCAGAAGTCAACCAGAATCATCCATACTCAAATGTACATGCAACTGGTCAAGAAGAAGCCATGCATAGGAGGTATAAGAGGCATAAATTAGGTGGTGGTCAGGCCTGCAATCATTCAAGTGACTATCTGCCATTTCATACTTTCATAGTGGTAAAGTAGGTTAAGGCATAATCTGTTACAGAAGCTTGCATTGACATATCTTATATATTTATATATCTTCCATAAATATTCATTGCAGTAAAGTGACAAAGTGTGTATGTTGTCCATTCCGCACAAATGCTCTTACCTGGACGTTGCATGAATGCAGGTACACACATGCAGAATTACCGTGCAACAGATGTGCCTTGTCAGAAAGACAACCCCTCCCTTCTCATTGAAGAGGAGACCCAATTTCCAAATACATAAATAGTCTTAGAATGAACATAAATTATGTCATCAGTCCTGAAACCAAGAATGACTGCCCTGGCAAGGGCCAGGAGCCATTTACTGGACTGAACTGGACAGGATCGTTGTTACCAGTCTGTTGTAGTGCGCTGATACCAGAGAGTTGGAAGACCTAATTACATAGCCGTTTCCTAGCAATGACCATCTCCGCAGTGCTTCTCTGACTGCACTGTTCCAGTTTTCAGGTATCATGTCACATACATTCATATGATATTGTAATAGCCACCTTTTCTGGCTACATTATTCTAGCTTTCAGGAGTTTGGGGGGTGGGGTGGGGTGAAACACGGACACACAATAAGGTGACCACATAAGCCTCCTTTTATTTGTTCAAAATAAGGAAAGTAGGCAAACAAAATATGTTAACCAGATACTCTTTTCTCAAACATTTATGTTTTAAGGAAAATTGTTTACTCTGAGTCAGATTTTTTGGCTAACCCAGCTGACTTAGATCAATATTAAAAAACAGAAAAGCATAAATACAAACGTGTGTATACTGTGGCATGTCTGCTGAAAGCTAGAACTGTGAAGCCAGTAAGGACAGCTTTTGCTAGGGAATGGCTCTGCAAAACTGCTTGTTGCTAGGCATTGGCTCAGTAAACACAAACACTGTCTTCATATACAAATTGCTAACCTCTCATGCTTTCAGAAAAGCACATATTATGCTGGGATCAAAATTTTTAATAACTTGCCATCTGATCTCAGAGGTCGTATGAATGAAAAGGCATGATTTAAAATAGCACTGAAACGATACTTAAGTACACATTCATTCTACTCTGTTGATGAATACCTATTGTCTAGAAAATAACTTATATATCTCTAAATAGCCTTGTGTGTAGTCACTGTATATTCTTGGTTTCTCTTGTGTGAGAACTCCGTTGGGACTGTACATATGTTTTGTATTTATATGTCATATTCCACATCCTACAGTCATTTTGACTAACTTTGGATCAATGGAATGCAATGTAATGTAATGTAATGTAATGTAATGTGACTGCAGACATGCTTATATATGCAACAATAGAAGAACTGTTGGAAGCATTGTTTTCTGTGTGGTCCATCATGATGGCTACGTCACACTGCAACAAAACAACTCAAGAAGAGATGTTTTCTGGGCAGTCCGCCTTGAGACTATCTGGAGAACTGAAACCAGGCCTGAGTTGGAGAAAGGAGGTCCTCTGAAGCCATGGGTAGAGCAGACAGTCTTTGAGAGAGCAGTTAGGGAGTGCAGTTCGTGAGCCGTAAGGGTGTGAGGAATAGTCCTTGTTAGAAGACTAACCAGGCAATCATTAGTGGAGCGTGTAACAAGCTGAGAAGACTAGTTTAGGTTATAGTGAATTGTGGTGTGTTATAGTTACATGTAATTCCAAGTTGTAAGTGTGCATTAAATCTGATTACCAATCCAGACCCCATCTGTAGTCACTGAAACACATGACAATATGTTGTTTGTTGTCAGTGGGAAACCTGTGCTTGGTGATGCCTCATGATGTCCCTTGTCCAAGGTGGGATGGTTGACAAGTATACCCTCAAGTCATCCTCCAGTGTTTGAAGCCACAACTTGTTCTTGCTCTTCACTGTGTTCTTAATAGAGAATCCAGCCTCACACAGATACATTCCAGGGAAAGGAAAGAATGCTTCAGTCGCCTTCTTTGTGATGATGGGGTAGTCCTGACAGAGAGACAACCAGACTGAGGCCCATATCAGTTGATGAGTGCTTCAGTTTGAGTCTTTTGTCATTTCTTATTTGTGTCAGCTCATCTTCTCCTACAACAGTTAATTTTGCTGACTCAGACACTTAACACAAATAGATCTCTCACCCAGTGCAAAGAAGTTACTTCAAGTGACTAGAAATACTTTCCATTGTTTTTACTCATCAGTGACAAACTTTGTAGAATTAAATCAAGATTTTTGTTCAGTCTGCAAATTTTGTCAGCTTAAACATATTAACTGTGTTCTCTCTTTTGATTCTGGCTTCCCACAGCGTTAGTTTTCCCTTAAATGAGTTAATTTTGTCAGTACAAGTAAGATTATTTCCATTATTTCCCTGCATGCTCTTGTTAACAGTGTGCAAGGCTTGGGATAAGTCAGCTAAGAAAAAACTTTATTGCACCAGGTCTCATCACTAAGCATGTCAGCCAGCTCAGACTCTTCAGGCTTGAAAAAATATTGTAAGCTCTTTTCTTAGTTCATAGAACTTTGAAAGCACCTGCCCTCAAGATGCCCACCTCACTTCCATGTGTAATAGGAGGTGTGAATGAGCAGCTTCCATGGCAGAACACAGTGCTGGAAACAACCTCGACTGTAATGACCTACTCTTGATGTATTTAACCATTTTGATTGTCTCATCCAGTATTTTTTGTACCTCAGGTACTACTGATTTTTAAATGAGGAGTGCTCTGTGCAGGAAATTGTGAGAGAATTATTTCCAAGGTTCTTTTGCTTGCCCAGTGTGACAAATCCTTTCAGGCTTCCCAACATAGAAGGCCCACCATTCATGCAAATGCTGATGCATGATTTTCATGACATCATGAGAACAGAAGTCACTGTTGACACCATCAAGAATGTCTTGACCTTTTGTTGTTCCATGGGAGTGGTTTGCAAAATAAAAATTGTTCAGCGATGTCTTCATTACAAACCTGTTGAATTCTAGGAGTTCAGCTTTTCCAGTGATGTCAGTTGACTTGTCCAACTGGATATAAAAGAAAATGGCTTCTTTAATGTTAGCTGTCACTTGTGACTCTGCGTCTTGAGAATGTCTTGTATATGCTGATGGGAATCAGTATCTTAGTGGATATTTGGCCTGGGGACCTTGTGAATACAAGTTACATGCAATACTGCTTGGGCCAACTTGCTTGGAGTTCTTAAGTTACAATCTTTCATAGTACTTTACTCTACTTTCATTATTGTTGTGCTAACCCACTCATTAATTTGGATGTTCATATTCACATAGGACTGTTTTTATGGTATGTAATTTGTTTTACAGACAGGAGAGAGAGTGAAGTGTCCTCATGGACCAGCAGGCTATCGTGCAGGCCAAGCTGAGCTCTGGAGAGAATGCCATTGCAGAATCCTTTTAATCACTGTTCTGTTTTTTTTATTGCTAGTGGGGTGGGACTAAGTCCCTTGTACTGCGGCCACTTCTGGCCTATTGTACGAGCCCCAGATGATAGGTGAGGGTGATTGTGGAGCAATTGGTGGAGTGAAGATTGGCAGGGGAAACTGAAGTACTCGGAGAAAACCTGCCCCAGTGCCACTTTGTCCACCACAAATCCCACTTGACCAGACCTGGAATCGAATCCGGGCCGCCGCAGTGGGAAGCCAGCGCCTAACCGCTTGAGCTGTGGCGCTCTCACTGTTCTGCTAACAGCATGGAAAAAAATAGGGCAAAAAGAAAGAGGGTGGTACTGGAGGTGGGAAAGAAGCTTGTGATAATTGATGAATTGCAGAGTGGTTTCCTTGTTTCATAGCTAGCCTTGGAGTATGGCATTGGCATCCAGACTGTCAGAGGCATGTACAAGAACCAAGACAGTCTGGTAGACAATGCAGTACCACCTGGTATTTCCAGAAATATTGTCAAAAGGGAATCGCTAAAGAAGTCAGAGTTTGAAGGGCTGGATAAAGGTCTGTTTGAATGGTACAGATGTCGTTCAGAAGGAGTCGGTATGACAGGACCTGCTTTGTTAGAGAAAGCTCAAAGATTGTATAACGAAGTTAGCATTGAAGGAATGTTTAATGCAAGCAGTGATTGGCTGACCCATGTTAAATATCATAAGGGACACAGTCTCTGAAAGTTGATGCAGATGGATCAATTGCCCTTGCATTTAAGCTGAATTTTAGAAAGCTAATCCACGAGCTGGAACTTTGTCCAGAACGGGTGTTGCTAGTGAGATGGGACTGCAATGGAAGGACCTGCCAACCAGTGTGGGATGCAGGAACATCTTGGCCATAGTCAGATTCCTAATAACACAGAGAACATCACTATTATATGCTGTGCAAATGGAAGTGGAACTTACAAGCTGCAACTTCTTTGTGTAGGAATGATAAAGGAGCCAGAATATTGTGAAGGGACTGGAATTAAGTGCTTTTGTGTTGATTATTATAGCCATGAATTGGCATCAGTGAGTGGGAAGATATTGTATAAGTGGTTTCATAACTGATTTGTGCTAGCAGTGAAAGGGAATTTGAAGTATCATAACATCACACGGTCAGCCATACTGCTTTTCTGCAGGATTCCTTCATATCCAAGTGAAATGTTTCTGAAATCATGTGATGAACAGATATCTATTCAGTATATGCCTAGTAGCTTTTCCTCTGGGGCCCAAAATGTAGTTTGGTTAGTTGCAGGGATACTGAAATGTCGGTACAAAATTGGTATTATACATTATCTTAGGGAAGAAGAATTTCTGAACAGTGTTGCCCTAAAGGATGACCTGTTTCATATTGCATGCTCATATGTGAGTGTAAAGCCAGCTGATCTGTTTTGCTCATGGCAAGAAAGTTCCACTTGTGGAGGGTGTAATGAATGGCTTTGAGGTTGATGACTCCAGTACTTGTGCTGTATGAGGCAACAAAGAACAGTATCAAAGAATGGAAAATAAATGAAAATGAAGCATTGAGAGACTTTGAGTTTGATGAGCCCATCACTTCACTTATGACATCAAAAGTGATGAAGGATATCATTAAAGAAGGCGTTTATGCAGAAACTTGGAGATGGAAAGCAAAAGAGGAAGAGGATTGTATGCAGCAGGGTGTTGCTGCTAGTAGTGACAGTAAGGAACTTGGGGGAAATGCCACAGCAGCAGGCAAGGACACATTGAAACTTATTAAGAGGTTGTTGGAAAATTTTGGGCAACAGGATGACACATTATATACAGGGTCCGGCAAATCGACCTCCCGTATTTCAAAAGGCAGTTACAAACAAACAAAGAAAGGTACAGAAAAAATACTTTTATTTGTGAACAACAAATACGATGCTATTTTACATTACTAGGTTTTAAAAATTATTTCCGGTAAATGGCGCCCTCCATTGTTCACACATTGGCGAAGCCTTTCCCGGAAGTTGTCCATAGTTCTTTGTGTCATTTCAGGTGGAATGGCAGCCACTGCCTGGGTGATTGCCTCCTTAAGTGCTTGCAGGGTTGTGGGGCGATGTTTGTACACTTGCGCCTTTAAGTGTCCCCAAAGAAAAAAATCACAAGGTGATAAATCGGGTGACCTTGGGGGCCAGGCGATGTCTCCTCGCAAAGAGAGAAGACGTCCAGGAAACAACTCTCTCAGAATTGCTAAAGAACGCCGCGAAGTGTGAGCTGTGGCTCCGTCTTGTTGGAACCAGGCTTGTCCCTCTTCATGGTCCCCAACAAACTGGTTTAACTTAGGTCGGAGGAAGGTCTCGATCATGTGACAGTAGCGATTCGAAGTAACCGTTATCATTAGCCCATTTTCCTCGAAAAAATAAGGACCCCACACACCAAATTCAGCAACGGCGCACCAAACTGTCACACGAGGGCTGTGAAGCGGTCATTGGTGAAGTTCCTGAGGGTTTTCTGCTGACCAGTAGCAGAAATTTTGTTTATTTACAGTACCTGACAAGTGGAAGTGGGCCTCATCAGATGAACTCAAAACAGCGCCAGAGGGAATGTTCTGAAGAATGTCCTCACACGCAGCTTTGCGAGTTTCAGAATCTCTCTCACTTAATTCTTGGGTAACCATCATTTTGTGTGGGTGCATGTGTAGATTTCTGTGCAGGATTCTTCTTAAACTCCTATCAGACAATCCCAGGGTAGCTGCATGTTTAAGTGCTGAACGCTTTGGAGATTGCTGGATGGACGCTCTCACACGCGCCACATTTTCTGGCGTTGTTACGGTCCGAGGTCGGCCAGGCGATTTCTTTTTCAGTGCAGAACCTGTTGCTCTAAAGTTTGATACCCAAACGTGAATAGTTTTTCTATCCGGAACAGGATCATGTCGGCCAAGTTCGAACCAAATGCGAAATGCTCGCTGAGTAGTAATCACCGATTCACCATTACGAACATACTCTGCCACAACAAATGCACGATGCTCACCATGCCACGCCATTGCGACTACTGCAAATGGCACTTATACCACTATCGATCGATACCCCCCTCCGCCGCCGTATCCCCACCACAACTCACACAGCGCCCTCTCCAAATACGGGAGGTTGATTTGCTGGACCCTATAGTAATGTTCAGCTGCAAGAATTACTTTCCACTCTGAAGAAGAAAGTGAAATAATCTCCTAATGAGGCTCTGATCACAGACTGTCTGATCAAGAGATATTGAAGCTCACTGCTATGCACATTAACCCTTAAGAGATGAAGTATGCCATATGGGACATTTAAATAAAAGCAATCCAAGTCTGAGCTTAAATCAATTCTTCTGTTCCTGTCATGATTCTGTAAAGGTGGTTTTATGAACTTAAAATGAAAATTATATTAGTTTTCTCTGTTCACTCATTATAGTAAATGTTAATGTATGTATCCAAATTTGGAAGCTAGTCAGCATGACCTTTGCTACATGGCATTTGATGTACCAAAATATAAGGTGATAAGAAGATGTATGGTATATTTTGAATTATCTGAGTTGCTGAAGAGAAGAGAAAGCACAAATAGTTAAAAACAGTGATAATCCATAATTGTTTTATTTTCCACTCATACACACATTGTACTATAAACTGTTAACCTAGCTGTCATACATCACAGAATTTTACACATTTTCTATAACCTTAGCTTAATTTGTGTAGTGTTTCTTGTAGAGGTGTGATATTTTCCAGCTCCCACTGTTTCAAATCTTTCAGCAGTGTTATCCTATTTGACTATGAGACTGTGCTTCATGTAGTTTCCTCCTTTTTCATACTCTTTGTTAATCTCTGTATTCTTCCTCATTCCATTCTTTACTGCACAAAGAATCTACTGACGCTGTGATGGGCAAGACTGGACATTTGTTACTGTACAGCACAGTGCAAGCAGAGATGATCAGCTGTATTTTTTGAAGGGTCACATTGTCAAATTACCATTGTGTCTCTGGGGTGCATTGTTACATGGTAAATTACAAAAGTTTGATGCTACATAATGCAAAAATGTAGATATGGTCGTTGTAGCTGAATTTCTGTCTATATTATATCCTTAATGAAAACAAACAAGTAGGCATAAGAGAGCACCATTTTGTTTGTGTTTGTGTGTGTGTGTCTGCATGCATGTATGTGTCTGGACACACAAACTTAAAGGAAACTAAAACTGAAATGAAGTATAATAATAAATCTTTAAAAATAAATTCAACTTTTGTTAAGGTACTTTTTTCTTGTAAAAAATGGGACAAGTAATTGGCAGTGGCGTGAAATCTGTAAATAGCTTTCATTTTAATAGCATAACTAATGGACTGTTTGAGCTATGCATACGGAATTTGTATTGAGATAAATCATATACATCTAAAATTTAGTATGACATACTCTTTATAATAAGGCAGTGATGACGAATATGAGAATGTTATGAAACCTTAAGGTTATGTCTTGCAAAGTGATTGTAGAAAAAATCTTTACTTTAGTAATAAGTTCTTTCCAAAATAGGAGGAGGAAGAGGAGGAGGGGAGATGGTGATGACAGTGATGGTGGTGATGATCATGACGGTGCTGAACTTTAATAGATGCAATTTCAAACAGAAAAGTTCTGACTGAATTAGGATTTGATAATATGACCGTCTGGTTGGCAAGAACAGAATCTAAAGATCCGTTCACAGGACCTGAAGCAGCTTGATGCATCTCAGTTGGAGTTTCCAAGAAAGTGGTCAGGGACTGGACGAACAGAAGTCACAAAAAAATTGGGAATTTGTAACTAGACCCAGACAGGTAGAGGGACTTTTACTAGGGCCCTCTGCCAGAAGAATGAAAGATCTGCTGAAACAAATTAAGATGGGTGGTAGGACTTTTTACAGGACACTGTCACCTAAAAGGACATTTTTTCAAACTGGATTTAAACTTATAAGTAAAAAAACAAATAATAAAATATATGAATGTGACTTGTGCCAGCACTGCAAGTGCCAAGTACGTACGCTCAAGGATGATGCCATTGGCTACTGCTTGGTTAACTTGAGATTTTCATCTGTTAGCAGGTTCTGTCACATTGATTTGTTCCACTTCAACATGAAAGCTTGATAACAAATGTTGCATGCTTCCAAACAGACTTGCACAGAAATCTGTGTTCTCCTGCACATTAAGATATTTGTTTGTACAAAGATTTTTATAAAAGATCATCACATCTCCTTTGAATATGGACTTACATGCATCACTCTATGGAAGGTAGATAAGATATGAAATATATTTGGAATTTTCATGTGGTGTTCAAAACATTGCCAACACTTTTGAAACTTGTCCTCATCAAGGTCCACAGACCTGCCTTAGAAATCACTGTTGGACTTTTATGTTGCTGATATACTGGCTACTAATTATCTTGTGTTGATGAAATAGTTTCTGCCAGTTTGGAAGTGACAGGTGTATCTGTAGTTGTACTCTCCTGATATGTTTTAATTTTGTTTGCATATTACACTTGGATTCTGCCTTCATCTTCCACAAACATTACTTCTCAGTCACTGTTGATGAAGTACTCTGCTTTCCAGTGGCGTGCGGTACTATTTTAGGTAAGGGAAGCAGTGGTACCTAATAATCAAACTGATAGCAATCAACTCACCAAAATTTATGTAACTTATTGAGTCAGTAAGGTCCTTTTGTATTCTGTTTGATAAACCTGTAAATACTGTACTGTTCTCAAGGTGAATATTGAGTTTATGACCATATTTCCTCAACAAGTGAACTAATTCCACATAATTACCTCAGTTGATAGAATCCACGCTTTCATCATGACCACAAAGGCCAAGTTGCCACTTTACTAAATGGCAGATGATATCAATCAAGCGTTTCATTATTTCTCTATGTAGTATTGTCAGGCACTTTTGAGTGTCAAGTTGACAGTCAGTTCGAGATTTCCCAAACATAACAAGTTGCATTGTTGAAATAATGTGAGTCTGAGAGTTCTCATGTCGTTTCAATGTTTTATGAAGTTTGTTGGTATCACCAAACCCAGTTTTGTTCCATACATTTTTTCCTTGAGAAACAATAGGCATGGCCAACAAAACAATTTTCCTATATTACGGCAACCGGATAGCCACTCTGTTTTAGAATACTATTCCAAATTAAATTTGGTTTGTGCTTTAAGTGCCACTGCTGCTTTCTATTTCTAGCTTCTATTTCTTGAGTTTACTTTTTTCAGTCATTCATTCATTCATTCATCAGTAATCTGTCAAGACGACAGGTCCACAGTCTCTTCCAAAACAGTTCCTCCACTTAATGCGATCTAGAGCTTTCTCCTTCAAGTGAGAATATCCTTTTCTGTCCCCAAGGTCATCCAGCATCTTCTTACGTCTTCTTCCTCGTCTTCTGGTCACTTCTATCCGCCCCTCTATCTTTCCTTCAATAACTTCTATTAGAAGGCAGTTAGTGTGTAAGATATGACCAACCAATTAGCCTTCC
>NW_019731219.1:412196-412525 GCF_002891405.2 Cryptotermes secundus | reverse complement strand
GGTTGGTTGTCTCGAAATTGTTATTACTTTTGTTTTCTCCACATTAATTTCCATGCCATAGCACCTTCCACTTTCAATTAGTCTATCAATCATGCTTTGTAGCACAGTTTCTTCCTTAGCCATTAACACAAGGAATCTTCTTTCACACCAATCGATACCTGTTTCCTTTAGGATCTGTGTTAATTTGGTCCAGTTTACATGGTCAAATGCATTCTGCCAGTCTATGAAGCAAACAAACAGTTCTTCATCTGTCTCCATAATTCGTTCTGCTACAATTCTCATCATCCCAATTGCATCCCTGGTTCCTTTTCCTCTTCTAAATCCAAACT
>NW_019731219.1:410745-411252 GCF_002891405.2 Cryptotermes secundus | reverse complement strand
ACTCGGTTTTTTTGGTAGATTTTTACGTGACTAACATAAGGCTACTGTGGAAGTGCCCATTTCGGTTACAACGACATTCGTTTATAACGACACCATTTTTAGGTCCCTTTGATGACGTTATAACCAAGTTCTACTGTAGTTCTATAATATAATTTTTCGAAATTTTCAGCACTTTCCTCTGATCTACTATTCTATTCCCCTGGAATTCTTCGATGCCAATATTTTGAATCTCATGATTCTCTTTCCATCCTAGTTCTTTTATCTTCATGTACATCAAATCATAACGTCCTGTTCTTTGAAATTCTATAATCTCATTACATATCTTCTCAAGATATTCTTTTTTGGCCTTGTCCGTGGCTCTTTTCAATTCATTCCTCAGTCTTCTGTATTTCCTCCTGCCTTCTTCATTGTTGACATTCTTCCATTTCCTTTGCTCCTCCATTTTACTCATCATCTCCTGTGTAACCCATGGTTTTCTTGCTATCTTCTCAACTTTACCAACCAAAT
>NW_019731219.1:327606-410722 GCF_002891405.2 Cryptotermes secundus | reverse complement strand
TGTTGCACTGCACGTCAGCAGTTCCGCTTTCACCTTCAGTTGCAGCGAGATTCTCTTCTAGGGTCTCTTGCATGCTTTGTCTTTGAGCATATAACTTCTCCAAATCCCATCTAGGTCTGCACTTTTGGAATCTTATAATTTTCCTCAACCTGGTTCGAAACTTGGCAACCAGTAAGTTATGGTCAGAGTCAATATCTGCCCCAGGCAGCGTCTTCACATCCTTCACACTGTTTCTGAATCGATGTTTCACAAGGATGTAGTCCAGCTGATGCCGCCTCCAATCCACAGGTGCCTTCCACGTGTAAAGTCTTTTCTTTGACTTCTTGAACCAAGTTTTCAGTCATGAGTTTTATTTGGGAAACCAACAAATTTCATGTATTATGTGCAAATTTAATAATTAATCAAAGCTTTATGAATTCTCAGTACTGTAGTGAACTTCAGTTTTTCTCCTTGCAACTTGTAAATAACAAATAGCCCTCATATTTCTAAGTTACACATTATATTAAAAATTCATGGTAATTTTCCTACATATATGAAGGTGGCCACATTCCATACAGGAAAAATATAGTGGGTTTTAGATCATGGTATGGAGAAATGGGTTTCCATCTTCTTTAACGTGCTACATTCTTTACAGAAGGTTACAAAATGTGAATGGTATCATAAAATAGACTGATGGGAACTCAGAATGGGAAAGGTCAGAGGGAGTGGAATGTGGTTCACAAGTACGCATGCATACAACTCTTGATATTATAAACTTTGAGTATATACAACAGATGGTGGATTTTAAAAGAGAAGGAATGAACAAATATGATCCTCAAATCAGGTGTTAGTGGATTATCAGGAACATACTACAGATGTAGAATGTAGTATGTACGTAGGTCATACCGAAAGTCATGAGCAACTTTTTTTTGCATGCAACATGGGAACAGTAGATGAAAGAGAGTATTGTGGTAGGTGGAACCAGCTGTTGTGCTCACCTTGAGTGTCTTATGACATCAATAGCTTGCATCACGTGATCAGTATAACTCCTAACAAAATGACCTACAATGATATGTCATTTCACCAGCATGTTGTCATCAAATTTCTTATGAAAGAGGAAATCCCTGCTGCAGAAATTCACCAGAAACTTCAGTGTGCCTATGGAAGTGTGTGCATGGGTGTGAGCAGTGTTTGAAGATGGGTGAAACATTTTAAAGATGGGAACACCAGCATCGAAGATGAGCATCGGAGCAGTTGTCCTTGAACAGCCTCAACTGAACGGAACAAGGAAAGAGTTGATGAGATCAATGAAGATGACAGGCGTGTGACTGTGGACACAATAGCCCGAAAACTTGGAATAGGGAACAGTGCAGTACAGGAGATGATTGAAAGCTTGGGCTATAAGAAAGTTTGTGCTCGTTGGGTCCCGCAGTTATTGACCGAAGACCACAAAGGTCAGCGAAAAGCTATCACCTCAGAACTGCTGCAGAGATATCAACACGAAGGCGATTTTTTGCTGTGTATTGTGACAGGTGACGAAAGCTGGTTTCACCATTTCGAGCCTGAAACGAAACGGCAGAGTATGGAATGGCACCATTTGCATTCTCCATCAAAAACGAAGGCAAAGACAGTTGATGGGCACAGTCTTCTGGGATGCAGAGGGGTTTATTCTGGCTGAATTCCTGGAACCTGGGCAAACCATCAATGCTGCTCGTTATGTCCAGATGCTGCACAAGCTCTGTCATGCATTGCATGATAAATGTCCGGGACAAAACATCATCCTGCATGACAATGCTCGCCCCCACACCGCTTGCCTCACATTGGAAGCAATTGCAAAGATGGGGTGGGAAGTTCTTCCACACCCCTCCTATAGCCCTGATCTGGCACCCTCTGACTACCATCTTTTCGGATTTGTGAAGGGTCAGCTGCGTGGACAACGTTTTGAGACAAGGGAGGCAATTCAGAAAGCAGTGCATCAGAGTCTTCAGATGGCTGGAACGGAATTTTACAGAAGGGGAATTTTCAAACTCCCAGAATGCTGGGAGAAATGTGTACAAAGAAGTGGCGATTATGTGAAAAAATAAAGAAAGGTCTGTAGATTGAGGTGGTGTATTTGGTTTGTCAATAATAAAGCATGTTACTTTACAAAAATTGTTGCTCATGACTCAGTACGACCCTCGTATTATGGCATAGGCATAGGCATGCACTTGTGTTCTCGGCCTTCTGGCAAGATGGCATAATCCGTTTCTAAGGTTGCCCATCAGTGAGGTATTCCATTTCTACATTCTGAAAGGATGATGACCTTTGGCTGGGATGAGCAGCATGATGTTGGCTCTTAGTCAGGAGAAGAATCTAGGATGCTACACATAATAATAGCCAAAGCTTTTGCAAAGGTGAAGGTTTCAGTCTGTGCAGGTATATCTCCATTATAGCTTAGGCGTTGGCCCTCTGAATGGGCCTACCACATCCTTTGCAGAGTTTAATTGTTTCATTCGCCCTTTTAATAATAAGATTGATTAGAATAATGGTAAACAAGTTTCTTAATTATCCATCATTAGTCCTATCAATCCTTTGCATCTAGTATGTGTGCATTTTGTATTACTAGACAACTGCTACCTGGTGGCAGAGGCATTAATGAAAATATGAATGTTTCATTTCTGAGCAATTCAGATACTAGTAACATTTATGAAAAATTTAGTGACATTTGTTTTTATATTGATTCTTTGGAGAAATTGATATAAAAATGATAATTCCGTGATATAATCTTAAAAATTGTTTAAGAGTTGGAGCCTGAGTAAGTTGGTCTGTTGTTGTGTCCTGTGTTTGAATTTGAATTCATGTTTGACAAATGTAAATATTAGGTTATGTACATGTACATATGTTAATACACTGTTATTCCTTAACATTGAGTATGTGCATGAGGCAAGCCTTATGCAAGGCTGGGTGCGCACTTCACGTGTCCTTGCACTGGCAGAGCATGACAGCAACCACGCGCTGTTTGTGTTCATGAGCTCACGTATGCCTCCTCTGCTGTTTTCTGATTTGGCAATAGAAAGAGTGCTTCCTATTGATGCAGATTTCAGATGTGAGATTGGTGAGTATACATTTTCCTGTTACTCATGCTTTTGTGTAAGGAATGCTTTGTGCAGTGTAATGAACTAGTAAATATATATTTTGATTGTTGTTTTCATAATGAACTCAAGTTCTCTCACATTATTTTACTCACTTGAAACCTATGATTTGATTTGATGTGGAGAATGATCGCTTTGTTTCATAATGCTTTATCAGTCTATAGAATTTAAATGTATGCAGAAATTAATTTTGTCCTGTTTTTGTTGTCATAAGAATGGATTATATATGAACTGATTTATTAATTGACTAAGTATGTGGGATTCAGTTGATTCGCTCTTTCCCAGAAATATTTTAATGAACCTGTCTGAAATAAATCGGTCTGTATCTGTATCATATAGAGTATGTAAAATAATCATGATTATCTGAAAATTACATACCTTTGAAACCTGTCATGTTAAATAAGGGCACCAAATTTATCAGAACTTAGGAAATGGTAGGATCTGTAGAGCATTTAACATATTTTTGCTGATATGAACAAATACTGGCTAACCCATGTAAATATGCCACATATTAGACATATTAGACTGCTAGAAGAAAGTTATAAAAATTACATGAAAACATCTTTATAATTTCAAGAGACAATGATACATTCACACATAAGAAAATTTTAAAACGACATGAATTCCTCAACAGAGTAAAAAGAGTGATTCAGTAGAAATAATTTTAAGTCATTTTTAAATAAATTATAATTTGCCCTTAATTTTATCTGACTGGAACCTTATGGTACAAAGTGATACCCATATTTAATCACACTTTTCTTTAAGAGAACTATTACAATGCTGCACATGCAAATTTAATTTGTTTATGTATTATGATTTTGGATATCCATAGTTTTTACCATAGAATCTTTATATTTTTTAATAGAACATCACATCTAGTATGTATAAAGAAGACAGTATCAATATATCATAGTCTTTAAATATTTGTTCATGTGACATATGATAACTAACACCACTGAAGATTTGAAGGGCCTCCTTTTGCAGTTTAAAAATGTTTTTACTTTCACTATGCCCATCCCATAATATAATGTGATACCTCAGACATGAGTGAAAATTTGAATAATAATGCTTCTTATCATGTAAGGGCTTATTGTTTCCTTTAATATTTTGACCATATATACTACTATACATGGTTTTGTTCTTAATGATTGGACATGAGCACCCCATGTTAAGTTCACATGTAAGACTACAGGTTGAACATGTTGCAGTCATATAAATCGGTATGTTGTTCATTCCTCTTGTGTATTGTAGTTAACCATGTAGTCTGGGAATCGGGGATTTTAAATCCCCCATTATCATTGTTCTGGCAGCTGGTAATGGTGTTGGTGTTGGAAAATTCTACTCATACCCTTGACCAGTTGTACCATATGCATGCTAGAGTGTGGTTGCTTTCTAAAAGAAGAAGCTTTTCTGAAGAGTAGGTATCTACTGTACAATATTGTATAGTGTGATTTATTAGTTTCTGAAAAATTCTACATTGTCATTTATTGAGGAATGGAATATTAAATTTGCAGATGAGCTGCAGTGTTTGTAAATACATCATTAGCCTAGTTTTTGAAGGACTGTTATGTACATAGTAGCCATCTCTTTAATGCTCCAGTTATGCATGCTGTGAACTTTAGTCTACCTACTATCTTATTTCACCCCATCAGACCTTTCTTTTATGGCCCATAGGTATGTGTTTTTCTGCCATTAAAGGAACCTTTTCATCTCCCTACCCTCTCATCCCCTTCTGAAATTAGTTTTTCACCCTTGCTTCATGGAACATTAAGATGAAGCTGTTCTGTCTACAGTTAGCTTTAGCAACATTGTGTTACCATGTATTTTTTTTTATTTCTTTTCTTTTCTTTTTTTATTTCTTTTATTTACATCCATAACTGTAAAATATACAATCGGATAAAGTCAAGGAGAATATATAGATTTAATAACAATCACACCTAACATAATCAAAGAATACATAAATACTTAAATAAATTATATAAAAAAACCACCAGCACATGCATTAACAGACAATTACAGTCATTTAATTCAACATCTTACATATAAAAAAACTCCTGAAGAGAGTAGAAGGCACTATGCAACAAATAACACTTCAATTTCCTCCTAAACACTTTAAAATCAGATACATTCTTTAACTCCATAGGAAGATTATTGTATAGTTTTATGCCCATGTTTATCACACTTCTCTTACAACGATTTGTATTACAATGTTGGGCATACAGATTATGTTTATGCTTTATATTGTAATTATGCACATCAGAGTTCAGAGTTGTATAGATTCTATTTTTTATGATAAAACACAAAATCTCCAGTATATACAAAGAAGTAACAGTTAAAATTTTTAACTCACCAAACAGCCTTCAGCAGGATGCCCGATTATCAAGGCCCATAATGGCTCTTATGCATTTTTTTGTACTTTAAAAACTGTATCAATCTCTTTACCTCCACCACCCCAAAACATAATACCATACTTAAATATGGATTCAAATTTAGTAAAATATACATTTCTTAATACCTGCAAACTAACAGAATTACGTAAGGATTTGATCAGATATAGGGCCTTGCTCAGCTTAAGGCAGATATATTGAGTGTGATTCAACCAGCTCAAATTTTCAGAGATATCAATACCCAAGAATTTCACCGAAGATGAATATACTAATTCCCGATTGAATAAACATATGACCGGTCTGTTCCTAGAAGTAGATCCTTTTCCATGGAAAAATAATATTTTGGTCTTGTCAGTGTTAACAAAAAGTTGATTCACATTAAACCAACTTTCTAGTTGATCAATAACCTTTCATTGAAACATCTGAGATTTTACTTTGCCTCAGTGTCTCATTTTACAACCATTCTATGAAGTGGCAGAAAAATGTCAGTGTCTCTCTGTCACACTATGTGGCATCATAACCAAGAAGTAGTAATTGCCAACAGAATTTCATATCACATGTAGTCACGTGAGCAAGCAGGTCCCAGTTCACCAGTGTTACCAGCAGTATAAAAGTTCTAATGGTTTATTTATTTATGAAACCTCATGTCACATATCAAGACTAATACATGAATGACTGTGCTTATGTGGTGTATGGTATTTATCTAGTAGCAATTAAAAGTTTGTAAATATTTGAGTCTTCTTTTTGTAATCCTGTTTTGAGTGGAATTCCGTTTGAAATAACTGGTGAAAGCAATGCCCGACCAATCAACAGACATTTCTCCTGCTTCTGCAATCAGATACTGTATTTATTCTGAGTTGCTACCAGCTGTGAATGAATAATTAGTTTCTTTTGTGTAATGTTGAGTGTTGTGTTGAAACTTAATTGTTCTGTTGCAGATACAGACAGTAAGCATCAGGATGGTGTTGATGTGTATGTCAACATATCATCACATAAACTCAAACTTTTGTTTGAGATGGTTCCTGGCATCAAAACCAGCAACTTTGTAGGAGAGATCTTTCGTGCAATTGAAGGTAATAGGAGAAAAATGTTACATTCTCCACATTTTGTTATTTGTTGAGCTGTTTCTGATTCTTGTAGGGTTGGTGCCCATCAAGATTGAGTTTGTATGCAAGGGGGACCTCACCAAAGCAGTGTTTGACACTTATTCCTGAGAAATGTTTTATTGCAGTATAAACTGGCTATTCATCAACCATGACACCATGAAATTTTGGACACACCTGTTTCAAAATGACCATTCATTTGGCTGGATATGTTTGGAAATATTGGCCTATTGGCCTCATGTGTCATGAGTTAGCTACCTCCCAATTAGGAGTCAGTGGTTTATATATTTTAATAAACTCTCAGTTGCATTATGCTTACACAGTAGACAGACACTGCATACCACTGTCTTGGAAAATACATATAGAACAAACTATACCTAAATTAAGTGCAGCTTGCTATGCAATGAGATCGATTAAGCCCTTTATGCCACAGGAAACACTGAAGATGGTTTACCATGCCTACTTTCATTCTATTATGAACTATGGATTAATATTCTGGGAGAACTCTTCACATAGTATAAAAATTTTAATATACAAAAGAATATAATTAGAATCATTACAGAATGTAGAAGTAGAGATTCATGTAGAGATTTATTTAAGAAATTAAAAATTCTACCTCTTCAATCACAATACATACTATCGCTTCTCTTATTTGTTGTGTACAACAAAAATAAATTTGAATCTAATTCCAATATTCATAACATGAATACTGGATAAAAATATGACTTCCATCTACCTTCATCAAACTTATCACTATATCAAAAAGGAGTCTACTTTTCTGGCATAAAAGTGTACAATAGTCTCCCACAAAATATCAAAAACTTTAGTAATGATACTAAACATTTTAAATCAGAGCTAAAGAAATATCTGCATGCTCATTCCTTCTACTCTGTAGACGAATACCTCAATGTAAATAGAGAATAATGTAGAATTAAGCTATATTAGTTTAAGATAAGATTACTTGTACCAGTAGGTATTATTTTGACTTGTTCTATATCCAGAGGTATTAACCTACTTAGGATCTATGGAATGCAAATAAATTCAATTCAGTTCAAAACCCTCATCGCTGATGGTTGCATACACTTTCACAACTGATGAGCTAACATTTTCCTGTATAATTGACAACAGGTAACATCATGGATTCCATATTAGGGAGGGATGTATTAAACAAGGAGCAGCCATGCTAGGTGATGAGGAATTTAACTCCATGCTATCTGTTAATAATGATACACATAGAAGATCATATTTACAACCAAAGAGGTTTGTGTAGTGGTAATGCTATAGATTCAGTAGGACCATTGACTATCCTGATACTTTTTTGTGGTTTTATGAGGAAAATACAAGCAGGTGCTGGGTTAGGACCTTGATTAGGCCATGACAACTCCCTAATCCTTTCCAATCCATTATTCTCCAATCATCCTACTGTTTGATTCTATAAAATTAGAGATATTTACTGCTGTAAAATAAACTTAAATGTCATAGTTGCTGAAATAATGACAGTTATGAAATCTACAGTTAAAACTAGTTATGGTTTGTGTCTGAACAGCAATGAGATCTTAAAAAAAGTAATACAGTAGCATGAGTAAATAAAGTACTTCGATATGAACTGTGTTTCATCCTGAAAGTTGTTGCAGGAGAGAGCAAGGTTTGTCACGAACATGTGTGGAGATGAAAGTCTCATTGTGCATACTATGAGAAGTTGGGGGATTGAGAACTAGGGATATGCCTGTGGCTGACAGCTCATGAAGTAGTTGGTAAGCATCGGGAGTAATTGAATGTAGCAGGTGGATACTATTCCCTTTTTTATGGGTTATTTAAAGACATTTTCAACATTGAGGATGTATATCATTTTGTGGAGAACTGATGAAGTTCTACATGATAATTGGCGATCCTGCAAATAGAATGTAGTGACACTGGATTAGCTATTGTGTATATGAGGCATTTTTGAGGACTTACTACACAGGAGGGTTTGTATGATTAGATGAATGAGCTGTGATAGGGCCCCCCACCCCCTAGAAATGTATTAAATATTAATTTGGAGGTAGGACATTGTTAAGATATCATCTTTGAAGTACCTGTAGCATGTCAACAGGCATAATACTTAGAATGATGATAAGTGCTGAGTGTGGTCTTCCAAAGTGTTTGTTAACATTATGTGCTGACAACATCCAGTTGTAAGTTGGTCAGGTTGTACATGCTTTGGTATATGTTGCATGACAATAAAGTCATATCATAAAGAGCACTAATGTAAGGCAGTTCTTTCATGCTTAAGTAATCAGATGGGTCACCTTGGTGATGGTCTTATATCTCCTGAAGCATAGCATTACAACTGGGCCATAGAAACTCCATGATATTGATGTTTCAGTGTTCACAAAGAGACGAGGCCCACCTCCAGAGTTCCAGTGGCTGCACAAATATGCAGTAGGTGCAGGAAGTCTGAGTAATAGTGGTAGTGGAAGCAGCTGGTCAGGAATGGATAATCCTTCAAGAGGATTGATGGAGCCAGGCATTGATGGGGTTACAGGCCAGGATGAGTCTCTCACTGATGCTGTAAGTGCATATACATAATTCATTAAAATTATGATTACTTTTGATAATAAATCAATATCACATTATGAACATGGTGAGAAGGAGCTGTATACTGCTCTGTGCATTTGCAGTTGCTAGAAAGCCCAGAGATATCTGTCCCACGCCAAAGTATTGCAAAGGGTGCTACACCCATTGCAGCAAGGGAGAGTGTCATCAAGTACCAAATGGCCATGAAGGAGCAGCATTACACATACACACAAGTATTAAGGTAAGCATTTTGACATTCATTCATTCATATTTATTCGTTCCATAAATCCATAACTGGCCAAAGGCCTACAGATGCAGTACAAGTCAATAAACATTCTTAGTACTACAAGACTAACACAAGTCAACAACATATAATACTGCTTTAGATATCTAAATTTATAATATGCAATTAAAAAATGTGTACTACACATATTCTAAGTTTATTTACAACAACATTTTAATACTTCATACCCAGAATATCAGGTGAGTCAATATACAAAACCTAAATAATAAAACATACATATATTAAAACAGTACTTAGTACCAGGAAATAGTATATTCTAACTCTCAGTATATTGATAAAACTCATTCATGGAGTAAAAGGAATGGTGACACAGAAGCCTCTTTAAAGTGGATTTAAAACCCTTCTCATCATTCACCAATCTTTTTATTGAATGGACTAAATGATTAAAAACTCTTACGCCTGTGATATAGACACCTTTGTCAAATTTGGCCAGATTTACCGCAGGTAGGTGCAAGTTTTTACATAATCTATTTTATGATTATGTAATTCACTATTGTTTTCAAATAAGTTTTTATTATTAACAATGTCATTATTTTCACCCTTTTAAAAATCTCCATACAGGAGTCTCTTGGCCTCATATTCATTGTGACTCTGAAGATTCTCTTTTGCATTATGAATACCTTTTGCGCTAAGCTAGCACTGCCCCAGAAGATTATTCCATAACTAGCAATAGAATGAACATGGGCAAAGTAGATTAACCTTAGCGTTTCTGTTGTTACTGTATGCTTTATATTTCTAATTGCATAACATGCCAGAGATAATTTGTTTATAATAAATGTGCTGGCCCCAAGACAAAGTGTCATCAGTAATCAAACCCAGAAATTGAGTCTCAGTAACTGTAACTGTACTCTTTTAATCATATATGATCACCATTGGACTTTTACAGCTATTCCTAGATCAATATTCCAAATATTGAGTTTTCTTAAAATTTAAAGTGAGTAAGTTGGCATTAAACCAGGTATTTGCCTTATCAAAAGTTCTGTTACGATTTGTTTTAAAGTTCAATTTATTGGGATCTGTAATTATAATGCTCATGTCATCAGCATACAATACCATGTTATACTCTTTATTATTTATTATTTTGGGTAGATCATTTATGTATAGTAAAAAATACAGGGGGCCAAGAACAGAGCCTTGTGGGACACTGCATTTAATTATCTCCCAATCAGATATATTATCACTACTACATTTGTTACTAAGTACTGCCAACAGTAGTCTCTAAGACCTCTGATAGATGGGGGAAGCTTATAGATACCGCTAAGCAAGTGGCCAAACTCACTTGCTCGGCGGGACTGATGGTACGCACCATTTATCGGTAGGGTATAGAGACTGGTAGAATATCATACAGGGAAGCACAATAGATCAAACTGGTCGCGGTGCATGGGGAAACCCACCCTCTCTAAATAACTAACTAACTAACTAACTACTAAGTACTGCTCTCTGCTCTCTGCCTGTTAAATAAGAATTGATTAATGACTTGAATTCCCCTGTAATTCCATAGAATTCAAGTTTATGCATTAATATTGTGTGATTGACACAGTCAAACGCCTTTTATAAATCACAAAATATGCCACCTACTATTTTCTTGCTGTTCAGAGCTATGAGTATCTTATGAATTAATGTAAAGGAAGTTTTTTCAGTAGAAGAGTGAGATCTAAATCCATACTGTTCATCCACCAGAATATTGTTATTTTCAATATGTGTAATTAATCTATCATACATAAGGCTTTCAGATACTTTTGAAAATGCAGTCAATAATGATATTGGTCTGTAATTTGTCATTTCCTGTCTATTTTTTTTTCTGTGGCGCTACAGCCCCATTTTGAGCCTAGGCCTACCTCCATGAAACTCTCCGTTTCACTTCAGTTTATTAGATCTTACACATTTGGTAGGACTCCTCGGGTGAGTGAACAGCTCATTGCAAGGCCTCTACCTGTAGACAAACACAGAAAAACGCACACAAACGTCCATGCCCTGAGTGGGATTCGAACCCACGATCCTGGCTTCTGAGCGAGCGAAGACAGTGCATGCCTTAGACCGCTCGGCTACCATGACCAGCCTTCCTGTCTATTACCTCTTTTAAACAAGGCTTGACTGTGGCATATTTTAATCTATCCAGAAATTCTCCATGGCGTAATACAGTATTACAAATATGTGTCAATGGTGAGATTATAAATGGTAAACTTGATTTGACTATTCTACTTGTTATTTGATCATATCCATTAGAATCCTTCGTTTTCAGTGATTTAACAATTTTCTCTATTTCATAAGTATTAGTGTACTTCCATTTCAGTTTCATAAATGGTTTACTAAAATTATCTCGTAGGCACATAATTGAATTATTTGCACTGGAACTTATATCTGTATTATTATTAACTCTCATCGTTTCCGCTATAGATAAAAAGTAATTATTAAGAGTGTCTGCCATTTCCCTTTGACTCCTAATTAGCTTATTATCAAGCATACTAGCTTGGATACCTATATCTTGTTTAGTGATTCCTTTTTCCTTATTTATTATTTTCCATGTACATTTCATTTGATTATCAGAGTTAGAGATAATTCTATTATAATATAGTTTATTTGCTGTTGCAATCACTTTAGTTAATATTTTTCTGTACTGCTTCAAATATAATCCAAGATTAGTATCCTGATTATGCCTATACAGTAGAACTGATTCTCTCTTTTTATTGCACGAGATTTTTATCCCATTAGTAATCCAGTTACATTGGTTATTATTAAATCTCTTTGTCCTTTTTGGGAAGCTGGCATAGAAGCATCTTAAGTAAGTGTTAAGAAAATTATTAAACATACTATTAACATTATCATGGACAAATATATATTCCAATTGTTCCCAGCTTAATAGAAATTGAAACTCCTATATAGTATCCTTATTGATTTCTCTAATATTAATACTTCTCCGCGTTTCCTTTACTACAGTACCATTCTTAATTATAATATGCTATGCATCGTGGTCAGACACATGGTTTCACATTGTAGTCACTTTGAACATGAATTTTTTATTCTTGAACTTTGAGATACTTGAGATATTTGCTTTTGCTTTGTGCAGTAGTATACAAACTACCTCACCTAGAAGGATTAATTTTTCAGTCTTGAACTTCGAGAAATTTCAGAGAATTATTTTTGCTTTGTGGAGTAGTATACAAACTACCTCACCTAGAAGGATTATGGTGGTAGGGACTGCTAGCATAAGCCATCTTGTTAACAAAATATGTTTCTGTCTAACTCTGTTTCTCTTTTTATCTCTCGCCTTTTCTTCATATGGTATAGAAGAGCAAGGCGTAGATTGATTTTAAATACAATTATTTATGAACATTTTTCATTGAAAATTGCTCTGATATGAAAAGTGGTGGCTAGTATACTTTAGTGCATTGTGAAAAAATGGCTGTTGTTATAAATAGTGATTACAATAAAGAACTTGATCTAATAGAGAAAATTGTGGTTGTCATCTTGATTCTCATAATTTTGCACATTTTCATTTCGATCTTGTCTTAATTTTGTTTTCAATTAAAGCTTTAGTCTCGCATATACCTGATACAGGAAAAGGTAAAATAAAGAAGAAGAAGAAGCCAGCAAGGAAGTACATTTTTACCACTTACCTTGCAGGGTGTTTGTTGGGACATGGAATGTGAATGGGCAACCTCCCACAGTTGGGCTATCCGAGTGGCTTGCTCAAGATCCTGAACCTCCAGACATTTATGCTATTGGATTCCAGGAACTGGACCTCAGCAAGGAGGCATTCCTCTTCAATGACACACCCCGTGAGGAGGAGTGGCAGTGAGTTACCAACCCTCTTGGTGGTACTAAAATTGACATTGCACTTCATACAGTTTTGTTGTTACAGAGATTTATATTTGAAAATATCTTCTTAATTATGATTGTTGTTACTCACTCAAGATCCTAGAGACCATATTAATGAGACCACACTTTAAATTTTTTTCCCAGAAGTAGACTGTTGTTTGTTATATTTTGTATTTGATTGAGGCAGCCTTCCAGATGTTCAGGCAAACCTTTGGCATATGTTATACTGGCACAGTGAACACCCCCTAGATTTCTCCACTATTTTAATGCACTGAAGAATTCTATTTTTTAGTCTTGCAGTTTTAATTTATAATTATGTGTGTTACGCACTATTCCTTCAGGGATTGAAATTTCATACCAGTCTTGTTGGGGTGGTGGTGATATACTTCTGTCAGTTTATTACATTTATGATGTTAAATAATATAACCACTATCACTAGTACCCTATTTTCTTGAATACCCCTCGCCATCAAATGAGCTATGCACCCCAATTTTTAAGACAGTTTTTACAAATTTTCAAGTATTATACGTTAAATAAACATCAGATATTAATAAACATTTCAAATGATAAGAAATAACACTTTTCTGTTATTTCTTGTGCTGCTACATTCACATTTTCCGAGACCTGGTGTTCTGCAGTGTGAAAATGACATAGTACAAGGGTTGGAACTTTAATAGTGGCAACACTGCTGTAGACACCATGCAACGGAACCACATAATGTCGCTTATACCACACATTAGTTACATACCTACCTTACCTCAGAGCAAATGGACTCTCCTCTCCCACGTCATTTGCATGCACAGTGACAAGAACAACAGAACCTCGTGTTAGCTGGCGGTCTAATGTAGTGTTGTCACGATGTTTTCAGTAAAGATTGAATGTGCCAGAGGCCGTACAGTACAACAGTGTCATCAAGGTCTTCAAGAGGCTTGCGGGGAATTTGCATTGCCTTACAGAAGAGTGGAAAGGTGGGTAAAAGCCTCCAACGAGGGATGCCAAAATGTGGCAGACACGCATCATCCAGGTCGTCCTAGTGTCAGTGAAGAAGAAGTGTATGCTCTTTCCGCGTTACTGGAGAGTGATCGATGCCATACGATTCATGAGCTGGCCTGAGAGACGCGATTAGCACATACGACTGTATTCTGACGATTCACATTCTGAAGGAACGCCTGGGCATGAGAAAAATTGCATCACTATGGGTTCCGCATCACTTAACAGAAATGCAGAAATGGCTACGCCGCTCGTAACCACTTGGAGTGCTATGAGCGCGAAGGAGAGGCTTTCTTATGCCGTATCATTACGATGGATGGGACATGGGCCAAATTGTATGAACCACAAATGAAACACCAATCAAACGAATGGTGTCATTACGGGTCACCACGAAAATCAGAAGTTGTTAAGTAACCCCAGCAATGTGAAAGTTATGGTGATTCTCGTGTAGGACTATGATGGTGTTATCCTAACACATACAGTTCCCTGACAGCAGACCGTCAGTGCGCAGTATTACCGTTCATTTTTGGAATACAACCTGCGACCAGCTTCAAGAAAGAAGCGGCTACACTCTGCATAACCCACCCATCATTTTGCAGGACAATGCTCAGCCGCATGCAGTGGATGCTGTGGCTGATTTATTTGATTGATGGGGCTGGGAAGTGCTGTATCATCCACCATACTCCCCAGACTTAAGCCCCTGTGACTTCGACTTGATTCCTAAGATGAAGGAACCAGTTCGTGGCATTCACTTCAGAACTGTTCCAGAGATTCTTCAGGCAGTAGACTGCTCCATTCGAACTATCAACACAACAGACGCTGCTAAAGGTATCCTACGACTTACACATCACTGGCAATGGGTTGTACACAATGCTGGTGACTACATTGAAGGACAGTAAAACTTAGAAACATGCATCTATTTTGTATCAGTTGTAAATAAATAGTTGCCACTATAAAAGTTCCAACCCTCATATTAGTGTTTGTTGTGGTACTTTATCCTTATTCTGTTGTGACTTTATTCTCCATTTCTTTCATCGTCATCATCATCATAAGCAGAGCTCACTTGGTTGTCCTCACTGTACCAAATAATATCGCCTTTTGACCCATCAAGGCTGTTTGTGATGATGCACTCTTTGGAACTCTTATCCAGGCAAAATACATTCCCACACATCCGTTATCCTTTATCTTTAATATTTCACTCACCATGAAAAGTTGTAATCGCATACCCTTTGTACTCATGTATTTTTCACTCAGAATCACAACGTGAAACTGACTTTCACAAAAGCTAACAGAGGAATGGGCTGCTACCTTCTGGGAAGCACTGGAGTGCTAAATATGCCAGATAAGTAGCAATGTTAACTGTGATGTGAATAAGCTGTGAACCCCCCTTTTTTGTCACAAATATTTCTGAGAAATTTGTGCAGGGTGTACAAGAAAATATGGTATGTTCGCAGTTAATTCTGTGTTTGGAAGTTATTTATTTTCATACTCCTTGGCTCTGTAGTGCGTAAGAATCATGGCCTCCTTTACAATAGATGCCTACTCTTCTCTGCTATTTGCCTTTTACCTCCACCTCTTCACTTTCAATTCTTGTAAGTCACTGTGTGTTCCAACAATATCATTCTGGGCCTTATCTGGCTTACTTCGAAACATTTTTATAGCCACACTTTTTTGATCCATTCAAATCACATGCACCAACCATTCCAGTCTTCTCCTTTTATTATCTGTTAGCAAATTGGGGATTTTGTGTAATTCATTCTAATCATACTTGACTTCATGCTCTTTAGTAAACCTATAGCATATCCCAAGTAAAGAAATTGAACGCATTGTCCTAATAACCTTCTTTTGGGCATTTCCCTAATATTTTTGCCTGGCATCTACTATTTGGTTTCTTAACACACAGTATTTTATGAAGTGAGGTTGTTAGCTTCATGTCCAACCCCTGAACATAGATGACTGGGGCTACATTTTGTATGGCTCCTATCTTTTGATCTATATAGCATGCAGACTCCTACCCCATGTTAATAGTTGTTATGGATTATGCAAAATAAACTAAGAACTTTGCGGTTGTGGAAAGATATGTCAATGAAACAAATGTATGAGCAATTATTTGTCAAACAGTAATTTTTTTCCTAAGATGTCCTTTCTCTCTATTCCATTTTCTGCCATTTCTTTATTTGTTTGACTGTCTTTTTTTTCTAAATTACTGGTACTTATTTTCATTTTCAGAATTGTCTTAGAGTTGAGGATATCTTGTATTTTGATACCTTCTCTTTTAGATGGTATCCTTTAAAGGAGAGTAATGCGTTGTAAGTTCATTCAATAACTATTTTAAACACATTGAATTTGAATTTTAAAAATCATGTGTGTGAAGTTCACAACAGTTTATGATTTGCAAATGCCTAGGAGTAGTACATAGATCAAAGTTCACAAAGAAAAGCTGTCGTGGAACCTATACTGGATTACTCAAATTACTGGGCATAATGGTCAGATCATCACATTAATCCCCATCCCTCTTCTTAATATTGTCCGGATTTAGTGACTGACACAGGGTTTTGATTTGTAATTGGACTTATTGAACACTTACAAATTATAACTGCACATAATTATAATGCTGTCTCTAATTTGCACACTCTGCTTCTCACTACTGCACTTGATAAGCCTTCTGTATCTCCACTGGTTGTGTTCTGGTAACGGATCCCAACAGTGCCTTCTGTTTATATCCTTACCAGCTGGCTACCATCTCACAGCTAATTCGTGCCCACAACTGTCTCATGATGGTGACTACGTTGTATAGTTCACACTTGCTCTGTAGCCTTGGGTTGGGTCAATTGAAAGCACCACTTCCAACAGCCTTTTCTGTTGTTTAGTGCATATCTATTGCCATGGGAACCAGCTGCTGTGTATATACTGACCATTACCACACAACGAATGATTTCTTCTGGCTCCATTGTTATAACTCTTAGGTGTCAGATCTCAATATCAACAACTGATATAGTTATTACTTTCAAAGAGACAATAACATATTTGAATTCTGCACTTGAGGACTCTTTGTGTACTTGAAACATATCCAAAAAAATATGCATTGTTATTTCAAGCCTAAAGTTGATGTTGTGACTGTGTGTATGGCAGGGAGGCAGTATTAAATGGTTTGCACAAGAAGGCACGATACCACAAGGTGGCTCTGGTGAGGCTTGTTGGAATGATGTTGCTTGTGTTCGTGCAGGAGCAGCATGCAGCTTATGTCAGAGCTGTAGCCACAGAGACTGTTGGCACGGGCATTATGGGTAAAATGGTATGTGCTAAATGAACTTGTAAGTAGAGAAACTGAATTTGATTTTTAGTTGAATTAAATAAAGTAGGTGAGATGACGTGCATGGAAGAAACAAATGCATACACAATTTCGTAAATGGAAATAGACTAAATTAATAATAAAATGGGTCGTGTGGAAGTCAATTGTAAGGCTGTCAACTGATTTGAATTGGTCCCACATAGGATTAATTTACAGTTATATGTGATGGTAACTTTGGGTTTCAAAACACAGGATTTCTTAACAATTGAGTACATGTGCTGCTCTGAAAGTACCCTATAACTGTGTATTTGTATGTGATTGTTTCAGGGCAACAAAGGTGGGGTTGGCGTGCGCTTTGACCTCCACAGTACTTCATTATGTTTTGTTAACTCACATCTTGCTGCACATGTAGAGGAATATGAGCGTAGAAATCAGGACTACCATGACATCTGCTCACGGATGAGTTTCACACGTTTCTTGCCTCCTAAGGGCATCAAGGATCATGAGTAAGTGCAGCAGAGTGTTTTCTCAATCTTGTTTCTGAATTTTGGAGTTCACATCCCAGGAATTTTTGGCGACATGTTATCATTCTGGAGGACAAACCCGTAACAGAACTTCATAATTGGCAGGGGGAATTACCTATAATCACTTCAAATATAATATATTCTTGCTTATCTACCAGTCTGTGGATTATCCATACTTTTCCCCCCTTATAATTTGTGTTACTTGTTGAATTGTTAAGGGTTTATAAGTATGAGCATTGTCATGTAATGTTCTTTTTACCAAGCTTTTGTCTCTCTCACCTTATCGTTCTTTAAGGGATATAGACTCTACTTTTCTGCAATTATACTTGCAATTGAAAAATGTTTTTATGGTATTAAAGTGGGCTGTTTGTAATATCAATTATCTTTAGTCAATACTTTTTTATTGTGTATGTTTTATATGTGTTTTTTCATTATTCATGTATGTTCTCTCTTCAGTTAGTGCAGATAATTGAAACTATAGAGAAGTTATATTTTTGGTTTGCAGTCAGGTATACTGGCTGGGAGATCTGAATTATCGCATAACAGAGCTGGACCCTTGGTTAGTGAAGGACTATATTGACAAGGGCAACTATCTGCCTTTGCTGGAATATGATCAACTCCATCAGCAGCATGGCTTAAAAAATGTGTTTGCAGGCTATCAGGAAGGAAACGTTACTTTCCGTCCTACATATAAATATGACCCTGGTTCAGACAACTGGGATTCCAGGTACTGTCTTTCTACCCTGAGTTGATTCTGCTATACTGTAGAACTCACCAAGGAAGTTTCCCTGTGAAAGATTTACTGGTGGCCAAGAATTCTGAAAACTACTTATAGGAAATCTCATAATCTCTTATGAAATTCAAATTTTACGGATTGAATTAATTTGGTTTGGACTAGGAACTAGTGATTGTGCCTAGTGAACACTAATGAACCTTCTGGTTCCATAAAAGGTAGAGAATTTCATGACTGAGGAACTAGTAAATTCTTAGTAGGGACTGTGCTTTATGGAGGCAGTTAATTAATTAGGAATAAATGGGATTATAATAGCACATACTAATGTTTTAAATGGAACATGTGAAGGTTTGTTTTACATCTTGAATCCAGATTTATGAAAATCAGAGTATGAAGCAGTGATATTGTTTTTCACCTATTTTTAGTTTTGCCATGCATAAATGTATATTTTCTTCCAAAACAAGCAAGTACATCTTTTAATTTATTACATGTATTCATAATACACATTTAAAACTATCTCATATTCGTGGAACATAGCAGTTCTAGAAAGGCAGTGGGTGTGAAGTGGTAAAATAGAAAAAAAAAGTAACGCTATCCCTGTAACAGGCTGTGGAGGCCCATGGGGTTGTGAGAGCTCGAGGCTTCTACATTTTCTAGACAGTTGGCTCACAAATGGCAGTGAGGTTGTCACCTTTACATGCCAAACGCCCTTTCCTCCAGGAAAACTCCTGGTACTTATTTCGGTTAAGAGGCTGAATCAACCCCATAGCCATAGCATGGCTGGCAGGATTAGGTTAATTTGATAAATCCAGTGAGCTTATTGGGAATTGAGCCTGCGACCTTCTATCTTGTGGCACAGTGCCTCAACCTATTATGCTACCGCATTCCACTATGTATGAAGGGGTGCTATAGGTAAATCTTTCAAAGGGAATTCATGGTAATGAATTGTTATGTGCTTGACCATGCATGTGCATAGTCGCAAATAGCATATTTGTGAATGTGGACGGATGGGTATACTGTGGAAGTCTCACATGGACCAGTGACAGTGTTTTGTCAGTAGCCCTGTGTCACAGCTAGGTTAGTGACTAAAGAGGGTTAAGGCAAATGTTAGGATTACATACAAAAGAGTTAAATTAAATAAAATACACAAATGTTGGATCGGTAATTTTCTTATGTGTAATTACTAGGGTGCTATGTGAATGCCTTTTTGTGTATGTGGATAGTGAGAAAAACCGGGCACCAGCATGGTGTGACCGTGTCCTGTGGAAGGGAGATGGAATTACGCAAATTACATACAGGAGCCACCCTGAACTTCGAATCAGTGATCATAAGCCAGTGAGTTCCCTGTTTGACTCTCAGGTAAGAATTGTGTTAGTTTGTAGATTTGATACATGGCTGGTGATAGGTTGAATGGGTTAGGTCCATGTAGAGGTAAAGTTTTCTTTGGTCTTGATCAATTAAGCATTACACCATGAAGATGTATGTGGGAGTGAAGGTGTAGCTACACCATTTTAACCTTAACATTTAACATTACACTTAGATGTAGGTGACTGGTCATTTTCATTCCCCTGCTGCGTTATCACCAGAGAAACATGTACCAGCATCCATTGTGTAGGAGGCTGGGTGGGCCTCAGAGCCAGTCTGAATGTTATGGAAAAGGGAAAAGTCTCTTGCCCCTACCAGGAGTTTAGCCTCTGTTGTCCTGCACATAGCCTAGTTGCTATACTGACTTATCTGTTGTGGCTCATTGGTTGATTTCCATTTATGAGTTAAAATACCAGGGGACGCATCAGAAGTGTTCGGCACTATTACTGGATTGCTACAGTAGAGTTTTGATTATCTGTGTGTGGATTATTTACATTTTGTATTAATTATGGGACTTTCAGAATGTCCTAGTCATTGATAGAAGCTGCCCATAATTTAAATGTTACCATTACATCTCTTTCAGTAATATGTATCAGTAATGCTCTACAGCACTTTGCAGTAGACTGTACATCTTCTCACTCAATTGCAACTTTCTGTTTTATTGTTTTATTGATTTTTGTGCCAGTTTGCTACCACAGAAGAAGGGTTGCTTTCTTCTGTTGTTTGTGTAGTGACCAGTAAGTAACAATTTATTTTCAGGGTTGAATTCAGCATGACTAGCGGGTGTTTTCCAGATTTTTATATTATTCTTTTTTAATTTTCTGTTTTACTACTCCTGTCCATTACCACTATGATAGAGAGTTCACTAAAACTGAGAAACAAAGAGGAAAATAATGGTACTATTTATTTATAAGTTTAACTGGGACATAAGAAATGAACATTATAAGCAGGCCTTTATTGTAATATAAGGTCACCTTCTATGTTTCGGAATTATTCAGGTGAAAGTATTTATTGCATTTATTAAGTACTGTACATTTTTTAAACTTTTGGTACCCCTTGAATGTTTGTAAAATTCTCTTGAGATTATACGTTTTGGCCCCCTAAACTTCATACCTTATTTAGGAGTTTGCATCATCTCTTCTCAGATCCGCGTAATAGATGCTGTTAAATACCGCAGAATACATGAGGAGGTGATGAAAAAATTAGATAAACTGGAGAATGAGTTCTTGCCCCAGGTGATGGTGGACAACACAGAAGTGATTTTTGATACTATCCACTATTTGGAGTCACAGATCCGAGATCTCATTATTGCAAACACAGGGCAGGTTAGTGCAAAGTTTCTTGGAAGGTAACATTTTGCAAGAATTTAGTATTTGTGGTGAAAGTGTGATAAAGAGAAAGTAGTGTCAAATTACTCATGATATTTACTTTGTAATTTTAATAATAAGAACACCCACGACAACAATTAACAGCAACAAAAGTAGTGTGTTAACAACATGAAAACATTGAATGAAAAATAAAAGTAAAATGTATGTATATACATATGCAGAGGAGAATATGCCAATAATGCCTATTGCTTTTCAAGTCATTCTTTACAAAGGAACATGTTATGTGAAGTTGATATCTGTCTAGTATCAGTACCCAAACCATTAGACAGATTTTCTTGAAATGTAGTATTGGGAGCTTTCACTGAAAGTTGTTGGGCAGCTCCACTTTTCCACCAGATTGGTCATAGTAAAGTCTAGTTTATGTAATTGCAGTTTTCACATATCCTATAAAAGGTTTCATAGAGTTTGTTAAAATTCACTGTCATGGACTGTACTTTCACAAAAAAAATGTTGGGTGATTCTGAGTTGCAGCCTTATTAATATACTCCTAATTAAGCATAGTTTGTATAAGACCAGAACTGAAATTATGAGTGTATACCATAAACCCACAGCTTTTGTTGGAATTCATCATGAGAGACGTTTCACTACATTACATCTCATTTTCCAGTTTTAGATAAACTCAGTAAACTTCAGAGAAAGTTGTTGTAATTTTATATACTACATTATGGAATACACCCTTTCCACTCACTTACTTCCTCTGTCATTCAGGGCTTCAGAATTTGAGTTTATGTATTAATGTAATTTCTTAGCATTTTAATGTAAGCTTCCCCTGCTATCCATATTTTATCCTCATGGTGAGTAATACTGTAGAATCTGCCTTAGGGTTACTCCAACCTCAAAGGTGGATTCCATAATCTTGAGGCTGGAGGGATTGGTAGGACTATAGCTGGATTCATTACAAATTTTTAAATGTTTGAGCAATTGCATAACCCTTCTGAAATTGTAAATATAAACGTGTCCTTCATCTAATGCCTTCACAAAATTCCATTCTATTATTGAATGTTGATAAAATTAATTTCATTTTAATTTTTTTTAGCTTCAGTGTAATATTGTGAGTAATTATTTACTTGCACTGTTGTACTGTATACAGATGTGAATTGTTTCTAGACATTTCTTGCATTTTTCCCAGGTTCCAGTTACTTTTGAATTCATCAAGAAGCTGGATGATTCAAGCTACTGCAAGGATTGGCTTAACATTGAACCGTACTCTGGATTTATCATGCCAGGTAGTGTGTAGCAGTGTAGAAAGAAGGTATATGTGAAGAATATTCAGTATACTTAATTTTATTCATTCTGGTCCGTCACACTAGTAAAGTAAATTATAGAATAATTGATAACACTGTCCAGTGTGATTCAGTTTGTAGACATTTATTCCCTTTACATGTTTTGGTCATCTGTGACCATCTTCAGAAGTCATGAGATCAACATGTGACTCTTCTCTGTCTCCAGTATTGTAGATTCTAGGTGTTATGTTACAATATTAAAATGGATCTTGAAGAGGTAGGGTGGATGTGGATTGTATTTATTTGACTGTGAAATTTGGATTCCATGATGATGGGGAATGATTTGAGTAGCTGAGCCACTTTTAAGTTCAGAAAAAAGGAGCCTGGTGAATGGAGCTGGTTAATTTTTTTTCTTTGTTTTTTCTAAATATGAGACAAATGGGATGTCATTTGTGATTCCTTATTGGCAGGAGAGAAATGTGACATCAAGCTTGAAGTGTTTGTTGACAAGAAGTCTGCATTCAAACTGAACTCTGGTGAGGACAAGCTGTATGACATTCTGGTGTTACACTTGGAAGGTGGGAAGGATATCTTCATAACTGTCACAGGTACAATACATTATATCCAAAAGTAGTCCCTGTCTGCAGTGGTGTTTCATATATTGACAATACTACATGTATCATGTACATATGACTGAAATTGATATGCATGTGTGAATCAGAATATTTTGAGCTGAGATGAACAGATTTATTGATATGAATTCAAACATCAGTTTTTCAGTCTCAAACTTTTATATTTTCTGATAACTGATTTTGCTGTGCATACCAATGTTTGATGTTGAACACTGTTTCAAAACATTGTCCCTTCATTTTCATTTTCAATTTTGGAAGCAAAGCAGAATCACAGGGAGCTAAGTCTGGTGAGTGGGGAGGATGTGGAACGATAACCATGTTGTTATTAGTCACAAACTCTGTGGTTCTCAGGGACATGTGAGCAGGCACGTTGTTGTGATAAAGGAGCCAGTTTAAGTGATTTGCAAGTGTATTCAGGAGTTTTGGAGATATATGAGGGAAAATCAAAATGTACGGAAGTTTTAGTTTATTTAAAAATGATATTTGGAGCATTGAAAAATACATAACATACAGATAATGTGAACTTTCCATCATTTGCACCGTGGTGGTTATTTTTGTTTTTTGAATTATGAAGATAGTGCTCCTGTAGTAGAATGCATAAAACAGTGATCTGTTATCTAATTGTATTGGTCACTTAATGTGATAAGTGAGATTTATGGAAGAATGGCATTTAATTATAACGATAAACCAGATGAAAGTTCTTGAATGAATGGAAGTGTTCAAATGGGGACAGAAGAGATGAGGTTATCAGCAGGCTGAGCAGCATGTGTGAAACAGATGAAGAATCAGAAATGACAAAATTGCATATCAGTCAGAAACGATGCTTGAATAGCTTAAGGTTCAATCCAATCCAAAACATCTTATTCAGATGAAGCAAGGAAATGTGTCTAGTGCTGGATGAAATATGTCGAAAGGCAGGGTATATATGTAGAAAGTTATGTAACTGGTGTGTCATTATTTTGCCCCAAGTTACTGTAAAATTGCTTCTGATATTTTCTTAACCTTTGTATGTACCTTTCACTTACCATGAAATAAAGCTCTGCCTTTGATGTGTAGAAATGTGTACTGACAAACATGTAACTTTCTTTTTGTGCATAGGAACTTATGAACGCAGCTGTTTTGGCTCTTCCATTGAAGCTCTGGTGTTCATCAGTGTCCCAGTTAGAGAAATCCCTGTTGGCAGACTTATGGAGCTGGTGCGTGTTCATTCTGTAGTGTAGGTACCAGCATAAGAGCTTGCCACAATGATATGTACAAATTTACACAGTGATATTTTCACCCACAATTGAAATTCATCAACAGAAGGTGTGAATGAAATCAGAATTTACATATCTGAACTTTTCAATTGAAAGATACTACGAGTATAAAAAAATATACAGTTGGATTAGCATCAGGTCATTTGAAGAAAAAAAAATCGTATAACTTGTAGTACTCTTCATCACTGTAATCACATAAGCAATAATGTAGTGTAGAATGATAGTATAATTCTAACATTTTTTATTAGTGCATTTGACTGGGGCAATTCTTTTACTTTGTAAAAAGCGTTAGTCAGATGTCTTGCACATTTACGTTGAAGAATGTCCTGATATTCATTCTGTATGTGGATTTTGTAATATAAATGGAAGGCCAGCCATAGTGACATAATGCAAGTGCCTTGTAGATTGTTGGGTTCCACATAAGAATGCATTTTACAATGTGCTCAGAATTTTAAGTGATACTGAATCCTGGCTGTGATTGAATATGGAATGTGAGTAGCAATGGCATGCCATGGCAGGGAATATATTCAGTGCTTTTCAGCCAAGTCCTCATTCAAGATGCATGCTTAATTCCCATGGAGACTGATTATCCATGATCGCAAGTATGGAATATTACATATGAAGATGGCCTTCACCCCAGCACATGAAGAAGTGCAGCAGTTTTTACCAGGAGATCATGCCAGCTATGTGCAGCTTTGAAGATGGCTTGAAGAACAGTCACAGTTTATGAATTACATTTTGATCATGGATGAACTCAATTTTACAATGATAATATCAGTCTTGATCACAGGACAATCAGCATAAGGCAGTACAAAGTAACTTTCAACATCCATTTTCAATAAGTACATCGTGTGGAAAGGTGGGCATTCATATTATTTGTAGTCCGCATTTCATTGAGGGACATGACACCTGTGTCTTACAGACATCTTGCAGAGAATAAAATAAATCTTCATTTAGATGTTCCTCTTTACACAGGAAAATGAATGTGGATACATGACAGATTGCCTCTATATTTTGGCCAAGAGATCACAGAGTACTTGAATGCAGGTTGTCATGGAAGTTTGAGATGGTGAACCAGTTGCGTAGTCAGCTAGATTACAAGACTTTACTCCATTTCACTTTTTGTATGGGTTGTATGAAGTCTGAGGACTGCCATATTTGCTAGCCAGAAGCAAGACAACAGTTTGTGCATGAGCAAAGCTGCCGCAATAAGAAGCACAATGCATAAAGATATTAAATGTTAAACAGAGTGACACCTAGTGATATGTATTCAGGCTAAAGGAGATAATTTCTGAAATTTAATGTAGGTGTAAACTTTTTGTTTGATTGTAATTCACTTAGAAAAGCCGATACCTTAGTTATCTTGGTAATAAAGCTGCTCAAAGGGAAATTGATTTGTATTCATTTCTATTCAACAATAGTGCTTAACTTCATAATGGTGGTGAATTAAACCATTGTGGTAGAACATTTTTTTTTATTTCAAATTACCTGTAGAATACACTTCTGAACTCTGACCATTTTGTTGTTGGACACCTTTATGTAGTTGTTTTTGTCATGTTCAAAATAATGATAGCTCATGAAAGGTTAACTGTAACAGATTTNTCCCTGACGAAACATACACGACGAACCACGGCAACGGGTTAACTATAACAGATTTTTTTCAGTAGTTCCTCTGAAATATACTGTATACCTCCAAGGGCTTTTCTAATCAAAGTTTTGGGAATAATTACTTCAAGAATCATCAAATACGCTTTATAGAAGGGATTCTCAGCCCCTTAAGATGTTGGGCTACATTCAGTAGCATTACTACCTGGGGCCACATTCACCCTTTTGTATTGACCAGTGAGCCACCAGGTTACAAATGATAATTTTTTGGAACTTCATGGCAGTTCATTAAAAATGCAAATAATTTTGTGCTTATCATGATCAAGTTCACATTACTCAGTTTTCTTTATCAAGTAGTTTGTTATTTTTATTAATGCACTTAAAATTAAATGTTTGATTAAGATGGTAACTATTTTCCATTATTCAGGATGATACAGTACTGTATGAACATAATGGGATGTTGGCAGCTGCATGTAGTCTTTAAGCCTCAGGTTTGGAAAACTCTTCATCAAAGGATTAACAGCCCTCCAAGGTTTGAGTGCTGTGGTACATAATATTGTTTTCGTTTGATACTACAGGAGAACGCAAAAGAGGTGAGCAGCACACAGGATCCATATCCCATACCCAAGGAGATCTGGTTCTTGGTTGATCATCTGTACCGACATGGCCTCAAACAGCCACACCTCTTTGAACAGCCAGGCTTGAACTCGGAGCTTCTGCAGATACGCAACTGGCTGGATAATGGTTCACCAGATCCCATGCGTATCCTTTAATTTGAATGATTTGTTTGTTCTTCGCCATTTCAGGCACATCATCAGAAAATATGTTCTTTAAATTAGTACCAGACAGGAAAACAGACAACTGTTAATCTATAACTACATGCTTCTTCATTCTAAGTAATAGCCTAACAGTCTATTTCACTTTGTTACAAGACCGGAAGACAGCAAACATAGAGTGGGGCAGCTTGTTTACACTGTTCAGGGGATTGATGAAAAGGTGTAAATTATGGGAAGATATAAATTTTAGACAATGCAGAAGTCATTAGCTGATTCCATACCTTGGTCTTAACTCTTATTTTAGAATGCTCAGCAGGTAATGTAGTATCTGAATTAAGTCATTTCAAACGACGCGCCATAGCTCAAGCGGTTAGTCACTGGTTTTCCACCGCGGTGGCCCGGGTTCATCCCCAGGTCTGGTCAAGTGGGATTTGTGGTTGACAAATTGGCGCTGGGGCCAGTTTTCTCCGAGTACTTCAGTTTCCCCTGCCAGTCTTCCTTCCACCAATTGCTCCACAATCAACCTCACCTATCATCTGGGGCTAGTACAATATGCCAGAAGTGGCCACAATACAAGGGACTTAATCCCACCCCACTAGCAATAAAGAAAAAGTCATTTCAAGATAAAAATTAATGCCTTAATATGTCTCTTTCCACCTTATTCCATTTTAAAGTTAACTTTGATAAGACATGCTTCTAAAATAAATATCCTGACAATCTTTTGCAGTATACATAATTAAACCCACAGTGGATAACACCAGGTGATAAATCACAAAGGAAGATCTCTGTTAAAATTAGTACAAATTAATTTTCTAAATAAGTTTAAGACTGACCAGAACATTTTTACAATATACCATTCTTTGATACTAAAAGCTGCCCCTGTAATGGGTTGTGGAGGCCCATAGGGTTGTGAGAGGTTGAATCTCCCACATTTTCTAGACAGTCGGCTCACAGATAGTAAGATTGTCAGCCTTATGCGCCCACTGCCCTTTACCCCCCCCCAGGAAGATTCCAGATAGTTATTTATGTTAGAGGTTGAGTTAACCCCTGGGTCATAGTATGGCTGTAAATATTAGTTCAATTGTATAATCCAGTGACCTCATTGGGATTTGAACCCATGACTTTCCATCTTATAGCACAGTGCCTCAACCATCTGTGCGATTCTGTGATACTACTTTTGAAGATATACAATGTCATGATGCGAGGTAAAATCATTGTCAAACACTGAAAGTTTCTGTGTAGAATCTCTTCCAGTTCTTCAGACTTGGACTTCTTCACGTATTGTCATTATCATTTTGTTCACCTCCACCTCCTTTTTGTCTGGAAGGGTTGCATTTGCTTCATTTTCAATGGTAAGATGCTTGCCTATCATTATTTTCACAGTTGATAGTGTTAATCAAGTTTTCTTTGCAAGAAAATACAAGTTCCCATGTATTTGCCACTGTCCCATGGTGTGTTGAGCTTTTCTTTCTTTTTGTTTTGCTGCCATGCCTCTTCAGGTATTTAAATTGAAATAAACAACTGCAGTGCCTGCAGCAGACATAGTTAACAGAGTAAATTGTACTAACAATTAACTTGAAAATAATAAAAATAAAAAACTAATATGATGCTTGCAAGACGGTGACTAAATCTACTGTCTGATCTTAAAAAGTCTTGTAAATGAAAAAGCACCATTTGAAACAGCACTAAAGTGATACTTAAACAGACACTCCTCCTACTCTATTGATGATTACTTGTGCCAACAGCGTAAGTTGACATCATTCATGTATATGTGTGTGGGTGTATTTTTGAATAGCCTTATGAATAACAACTGTGTTTTCTTGGGGTTTCTTATGTGAAAACTTTAGTTGTACTTTACACATGTTTTTGTATTTATATCTTCAGTCATTCTGAGTAACTTTGGATCCAGGGAATGCAATGTAATGTAAAAAATCATCAAAATAGCCAGTGGTTGAGAAGAAAAGTTGACCAGTCACAAAAAAAAACTGTACAGTATTTAAATGAAGGGGCTTTCTATTTTTTCAGGAACTAAAACCATTGAAATGATGGAAAGATTAATGGTATTGAAAAGAAAAATTCTGAAAAATACAGGGAAATGTACATTGCAGTAATACATATGCAGTTTGATCATATATTATCCTCTTTGTTCGGCGCTGTGTGACCAGTGCCATTAAATGAACTGGAAAATCAAGGCTTTAGCATTTATGTCTTCTTGGATTTTCCTAATTTTCAAAAAATTCTCCATTCTCATAGTTCAAGGTCAATCATTTCAGTCCCATTCTTTCATATTCTTTTGTCCCATCACTCCAAATTCCTTGTGGCCACCGTGGCTTAGGTCTGAGCTCTTTGGAGGTCTTCTAGTTTGCTGTAATGAATTGAATACTTTTGCTGTGTGCTTTCTGAATGTCCATACCACCCCAGCAGAGGTTTTCTTTTATGACACTTACTTTTCAGAGTTCTTGTTTTGCAGCCAGTGTCATATGCTATTTCTTGAAATATCTTCAGAAATTAATTTATGCTGATTTATTGGGGATCTGCTTTTGTGATTAGTACCCAGGATTAGTCAGTGTCAGTTTAATTATTTATATTGTGAGGGATAATCAGGTTATTTACTTCAGGGACACATAAGAATTAAATTTACAGTGGACTAAAGTGGAAACAGATATATTAAAGTTAATTTTTAACTTGAAATAACTGCATTCAGATCCTTAATAAATAGATTTTCATGATAGTTCACATGGGAATTTTTTAATTTATTTAGAACTTAAAATCTTGTATCCTGTTGTCCTGTACTGGTTCTATAGTGATAATATTCAGTTCCTGTGTGATATGTTGTTGCAATTCCTGACAACAATCCAAGCTGGCAGCATTCACTCTGTGGCAGAAGCATTGCTATTGTTGTTGGAGTCGACTGCTGAACCTGTCATCCCGTATAACCTTCACAGCATCTGTCTGAGTGCTGCTAGCAACTATCTACAGTGCAAACAGGTAAACCCCAATATATATAATGTACTGTCGTATGTGACTGACTAGACATGGCATTTGAATTGATAATTGGATTCACTGGACATTTATAACTCATAAATACAAATAATTATAACAGTCTCACTAATTTACACACACTGTGAATTACTACAACTACAGCACACACAAAGTGTTCTGTTTACTAGTTTGTCGTCATTAGTCGTTACTAGGTAGTGGCTGCTGACAATGAAGAGTCCTCATTGCCAATCATGAACTGCTACTGCGCACTTGCAATTCATGACTCCTATCCCCAACTTTGACCTCCGACTCACTAACTTTTCCAGTTGGTCATCGCTGTATAGCCTTGGTGCAGACTGCACAGAAAAACACCACTTCAAACAGTTCCTCTGTTGTTGCATGTTGATTCCACAGTATAATTTGTTGGAATCTCAGAGCTTTTTTACATTTCAGGTATAGTTCATAATCCTGGAATCCAAAAATTCAAGAAAGGGCCACCGTAAGACATGATTAGTCAGTATTCGGGAAAATAATATGTCTGTGCACTGAAAGGTCATAACAAATTACTGGTATGTACTTTTAGGCTGACTTTACGCCGTCATGTACTTGTGTACTTAGGGTCATACAGTATAAAATTTCCCCCCCCTCAAAGTTAGAGAGTGTAGATGTGACATGATAACAAAAATTTGCTCTTTTTTCTTAAGTATCGATGTGTCACCTTTTCAGTCATTTTTCGTAAACTAGAATGCTTACTGTTTTTCATCCACCTACTTGTCTCATCAACAGCAAGAGTGAAGAAAGGTTATGTGTTCAGAGGCGTGGAAGAGGGCCACAATCTGAATTTTAATCAAAATATATGAGTGATTTCTTTGTTTATACAACTTGAAGTGCCTTGTATCTCAGCAAAGCAGACCATCCAAGAAGTAGTGACAAAGAATATCTCATGTAAGTTCACACTTTATTTCAGTCCTGCTTTGATGTATATATAATTATAAACTCATTATATCACAGGTTTTGACTTGGTATTATTAATTTTCAGGTAAGGACCGAAGCCGTAGGGCTAGATGTAAAGGCTAAAATTAATGGATTGTGAAGAATGGCTGTTCAAAGGGTACCATAATAAAACATGATTTTTCTTGAAACTGCTATTTCTTCATGTGCAGATTGTTTTTTAGAAAATGAGTTGTGTAATCTTCAGTTTCAAGTAAGTGTTGATTGCTGTGGCCTACTTTGTAGTTAAAAGAATCATAGAATATGTATTTGTGTGGTAAACAAAAATCATGATATTTGCTATCCATGACCTCTCTATCGTTTTTCTGGAGTATCAGGAATCTGATAAGGTGAAGGTTTTAAGTAGTCAGTAATGTAAGTTATTTTATTGCAGATTACAAATCTTCAAACCTCAGTCAAATGTTTGAAGAATCAAAAGAAGGAACTGTCCTTAAGGATATCAGGTTTGATGCTACTTTAGTGAATTCCTTTGTGGTGACAGTAGAATCACAAGAACAGTGGGACATGTCTGAAGAAGACAAACCAATTCTTACAAACTTTTCCATGAGCAAATCTGGATGTAAGACCTTGACTAATCAGGACAGTTTGTTACTTTGAAATGTTATGTGACTGTTGAATGAATTAATATTTGTTGACTGCTGCATTTTTACAATTGTGCATCAGTAGTACGTTATCTTCACATCATTATTTCTTATTCTGTGTTAAAAATGGAGCGCTGGAATGATATCACATTCATATTACTTTTAATGTACAGTGTTTCCCTGGTAAGAAGTTTTTCAGGGGAGTAGTGAAAAAATGCTTTTGTATTGTGTCCCTGAGCAGTTGTTTCATAATACTTAAGTTATAAAAATCATAAATATATGTTACCAGGGAAATCTGGAAATACAGTGACGGCACCTCTAGTTATTTTTTTAATTTAGTGCTAAAAAGTATTAACAAAACACAAGTCATAATGGACCACCTAAAAATTCTATAAGAGTAACATACACATACGAACACTTGTTGTATTCAGATTTTCCTCCACTCTGTCTGTATATTTTCTCCCACAAAGTCATCACTTTCCATTTAATTGTAGCTGCAGACATACTTCGCTTAAATCGCTTTACACCTCAACACAAGTAATCAGCAGTATCATATTCTTATTAAATGAGTAAAAGCAAGCATGCACATAAAACACCAAGGTCAGTGGACAATGAAACGAATGCTGTAAATTGAATGAATTGAAATGGAAGTTCAGTGATACATTTCACTTAGTAAGAGATGGATGATGAAAACCGTGTAACTGGTATAGGTTATGAAGCAATCTGCAATTGGTCTCAACCATGGAACAGTTTGACTGTCACAACATGAGTAATGGTTGTGAAACCTTTTAAATGCATTATGATCAAACTTGCACATTGTGTGCAATTTAACAGTAGTATTTTAAATGTATTATGTGACATGTTGCGCAACGGAGGACCCCTACCTCCCCAGCGGCACGTGGTGGTAACGTAGTGCTCTCGTTACTACTTGTCGCGCTACGCAGGACACCCCCACCCCCACCCAGCGGCGGTGACGTGCCGAGCGGAGCCGAAGCGAGCCGAATCCCAGCGCACTGGTCGCTATGCAATGCGGATAAACAGTGGTTGCGATAAACGACCCTAGCAACAGTGATGCCTACCACGTGGTTGTTTTCTTATTGCCCTGCTGAGGGTTTATAAGGGAGCTACACAGCTGCCGACGACAGTTCTCAGTTCGCAAGCTACGAGTTACAGACGCGTGTGCGAGAATCAGTGATAGTTCGTGATAACCAGTTATATTTGGAGTGTGTAATTCAGCGAGACTTGTATAGCTTCCGCGCTATTAATACGTGAAGACTCTTGAAGATAGTGTTAAGAGATTTTGTTGTAGGGTTTGTAAAGTGTGGAAACCCGTAACATTGTTATCATTAATTGTAGCCAATACTTGTAGATCGTTATATAAACCAATCAACCATCTCTACGGCGTCTTCAGTAACGAAACACGTTACAATTAAATGTAGATTTGTATATAAGAATTCAAAGAAAATGAACTTCTAAAGCTTCTAAACATTTTTTTACAGAGGATTTTTATGTATGGGAAAATTTAACATCTTTATGGGAGTTTTGGCTGGGATTCAAGAATCTAGCTTCTTACACAGGAAATCTTTGTATCCAGGAAGCATTTGTTATTGGAAGTAATGAATAGCCCCATTGTCATTACTGTTGCATTAGAATCCAATATTCAGTCAGTCTTTTCCATTGAGTGTTTTGTTCTCGAGGTCAGTGGTTCTTGAACTTTTCATTCTACAGACCACTCCTTATAATAACAAAGTTTCACCAGCCACCTAGTTTTGGGTGCAAGAAAGTGCTTATTTGGGAAGAAGAGCCATTTTGCAACCTAATAGGCATTTTTCTTTAAAAGTTGGAATTTTAATGGAAAATTAGAATTTTTATTTTATTTTTAAAGAAATAACAATAATACTCTTTATTTTTTAAATTTAATAACTTACCAAACTTATATTTGCCATTCATATTTTCTTTTAACAAATTCATACAAAATAATTAATATTAGTAAGTAATAAAATGTTAAGGAACTTCTCTAATATTGGAAAAATATGATCAGTTTTAATTAACAGATAAGAAATTCATACAAATATTTATTCAGGACAATTTAGTATTTATTTAATTAATGTGGCCACATATGTGGTCTAGTGCTTAAAGTTCCTGGCTACAGATCGAGAGGTCCGGGTTCGATTCCTGGCGTTACCAGATTTTTTCTGAGAAGTAGTGGGTCTGGAACAGGGTGCAGTCCGCCTCGTGATGATAATTGAGGAGCTATTTCAAGGATATAGCGGCTCTGGTGTAGAAAACCGAAATTAATGATTTGTTGTGCTGACCACGTGACACCCTCTATCTGCTGAAATTGGCACTAACTTCACTGACAAGCAGCAGCCACTTGGTCGGTATAGTTTGCTTGCAGACTAAAACCACTGAGTTTGTTTTCTTTTCTTTGTTTGTTTTAATTAATGTGAAATTTTACATTGCTTTTGAAGTAAAGATAATGATGAAATGTCTTGTTCCAGCTTGGAGGGCTGTAGCCTCAAACAGATTCCACATTCAGCGTACTTCTCTTTCTTGTGTTTAAATTTACTAGCGCTGAAAATCCAACCTAGCAAGTTATAAGGTGGTGCACGTGGCAGTAGATATTTAAGAGGCTGCATTGACAGATCCAGAATATTCAGACCTTATATTCAGTCAAAAATCAGTAAAACTTTTCTGAGTATTAAGTTTAGGGACCCAACTGATTCAGGTTCCACCAGTATCTTTTGATGGAAGATTACTGCTGTTTTCTTATTTGCACTAGGTAAGAAAGGATTTCCTACCTACCCATTCCTGGCTCTTGGATGTACTTTCCTAAATACTCTAAAGTCCTCACAGGTGTAAGTTTTGAGGTTTTCACGGCGATGACAATGACCCAGAAGACAACTTTCTTCATCCTCACAGGTGTGTTTGAAATTCTTTAATAATTTCCTCTTATGTTCTGTCCTTGGATATACTTACAGAATCATAAAATAATTTGAAAGAACCAAGTTCTTGATGGCTGAGATGCGTGCACCACAGCCGAATTTTTGTCTGTAAAGCAAGGTTAAACTCATTTAGAATGCTGAAAATATCAGGCATATAGATGAATTACATTTCTGCAGCAATTTATATAAAACCAGAATGAATTGCATTATTTCTAAGAGCTGGTGGTATTTTATGATTTATTGCAGTGCCAACAGGAATTAAAATCTTTAGGTGGCCAGCACTTTCTATGACCAATGTTCAGATATTTGCATAAGTTAGAAACTGTTTTCCTTTAAAATTAATAAACATTTCAGTGTATTTTCAGAATTTTGGTTTATCTTTTGTTTTCATGGCTCATTACTTTTATATACAGTTTATTGTGCGTGCTAAGGGGAATTTTATCATAATTGTCAGAAATAGGTCACTATAGCAAAACCACATACAACAAAATATTTGTTTAATTAAATTTTTTGCTTTTGTTTAAATGTGTTGAAGTAATCAGAAATTTTATGTACAATGAAGTCCCCCATTTAAGGTTTCTTTAGGGAGAAACAAGTATGTACTCTGAATTGAGGCATTGACTTGGATCATTGAAACTGGAGATTAAATGAGAGAAAATCTTAACGTTAAATTGGAGTTCCATTGTAGTGTTCAAAGGCCGATTGGTCACTGGCAGAGGTATCATTTTATTCTTCTGTTTTAATAGGAATTTTGAATATAAAATTTTCTAAACATTGGTATGATTTGCTTTACACCGTAAAGACAGTTGTTTGTGAACCTTCAAGCACCATATAGTATGGTGTCTTTATGTTACTGCTTGCAATGGCCATGTCATCAAGCACCATAGATTATGGTGTCTTTATGTTACTGCTTGCAATGGCCATGTCATCAAGCACCATAGATTATGGTGTCTTTATGTTACTGCTTGCAATGGCCATGTCATCAAGCTCATATTTATTGTGGTTTTTTCAAACAGATTGAGCAAATTGTACATTAATTAGAATATAAAATATATTTGTGATTCATGGGGAAGAGGAAATTTTGAGGAAGGTATATGGACTGGTAACTGAGCAAGGGGTGTGGAGAATCAGACCTCACCAGGAGCCAGGAGAATTGTACAGAACCCCTAATCTGGCACCAGATATTAAAAGAAGATAGGACTGGTTGGGCATTTTGGTCTGAATGGATGAAACAAGGGTGGCTAAGAAAATTGTTAAAGAAACTGGACGGCAGAAGAAAAGTGGGAAAGCCGATAAAATGGCTGGAAGATGTATAGAACAATTAATGAGCAGAAAGTGAAGAGCTGGAGGCAAAAGGTAAATAATGTGGAAGGAGGGGCATGTGTCACAAAGGAGGCCAGGTTTCTCAGAGGACTGTAGAGCCAACAAGTAAGTAAGAACTTGTGATCCACTTTGTTGTTACCAAAGAGCTTTATATTACCTGCCTGCATTAACATTAATTTTGTATATATTATCAAGCATTTTAAATACCTTTGCTGAAAAAATAAAGAAATACAAATTAAGTATTTGTCTTGTGCTTTCAAGTTATCTGTATGTCGGTATGTCCATCTGTTATCCCCTGTAACCTAGTGGTATATTTCCATAATACCATGGTAGCAGCAAAGGAAACTGGGTATGAGAGAGAAGCTAGCACTATTCATTGTAGTGTTATGAAACTGTCCGATGAAAGAATTGAAAAAATATTAATCTTTCATTGGGGTTATTTTTAGCATACTGTGCTTTCTGAAGGAAAAAAATAGTAGGCTTATGAGATCACCTTGCTGACTGTGTGTCTCCCATTTAAATGTTGAATCAGATGACTGATTTTCACAGAACTTGATATGAAAGTGTGACTTTAAAGGCCACTTCATACTTTTTTAATTTCCTACAAGTGGTAATAACATGGTGGGTGTGTGAATTTGTGAGATGGCAACAACATTAATGTTTCCTACTTCGAACTTTTAATGATGTATGGAGTTAGAGCTTAGAAGAATTTATTATTTATGTTTGGACTTCTTTTTTGTAGACTAAATTAGCAACATGGACCTGTGTGAATATTTTCTTTAGCTTTTAGTTTGTTGATGATGACTAAACCATTGGAGCCAAGTGTGTGAAAATTGGTGTAGAGGTGATTATGTACATGCTTATGCATTGTGTATGAAATGTGATTTGTAAGTAATATCAAACATAACAATGGTTTGAAACTTTGTGGTTTTATCTGACAAATGTAATGTATCAGAATTGATACTTATGAACCTTGTAGAATGTTGAGCTGACCTGGAATGATGGGGATAGGATCAAATGTTTTGGAGAGTGCAACAAAGAAAACAGATACAGTCCACATCATATGACAGGAGAAAGACAGGGGTGCATTATTTTTTAATCTTAGTACTACAGTTTAAATTTAAAATTACCATTGTTAAAGGAATGTTAAGACTTTTTCTTCTTCACTTCATAGAATTTGATGATGATGTAAATTATATTACTGGTTTCACTACACTGTATGCTTCTTTGGGATGCCACATTTTACTAGTGATAAATCATATTGTACTGGCCATGGATGTGATTATACAATTGTAACTATATGTAATTATAATGCTATCAGTAATTCACACACTTAACAGATCACTGTAGCATATGTTGAGTCTCAATCTGTCATAATTTTCACTAGTTGTTGCTTAGTTAGGGTTCCCAGCGGTGGAAATTCTCCCGCTCTTGTACTTACGTCATTGATTGCCAACAGGCTACCAGCTCACAATTAATTGCTTAAACTCTTGACTTTCAACGAATTCAGGGAATGACTAAGTTACCTGGACAGCTCCTGCTAATAGACTTTTCACAGACTGCATAGAAAACACTGGTTCCAACAATTCCCTAGTTGTTTCATCAGGTATTCTTTACCAGCCATCATGTAGTAGCAGAAAACAGTTTCTTTTGGGCTTTTAAGTCACAGTATGTCATACTTGACATTTCTAAATTCTAGTAATTTGTAAGACTAGAGATCTGTGCAGTTGGAAAACACGTTTTATGAGTTCTGCTTGGAGCTCCTGGTTATGTAAAATGAAAAGTAACAAGTTTCATTATCTTGTTTGTGCTAAAAATGGGTGATTCCTATCATTCATTTACGTTCACTCACACTCATTACAGAGTACAAGTAGCAGATTATATTTTAGTTGTCTGAATGTAGCCTTGAAGCCATCAAATATTGCTGCAAGCTGTTGGTGCTCTTTAAAAAACACACTTCATGCATTGGCAAATGAATCACCAGTAACAAAACATGTGAATCATTTCTAACCATGTTAATTGTATAATGCACTGTTAAATAGGTTTCCTCCTTTTTCATTATATGTTCCATTTTCAAAAGGAGATGCTGAATGTTATGCTGTCCATCCAAAGAAGATATTTCTTTTTTACTTCATGTTATCTGGGGTTTGATAGATCATATTTTTAAATGAGAGGGCCACATTTGTATGGAGATCCTTTTAACGTTATTGTAAACAATACTGGAAAACAGCCGAGAATTTAAAAATCAAAGTTAAGCTGCTACCACCTTCGTCATATTTTTTCAAATTATTTTAACGGTGGAAGCAGCAATCAAATCAGAAAGTTAGCAACTATGAAATTGAATGCTTATGTTTATGAGCTGTGCCATGAAATATTTTACAGTGAAAACTGAACAAGAATATAATACTGTAACACACAATTTTATGCATGTTATGAACCAGCTAGTGACAGGAAATATATGGGGTTGTCTTGGAATTTAAAGTAGGACTTAAATTGCTTCAAAGTTCTTTTAACCCTTCTTTGTGGTTTGTGTCCTGTTAAATATTTTGTTCATTTTGCATTCCTGTTGCAACCCATGTTTGTCAAATGTATTAACCATATGAGCATAATCTATAACAGAAAACAGATGAAAATCAAGGTTTGAGATTTAACTGTTGGTGATTGCTTGTAGGAAACTTTGAAATGCAATAGAATGGAATGACTTTTATTTAAACAACAGGCCAAAAAATGCATGCTGATCATGTGGATTGTTTCTGTGATTGGCAGTTTTGTGGTTATAAGTAAATTAAAATTATGTGTCACTGATGTTTGATATTTACTTGTTCTGTGTTTCAGATTGTGATGCAACTGCCAGAGCACCGCAAAAATGTGTTTTTGTACCTGTGTGCATTCTTGCAAGAAGTGCTCTGCCATGTCAATGAAAATGGTCTTGACTCCAAGACTGTTGGTGAGGCAAATGTATTTACAGGATATACCACAGTAAACATAATATATGTCAGTTGTTACTAACTTGTTTTGCAGGAGAACTTATTCTTAGGAATCACCAAATTTTAAGTAAACATTTTGAGCATTTAACAGGTATATAAGTCCCATATAGATTGCCTTAGGATTGGTTCTTGGGTTTTACAGTTCAGAAACCATCAAATTTCTTTCTGATTGTAGCAAGGCCTCCTATTTTTAGCCCCCCTCTCAAATGGGCTAAGTACTATAAGCTGTTTATGGCACCCCTTATACATTCATTCATACAAGATAATAAAAAAAATATTGAAGGTAAAATATTTTGACCAGATGTGGCTCCTGTTAACACTTTATCTTGTGGCATCTGCATGTTGTAGTCCTAGTTGCCTGTGACCATCATATGATGTCCTCATAATGTAAAATTCCTGCGAAAATCACCACAAATCATTTTGGCAGATAAAACTGCAAAGTGAATACTGAAATTCCTTCAGTAAGTGAAGATGTCACTTGATGTCATGTCAGTTCATGTTTGATGAGTTTGGAGATCTTTGAATGTAAGAATGACAAGTGATTTAGAAGAAAGAAAGGATCACTAATAACACTTGCACATTTCACGCTGCCTGCAAGTGAAAAGGAAGGTAACAGCTTCAGAACAGAACTTGAAATCATTATTTTCTTGTCATTGTATGCCATATAGTATGTCTGACAGTGATTTTCATCATATTCTCAGATATCTTTCTTTTTTTAATTTTAAGATGATATTTTAACATTTTTATAACATTTCGTTCATTAATATATGTGTACACTTAGGGTAAATTGACAGTCATACTGAATGGATATTTATTTGTGATTTAAAAATTGTGATGCTTATAGATGGAAACATTAGGAAGATACAATTGTCTAAGAGTCTAAGTTTGCCATGTACCAGTAGTCATGGTTCAAAATGTTAACATATGCATGAGGTTTTATAATGCAAGTAAAGTGTGTAATTTACTTACACCATAAAACCTTATGTTTTGGCCAGATAGTATTGTGGTAGATTTAGCAAAACATGCTTAATTGTTTCAGTTACTTTACTGGCAGGGAAACAAAATTTCTGCTTTATGGGCAGGGCAAAAGAAGTTTTAGATTCAATCTTGCATATATTTGGCAGTTATGACCCATTATTTTTACCAGAAGTAGCTGTCTAGTATTTAACTTCTTCTTTTTGCTTTGGTAGCCACACTCTTTGGAACCATCTTCCTGCGAGATCCTCCTCGAAGTCGTGGTGATCTGTCTTCCCGAGCTCGTATGAATCAGCAAGTACTTGACAGGAAGAAAGCAAACTTTGTGTATCACTTCCTAGTCAATGATCAGAGTGACTTCATTCTTGGTCGTTAGCAGGTGTGTAGGAAGCAGCACAACTCTAGTCACATGGAACCACAGCTACACTTGTTTTATTTCAGAATATATATCCTCACACATGTGCTGGCAACACTTGATGGCCTGTTAACTTGGAAAGGAACAGGTCTAGTCATCAACGTGCATTGCTGTAAACCTTCCAGTTAAAAGGAGCATTTAGCTTTTCCACATGGCCAGAATATGACTTACAGAGAGAGGATTTGCCAGTTTCAATCTGTAAGCTAATATCATGGTACTACAATTTTTTTATTCCAAGGCAATGGTTCTAGGTTTTGTAGTTTTTCAGCTGTACATGGTTTTGTGGTTTTTAAACTGTACACAGTTTTGTGGAGAACCAGTCTTGCCATCTTGCCACAATTGGAATATGATGACAGATTGAGAGTAGTTTGTAACAGTTACATTTCACATTACACATTACATATTTTAAAGGCTTGGCATTCTTTATTGTTCCACTGAAACAGTGACTGTAATATTTAAATTAGCTTCTATTTATATGGTGTTTGTTCAGATGCAACTCATTTGGAGATTGTTCTGGATGGATGTGTAGAGTTAGTTAGAAATAGTCCCCATGGGTATTGAACAGACATTCCATTGAGACACCAGCTGATGGATCCACTTCACAAAGAACTCCTTGGGCTGCCACTAGAACTGCTGCATCACCACAGTTGTGTTATTTTCATCCAACTTGAATCTACAGACCCACAGTACTTTCATAAGGAGGTTGAACAGGGCCAAACATGTGAATTGAGTTCCATTTGCACAGCCTTCATGCTCATGATTACTGGCACAGTCCAGGGACAGAGGCTGTGGTTCAACATTCCATAGTGTTTTTATCATTGTAATACATATAGGGATTCATAAAGAATATCCTACGAGCTCATAACTTTGGCTAATTATGCTGATGTACATTTTGTTTAGACGTGTATTGTTGTAACAACAGGTGTTGCTGACAATTTCTATATCCAGTGGTCATATACCAGAATGGATTGATGAATGCTAATAAATACAATACAATACAATAGTAAGAGCAGAAGTTGTGTGATTTACTTGGTTGAAAAATCAATTGCTGAATCAGCATAAGTGTTATTTGCAGTACCTTCTTTTGTAGTACTGTTTCATTTATTGCCTGTATCTGTGGAAAGCATTATTTTCTTAAGATAGTGGTCAGTGACAGTGATGGGATATTAAAAAAACAAAACAGTTTGCAATATCCATCAACAGACAAGCATATAATAGGGGATGGGGGGGTGATGGTGGTGGTGGTGTTGGCGACCAGCAGTAGCAATGTTAGTAGTAGTAATGCCAACAGTAATAATCACTTTGAAGAATGCCGTCTTCTGAGATGTGGCGCCCTGTAGCTCTTGTGTGAACCAACATTTCGGAGGAATGTATTGCCTCCATCATCAAGCTACCCTGAAGATGAAGGCAATATGTTCCACTGAAATGTTGGTTCACACAAGATCTAGACGACACCACATCCCAGAAGATGACAATAATCAATTTATTTCTGTGTATAGTGTATTCGTATAAAAATAATTTATGATACATCCTAAAATCTCATTTTGGAAACACAGCTGACTTTCAGTATAGAGTTTACTAATAAATACAGCAAAGTAAGTAACAACTGTTTTTATTTATATATTATAATACCACTTGATGATCAATATGATTAAAACATATCATGGTTGTGAAATAAATAACTGTTGATATATTTGCCAGGTAATTATTGTGTAGACAGTTATTAAAGCAATTCTAATGGTATTTCATCTGTTTTAAGCGCTCCAGCAATGAAATAACTAGTTAATCCTTTGCATGGCAAGGTTTCTGAGTGTCCATCAAGTCCTTTGAAGTAAGTTCTTCCTTTTCAGTTCTCACAGTTTAACTAAATATAAAGGATTATCATATTTCAAAGTTTAAGAGTTCTCCTGAAATTGTGTTGCAATTCTGTCATGCCTTCATGGCTGTAGCAAGTAAGCTGCTGTAGAGATCAGGTTTGTTTTATTTTCTTCATACTGTGAAAATTCACACAGCATATAAAATATTAGTTTTGCTAAAGAACTAAAAGTGCAGAATGTGATAAATGTCCTAAATTCAAGAAAATATATGTATGCACATCCCAGCTGGGGCAAACTTAGAACATACTAATTTGCATTCATATTGTCTTCAGCCCACTTTGATATTCAAGTAACTGTAGACACTTACTGGCTGTCAAGTAGTATATGTAAAACCTGAAAGCTGTTGAGCCTGAATCTGAGCCAGTTCCATCCAATTCTCATTCACAACATAGATTCCTAGGGCTATTCTATATGATATTCTGCTGTCTCTATCTCTGTCTTCAAAGTGACTGCTTTCTGGCAATTATTGCACCCAAATTATCTCTGCATTTCTTGTCTCCCTCATTCAACCTACAAATTGTCGTAACATTGGTGATTTTGTGTCATCATAATACCAGGTGACCTGTATAATTAAATTACTTACATAATATTCTAAATTTCCCATTTAGTTTATACTTCTTAGATTTAGATATTTCTCCAAGCACTTATATTCAAGCTTTTATAATTTACATTTCTGCCTCTAAATAAGAAACCTATTTGAAACAGATGGACAAGTGATAATTTTCCCACATCATAATCTTTAGCGTGCTGGTAGAAAAAATATATAACAATTTGAACTGAATGTAAACAACTGTTTCCTGAATTTATTTTACTTTAAATTTCATTATGTTCATTTATATTTGTTATTTTTTTCCAGATTTGCTTTAAAAATTTGCAAGGTATCAGTTACATATAGCTATGTTATTACTTTATTGCAGATCTTGGTGTTATAAGTTACAATGGGTATTTGGAAATAGCTTATGATTACTGTTGTAAAGCCATTTATTTAGGAATTTTGCAAATGAAAAATGAATTATGCTCACAGCTTCACAAAATTATGTAAATCAGACATTTATTTCTGACATTACATAAATTCCTGAGCACTGTTTTAGGTCTGTTTTCTTTTTACATAAATAGTAATTAAGACCACATTTCAGTAGATAGTGATATGCAGATTACTGTCTTCTGGCATATGATGCCATGTAGTTTGATAGATATTTACACCATGATGAGGAGACAGCATGTTCCTTCAAAACATTGGTAAATATCTGCCAGACTACACTGCATCACATCCCAGGCGACAGTAATATTCACACTCCCCAACATGAGAACCTCAAATATGAGACAGTTTTATGTCCATCAATATTGGATTCCTTTTGACAGATGCCAGTCTTCCTTCCTTCAGCTGTGAACTGTTGATTGCCCCATGCAGCTCATATCTCAGTTTCATATTGTGATCATCTGAGTTATGACTTGTGTAGTCTGCTGGATGAGTGACAGTATTTCAAAGGAATATTCTGCCTCCATGTTCATTGTATACCTACCAGAAGACAGAGGCTGTGTGTTCCATTGAAATGATCATACCCACTATTAGAGTAGATGATGTCATACCCTAATTGATCAAATCTTGTCTCCATTGTTCCAAATTCTGCTTAGGCTTAGAATCTTCATAATTTGTCTGAGGCCATGTAGATTTCTCATCTCTTTGTATTTAAGTGTTCAGCAAGTCTTTGTTGCTGGAGCCCAGTATCGTATTTCTTTCCATAGGTATGAAATAATAACATGCAGATTGTGGTCTTCTGGGTTGCTATATCATGTAGTCTTCTTTCAGAGGAACATGCTGCTTCCATCATCAGGGTCAAATCCTGAAGCATGTTCCTCTGAAACACTGATGTCCATATACAAGACTGTATGATGGTATGATGTCACAACCCAGAAGACTACAATCTGACGGTCATTACCTCAAAACTTACAACTCTTAATCTATTTCCTACCAATCTGATTAGCATTTTGGTACCCTTCTTTAAGAGTGGGACATAAGAATAAACAAGGAACTTTACTGTGGCCTTTATTGTTACCATTTTAGGGTAGACCATGTAGTTAATAATTCTGTTATTAGATGGAGCCCCATCAACACACCCTGTAGTAACAGTAAGTTGCTTTGTTTCAACTGAATTACAATCGTTCAGTGTGAGAAGCCTTTGTGTAACTGCCATTCAGATGCACTGGTGACCTGTAGATGTATGCAAGGGTGAATGTATTAATTTTCATTGAAAGAAAATGAAGTTTGAGCATATACTGGCAATAAATGAAAAAATGCAAGTGAAGGAGGGGAGGAAAACAATGTGACCCACTGTAAAACAAAATTAATAGATATTATATATTGTATGAGCCCTGATCAAAATGTATCGAGGCTGAATTCATGTGTGAGATAAGTCACACTGCATGATACTGAGCAGAATATTTGAACTGAAGAGGGAGGAAGTAACAGCAAGCTTGAGAAAAGTGCATAATGAGAATCTTCACAGTTTGTATTCATCACTAGATATTATTAGGATGATTAGATGAATGTGGCAGGTAGCACATATGGGTGAGATGAGAAATTCACACAAAATATTAATCAGAAAACTAGAATGTAAGAGACCGCTTAAAGAGGAGGAAATATTAGGAAATAGGATATGAGGGTGCAGGCCTGGTTCATGTCAGAATCTTGTTTGATAAAAGAAGGCAATTCAGTGACTGGCTGAGTGATGTCATCATCTTAAAAAACTGTGCTTCTGGAGTTAACTAGGTATTTAAAGGTCACATGATTTAATGATGCCTAAAAAGACAGAATAGTGCATATGCATTACATTTTACTGGAAGGACAGAAATATATCAATTTATTCAAATAGAATTTGGAACTGCAGCAGTGAGCCAAAATGAGCTTTAGAGTGGGTTTTTTTTTTTGTTTTTTTGTTTTTGTTTTTTTTTTTTTTTTTTTTTCAAGAGAAGTGTATGTCAAGCAGTGACAGTCATGGATGCTCTTTAACAAGTATAAAAGATGAACCAGAAGTAGAAGTGCATGGTTTAGTGTAAAATAACAGCAGATTTTTTGTCTGTGAAACTGCTGTAGAGGTATGAATTTCATACAGTTCATGTCAAGCCAATTTAAAACAAGATTTTGGCATGGTGGATATCTGAGCAATGTCTGTTTCATTACATTGGCAGGAACAGTCAAACATGTGTATACTTCATATTGTGGTCTTCTCTGTTTCGACAGCTTATAGTGTCGGTAGTAACTGACATTTTAGAGGAATATGTTGCCTCCATCTTCAGGGTGGAAGTATACTTGCTGAAGGAATCTACTCTGAAGGAGATTCCATCCCAGTCCTCCAAATCTTTGTAAGCACAGTGTCTTTGTCTTTACACATTCAAGCTTGATGCTGTTTGATCAGCCTTTGTCAATGAGTAACTTTATTTCTCCCAGTATAGTCACAAATCAGTAACATCTTTAATGAATTTAGTAATTCTATTTGTTTTTTGGTTTTTTTTTTAATGGCAAAATATGAGCTGTTCAGTGCTGTCAACTCTGTGGGATAGAAATACACGTATTTTTCATCATTTTGAAATACTGTTTGGTCAGCTTTATAAAGCTGCATAGGCACTGTCAGATGTTTTATGGCACTTCCTGTGATTTTGTGTGTGAGTAAAATTCAGTTCTCACACTCGTGAGAATGCATCACACGAATGTGAGGTTTGCAATATGCCTTATATTATTTATCCTATCCTTTATTATTCAATTTCAGATGGTAGTGTGACATTGAAAACTGGACAGAAGTTATCATTTACTTGTAAGAAGTAACATGAAAGTATTATAACATGTTTAACAGAGTTCATATGTATATATTGACCACACAAAACAAATGGTGATATACTTTTATCTCAGTATTTATTATTATTTCACTACATGTTTTAGTTCCATTGAACAGTCTTCAGGTGGATAGTGAATACTCACGTGTCAGAAGATAGTAGTTAAAATAGAATAATATTGTGAGTGTTGCAGTTGATGTAATGAATAAGAGGAAATTTTATTATTAAATGGCTTTCTTCTTCTGTGTATAAATAGTTAAAATGATTTGTTCAGATCTTAAAAGTTTAAATACAGGAGAACAACAATTGTGAAATAATTCATGGCCTCATGTTGATATTTTCATGAACGTCACTTTTGTTGTGACCTGTTTGTTCTTGTGGTATCTGAATATTTTTGACTAATCTGGATAATACTTGTGGAGAGCAATACTTTCAGTCATTAGATATTATTGATAGTCTCTTGTTGAACTGACTGTGTTAGTAGTGGAATGCCTTTGTTTGTAGATGTATCTGAAATATGAATGTTCTTGTTGGCTGTGGGTCTGCATGGGTTGAGGTGTGGACAGGTAATGTTTATGAGGGATTTTGCTATGTCAGCAGTAACCATTTGCCATGGGTAATGTTAACATAAACCCTACCTAATTCTCTGTCAGTTAATGAACTGCACATATAGCTGTAAACCTTGTAATGGTTCACAGGGACTACAACATGTAGTGGAATCATAAAAGAACACTAGTGAGGTATGTTATCATTTGTTTTCTTCTTGTGGATGTGTATCTATAAACACTGTTAAATTTGCACAGACAGATGCAACTAACAAAAATCATAACCTGTGTTTTTTTGCAATGAAGTATGACATCTTGAGTTTTATATTGTCAGATTTTAATTAAGATATATTGAGTGAATAAAACATAGATAGTGATTTCCTCAGTAATGCTCGTGTCTTAAGTTGTTTATTTATAGTTGCATTGTGATAGACTGATATACATAATACTGGTGTGCAGTAATTCCCTGTTCATATTCTTGCTGATTGTTTATAGTATGTATATGTATTTAATTTTAATTACAGTAATACCTGCATAACAAACCTGGGATTTTGTTGAAATGTGGTTTTGTTCAAGGCTCTTGAATCTTGAGACAGTATCAAAAGTCAGCATAAGTAACTCCTATAAATGGAAGCTGTCTGATGTACACGTATAATCAAGAAGGAAAAATAATGTAACATAAAATTGTGTGCCCCTTATATTTTTGTTAACATAATTCCTTTGTGAACGAGTTTCCTGGAATTTATCCAAGATGGAACAGTCGTGTCACAAATGTGAAATGGTTAACTCAGTTGACAAAATATATGTAAAATACTTCCCCCTCTTAAGATTCTTTTAGTTGTATATTTTCATGGAAACTTATTATTTCCATTGTTTTTCTGAAAATTAGTGGTTTCAGTTATTGAGAGACAGGAAGAGACCTTTGAAGGATCTCCCACAACAAAGCAAACCAAAACAGAATAAATTCTTCAGAATGATTTCCTTTCTTTGTAGCATGGGTACAGATAATAGGCCAGTGGAGAAAGTAAAAAGGAAAGAAACTGAAAATGTGACTGTTTTATATGGGTATGTATATTTAATTCTGACTTGAGATTTAGGTCATGTTGTAGAGTATGTTAATCTAGAAGTAAGTATCTTTGTTACACAAAACCTGTGTGAAACAGTAAAACGTTCAGTTCCTTTGAGACTGTATTATAAGCAGGTTTTACTGTAATAATAAACTGTAAAATATATGTGTATTATGTGTGTGTGTGTGTGTATATAACTTTGTCTAGCAACACTGCTGCTTGCAATGGGAACTGTTTCTCCTACACAAATAACATCTTCTATGCTAATGAATTAAATTAATTATAATGTAATAGTGAACTGTGAAAATACCACTGTGTTTCAGAGGTGCAAATTTGCCAGCCTTTAACCCATTTTCAGATTTAGCAAAGAGTTTTAGATGTCTTAGATTGAGTGATACTAACATAACCCTTTCCACATCATTTCACTTCTTATTTTGCCAATGGTTTGTTCCATTTATGGGGCAAAATAAGCTTTTATTTTATCAGAACATTTTCCTTAGATTTTCTGTGTTCTCTGAAGCCTTGGAATCACTTCGCAAATTCTTTAGCCATAAGCATTTCATTTGCGTGGAGGACAACTTGTAAAAGGTCAGAATTCAAGGGAAATATGGTGATGAATAGAAGTAATAAGAAGGGCACAAAAACATCTGTTCTGTTTGTATGGGGGTTTGAGGACGTGAATTGGGTGTTTCTATAGTGGAATTTGACTTGCACTTTAAACTGCAAGACCACTGGAATCAACTAAGATAGTTGGCATTATATTTTCCTCAAATGGTGTATGAAGATTCTGAATTATTATTGCAAGGATATATGCTTTCATAAGCAATAATATAGGAAACAAGATTTCTTAGATGTGCTGAATCTGTGGATGAGGTCCAAGATAGTATTGTTATTATTATTATTTATTTCATCCATAGCTGTAGAGAATTACAAGTGGACATGTCAAATATCAACAACTTCACATCAAAAATAACATAACATTCACACAGTGATTTATCGCCCTAATACCGCAATACATTTTTAACTTAATTTAAGAATAAATACTCCAAAAAATACATAAGTAATAGTAGTTAGAAGGGTTAATCAAAATTTCTGTTGGAGAATCAAAACGTTTCAGTCCTGGATACAAGGAGAAATTGTATAGTTTTATGAACATATTACACCTGCATAATTTAATATGTAGTAGTTACTGGTCACTGTTTACAGAAGATATCATAAAAAGCTAAACTTCTGTTACTTGAATGTCTATAACACAAGTCATTTACTTAATTCTTAGTGCTTGCTTAAAATTACACATGTCTCCTTGTTTAAGAGTCTTTTACTTATTTCAATTTGAGGTCACATAGAAATATAACATGTATTTATATGTAATGTAAATCATTTCAATGTGAGCAGTAGTTTAAGGAATACCATATTACAGTGGTTGAAAGAAATTGCCACATTATATGACATGGCTTTTGTCAGAGATGAGATTTATGGGACTTGGTACAAGAATTCCCCCTTTGGTACTTCAGATGTAAGTTATTGTTTTACACGGTTGTATTTCGATATGAAATAAATTCACTGCCTTATCGTCTGCATCTCCCTTTATATAAAACATGTTAATACTGTTAGTTGCATTCAACAAGTATTAGTGTTACAATTATTGTGTTTTTATACATTATCCATCATCTTCAGGAGACAGAATCCAGTCTCTGAAAAACTGTTTTAAATAAAAAACAGAACAATAGATAATATCCAAAAACACAATAATTATATTAATATATCATTGTCACAAACTTTTATAAAGTATAATAAGCCTATTTTAAGACCATTCCTGTGTAACTGAAGCTTCATCAGTCCTCATATACAAGAATTTCCTCTTGATAAGATTGAGTGGTGGTTTCTTGGATTTATTTAAAAACACTTTCGACTGCATAGCTTAGCTCATATAGTGTTGAACTTTCAATAAAATGCTGCAGGAAGAAAGAAATGGAATGGTTCAGTTCAACTCACTCTATCTCTCTTGGTTTGTTATCCTAGTTTCAGATGTTTTTAATATCTGTGAAATTATAAACAACAGTTTATTTTTCTTTGCACTTAATAGTTATTGAACTCATGTTGGGTAGATTGTATCCGCTGTTTGAATGTTACATTTCCCAAATGATTTTCAAGGATTATGTATTGTATTGTATTTATTACACACAGCACATCCATACAAGGCTGAAGCCATTGGATACAGAACCTGTCACACCACAAGCTTGCTAAATCAGCATGTAGTCAACAGAACAATGCATATAAATTCACAACAATAAATCAAGCATATGAAACCCCTACACATCAATGCAACTACAAAACCTACCATGTGTATATAAAAATAATACAAAATTAGAACATATACATGACAATAGATCAAATAATGGGCCATAGCTAAACAAGAAACTGTCCCTAATTGAAATATTCATCTAAAGTTTAATAGGATTTAGTATGTAAAAAGGCACTTAAAGCTGCTCTAAATTGTTTAATATTATGGATTAACTTTTTTATATTTAAAGGAAGATGATTAAAAAGTTTAATACCAAAATAATTAGGTCATTTCTGGTAAGTTGTCAGATTTGTCTGAGGGTGGTAAAGATCGAAATTACGCCTAGTATTAAGGCCATGAATTTGTGATGTCGTGTGATATAAACCTATATTATTTGCAGCAAACATCAATAAAGAAAATATATATTGGGACTGCAAAGGCAAAATTCTCCCATCCCTAAATGCATCTCTACAAGAGTCCCTCTATCTCAACCCACTCATGGTTCTAATTATTCCCTTTTGAATTGTGAAAATGTGCATACTGTAAGTAGAATTGCTCCAAAAAGTAATTCCATAGGTCAAAAGTGAATGGAAATAAGAGTAATATATCATTTTTAATGTCACTGTGGGCATAATGGGCTTGATCACCCTCATTGAGTAACAAGCCTTGCACAATTTAGGCATGAGTTGGAATATGTGAGCTTTCAATAGCTAATTCCAAAAATTTCACATTTATACTACTTAAAATCACATTATTATGATAATTAACAGAAGTTACGCTATTGGAACTTGGCTTTGTTATAAATTGAACATTTTTAGTTTTGTTAAAATAAGTTTTAATAAGTTTGAATTAAACCAATAATTAAGATAAGCAAAGGAAAGTATCAACATCATTTCCATATTGTATATTATTGTAACTACTAATAACTAAGCTTGTATCATCCACAAATAAAACTGAACTGACTGAGTTATTAACATTTTTTTTTCCTTGGCATTACAGCCCCAGTGGCCCTAGGCCTACCTCCATGAACTTCTCCGTTCACTTCGGTTTTTCTAGATCTTACACATTCAGTAGGACTCCTTGGGTGGGTGATCAGCTCGTTGCAAGACCTCTACCTGCACATAAACACAGAAACGCGCGCAAACAAACTAAACATCCATGCCCTGAGTGGTATTCGAACCCACGATCCCGGTTTCAAAGCGAGCGAAGACAGTACATGCCTTAGACCGCTCGGCTACCGTGACCGGCATAAACAATTTTAGGTAGATCATTAATATAAAAGAGAAAAAGAAGTGGACCAAGAATGGACCCCTGTGAGACACCATGCCTTAACAATATCCCAACTAGAGCTACCAGCATAACTCAAGCCTATGCTTATTATTAAAACTCTCTGATATCTATCAGATAAATAGGATGTAATTAAATCATGAAATTTACCATCTATTCCATAAAATTTAAGTTTGTTCAATAAAACCCCATGATTAACACTATCAAGAGCCGCAAAAAATACCACATACAAATTTTTGCTTATTTAATGCTTCTAATATTTCATTAATTAATACATAGGAAGCTATAGTATTTAAGATTGTTGTCTAGAACCAAATTGTTCATTAACTATAATATTATGGTCATAGAGATGCTGATTCAGTCTGGGTAATATAATCCTCTTGAATATTTTTGAAAAGGAAGTTAAAAGGGAAACCGGTCTATAGTTAGTAGGATCATTTTTACAACCGCCCTTAAACAAAGGCTTAATCTCAGCATATTTTAGCCTATCGGGAAAAATACCAGAAGATAGCATTTTATTGCTAATATAAGTTAGTGGAGAAATAATAAATGGAGAACTAATTTTTAGAACTTTAACTGATATTTCATCATAGCCGTGAGATCCTTTTGTTATTAGAGATTTAATAATTTTAGAAATCTCAGTAGATGTTACGGCATGGTATTTTATACTAGGGAAAGAGTGATTAAATCTTGTCACAAGTAATCTAATGGTTTATTATTAATTTTAAAAATGTATTTATATTGTTTTCAACCAGAGATAAGAAGAAACTATTCAAGGAATCTATGTCTACTTTGGTTAACTTCGCAGTTAACAGTTTTGTAATATCCCAGACAGTTCTCATTTCATTATCGGAATTTAATACCTGTTTATTATAATGCTTTCTTTTAGCTTCCCTTATAACGTTTTTTAGTATCTTACAGTACTGTCTATAATTATAGACATATATATAGACATATAATAGACATATAATTATAGGCCTTGAAGAATCATTATAATGATTCTTCAAGGCCTCGTCATTACTATTCCTGCATAATAAGTAAAGATCTCTTTTATGCCTACAAGAGATACTTATCCATGAATTATTATTTGATTTAATTATCCATTCTTTTAGAGGAAAACTTAAATAAAATATTCTGAGAAATAAATTAAGAAAAGACTTATACATTGTATTTACGTGATTAGCACCAAAGACTGAGTCCCAAGTTTCAAAACTCAGCTTATATTTAAAATCCAACTTAGTAGCCTGATCAATTTTTCTTATTTTTTTTTCCCCCCCTTGACACTCTCATTCTTAATAAATGCTTTAACTTCTGTTAAAACAATTAATTAATCATCATGTCAGATAGCCCATTAATTAATGGGTATATTACATAATTCCCTGTAGAGACGCATCAATAAATATATTATCTATTGCAGTTGCAGAACCATTTTGTAATCTTGTTGGAAAATTCACTGTACTCAATAAATTGAATGAAGCTAATAACAAATCCATTTTATTCTTTTTGCTGTTATCAGTTAGATGTACAAAATAATAGGTGGGAAAAAATTTAATAATGAGGAGCTTCATAACTTATACTCTTTACCATATATAATTAGATTGATCAAATAAGTAATGTGAAATGGGCAGGGCATGTAACATGCATGGGGAGACAAGTAATGTCTACTGCATTTTGGTGGCAAACCCAAAATGAAAGAGACCACTGGAAAGACTAGGCATAGATTGGGTGGATATTATTAACATGGGTCTTAGAGAAATAGGATGGAGTGATGTGGGCTGGATTCATCTGGACCAGTAGCAGGCTCTTGTGAATATGGTAATGAACAGGGTTAATGGTGATTATTAGGCCCTGCATTGGTCATGCCATTCATAATTCTTCAGATTCTACTACTCCAGCTGTCTTGAATCTTGAAGTTCATTGTATTAGGCTTTGCTTCATTGTGGTGCTGTTCTGATGTTGATCTGGGTGCTAGGAAGTGAAACATAGAGTGACAATATTATTATGGATCTATGGAATTACAATAACACATGTTTTATGATGCTGGCTGTTCTAGAGTTGAGTGTCATATATTTTTATGGGTTATACAGGTAAGCATGTGATAAATCTGGGGGACAGACTTCATTGAGAGTTAGCAGAGATATTTAGAATTGTTAGGAGAGGTTGGATGTTGGAGGTTGATTGTTGTGGATAGCAGTAGATGAGTAGGATATAATGTATAATACTTCTCCCTCCTAAAGTGAACTTTACTCAAAATGAACCACTGAACCTTTACATGCATTCACTTCAGTGCACACAATAACTTACATGTACCCATTCTGTATTAGATTTGGATTAGCTTCACTACAGTTTTTATAGTATGCATTATGTTGTCTGTCATATAGATATATAATAAACCTAATGGGGCAGCCTGCACAATATGTTCTGCTGAAAGTATGATTGCTGAAAAAATGATTAATGACTGATCCATTTAGAGTCCCATTTTACTGTTTAACACTTTGGCAGACTTATGGGCTTCTGCTTGTCCAAGGTGAAATGTAACCACCATGTGCTCTGAATGAGAATGTTGTGTGCTAGCACAGGGACTAGACTGACTGGCACTTATTTATCTTTGAAGAAGTTATAGGCTAGAGTCCACCTAAACTATGATATATGCAATCTTTGGCCGAGAACTGAGGCTGACTTGATGTGGAGAATAGACATTTAGCTTTAACCAAATGTGTTGGCATAGCAAAAGCGCTCTAGACACATGTTTGGGAGGTACTCACTTTAAGTCTGGGCTGGGACATTGATTGTCCTGAGGATTTTTGTGGCTTTCTATTGTTCCTTCATGTACGTGCAGGGTTTGTATCTTAAGTTAGTTCATAACTGCTTCCTTCCAATTCACCTGTCATCTTGCCATTTTACACAGTGTGCACTAGTTGAAGATACACCCACAAAGAAAACTAACTTTTGTTATTTGCTTAGAGCTGTGATGGTTTGAGAACCGGGTAGTGTAAGGTAATATTGCTTTTTGCTTTAAAAGTGCTAATGACTGCTTCCAGTAGACATGACTGGCCATTAACTTAACAAGTGCTCCTTTTAGGTGGGGGTTTTGTATCTTCTCACAGGCTCCTTCCCAAGTTCATACTGTATGATGATACTGTTTCATAAAACTACTTCACATGTTCAGAATGAAACATTACAGTCCTCTAAAACGAATCAATTGATTGTATACTACACTGAGGATGAGTATCCTAACTGATGCTTTTTGTTGTCTTTCTCTCTGCAAATGTCAGGATATTACTTCAAATAAGATATGACTGCTTCTTTTCAGATTCTTCACAGTTCCTCTATATTCAGTGCTTTGTAACCAATGCGTTATGATATAAATTGCCATTAAATAAACCAAGAAACAAGTTTTTATGACACTCAGACTTACTGGGTTTTATAACACCACAACTATCCTGTGCTCTAGGCATATTCATTATAGGTGTCAATGATATTACGGTAGTTACCTCTTTAGGTGATAGTTTTTTTTTTAATGTTTTATAATTTTCATTGATGACAGTGGTTAGATTCATAACTGTAACCCTTCAAACACTAGTGATTTTTTGTAATAACTGAAACACAGATAGAGTATTCAAAGATGTATGTTTAGCAACAAGTGCTGTCCCTGATATTAAATAAAAGCTAAATATATGCCAGTAATAATAAATGCCTCATAAAGCTGGGTATAGAGCCTGCTCTTGAAATTCTAAATATGTTTCAGATACTCCAACATTAACATGGCATAATGAACCTGTAATATTTGTAGACCTTTAGAGAATCATTAAAGAAGAATAAATAACCAATAATTGGGAAATGTGACAATGAAATGATAATTATTTCTGTACCATTATTAGCAAAGCATTGTTTGGCCTTCAGTGATGTCCATATGTTTGGCTTCAGCTTGTAAATCCATACATTTTCTTGACCCTGTAGGAAGTTACTTTACACATTTACAGTGTCTGTGTAAGTTCCATCTAATGAAATGGTTGTTTTTTTCTGTAGCTGGTATGCTGTTCTGTAAATTCACTTGTATAATGTTAGGCTCCAGAATGTGGAATAGTGTGCCTTGTGTCTGTGAAGGATTGCTAAGATCATGCAGTGTTGGATGTGTACTAGGTATTTATTGTCCTAAGTAGTTATATTAAGAAAGCTATGCTATATCCATACCTCATTGTGATTTAAAAATTCTATAGCTTCTCTTGAAAGGTTTGCTGTGTTTCAAGAAATAGGGTAAGAGTTTCCAACCCATTTTGTTTAAATACTAATATGCATTATGACCAGCAGAACAAGAAAAGCAAATAAGGTTTGTGTTTTATCTGTCAAGTAGCAGGATAATTGTATTGTGTTGCAACACTACAAAATTATGAGTCTCCAAACTGATTATCCCACCATTTACAATGTTAAACACAAACATTAATTTATATTTAATGTTAGGCACAATAGATCACTCTTGTCGTGGTGCAAGGGCCAAGAATGCCCACCCCTTATACATTCATTCGTTATATTTAATGTGTTTTGATGATTATAATTTGAATAATAAAACGTTTGTATTTCCAAATGTTGAAGTATTTGTTGATTTTGAGGCAATGTTAAACTCTCAAGTTATTTGTAACTGTAAGTGCAGATGTTTCACATTATTTCACCCTAATATCTGTTTTTGTTTTTGTTTTTTTTATACTATAACTTCTGTTTTATATAATCTGATTTATTGTATTTTTTACGTCAAGTGTTTTATATGATGAATAGTATTGTATCAGTTTAATAGTACTGTAGTTCAGTGATGTATATATGTTAACCGTGTATTTACCTGATGATAGCCGAAACAGGAAGCAGAGCCGTAGCTAGGCACTGATCTTGATATTTGTTGTGTTGTGAAAGAAGTTGTATCTGTTTTTATATTGGCAGTCAAAATGTTGCACCACTATTGACTGTCGAGTTTTCAAGCATGACATAAAATACCACTAGATCATAAATGGTTAGTTTTAATAGTACTCTAAAGTAGTGTTATAATATTTTCTAAAAGTATAGTGATTTTAATTTCAGGCGAACATTCACATTCTGTATATCATCAGTGGACTAAAAGACCAAAAAGAATTCTTTAATTCCTCCCATCAACAATACATAAAGATGGTGATTAGGATAACTTCCAACGAGGGAGCATAACCAACATTATTTAACAAACAAAGCAGACGTTTTTTATGTTAAATCTTTCAAGAAAAGTTTTCTCCTTATTTGAAAGTATTTTTTCTCACAAAATAAGAAGACTGTGTGGAAGAAGTACTTTTATGTTTTGAGTGCTTAGTCTTTGGAATTGCTGTAGCCAGTACCTTATCTACATTTTGAAAAATCATGTAAGTTAAATTAAAATTTATCACATTAATTTTTAAATCAGCAGTACTCCTGACATGAATATTGGTCCTTTCATAACAAAGTTCTTCTATGACTACATTTTCTTTCATTCAGAAAACATTTTTCAGTGATCCCAGACATTCTGGGGGAGAAGGGTATGAAGTTTCAATCTGTCAGCCCCCTTTCTAAATATGACTGGCTGCAGCTAAGATACAGAATTTGGCACATAAGAGAGCATGTGTGCTGCCCGTTTTTTGGTGTCTCAGAGGTTGCATTGCTTTCAGCTTTGTCCCTTTGCTATGTAACAATATGTGCTTATTGTAAAGAGTAACTGAGAGTACTACACTGCTTATTTTCACTTATTCACACTCTATATTTGATATAGTATACACGTATGTTGTATAAACATTTTATAATGATCATCATTACAAGTAGATTAATTTTAAAGACCTAAGAGATTTCTTTATAAATGTAAACTAGGTTAAATGTCTGTACAGCGAAATTTTAGTGCACTTTTCATTCCAGAGAAGAAAGTGTTTTCCCAAATTGTGTTTCCTTTTTTTATAGTATACTAAAAAGTAATTAATCTGATTATATATTTATTGTTGTATCATTTATAAGAGTCTCCAGTCACCAGTGTTGCTAGCACTTTGTTCAGTTGTGTGAAAAACATTAGTGTCATAGCTGCTTCTATATCAGTGTCTCCCAGACTAATTTGATCATGGTACCCTTCTCATTTCCTGCAATACTCTTTGACATAGGATACCTAATGATTTTATATATTATCGTATTATGGATAGGAGAAACAATCCACACATGTCAGTTGAAACTTGCATGTATTTTGGTCATGCAGTTCATCTTTAAAAACATTTGTTTTTCAGTCTCCTGTTTACTTATGTGGGAGTCTGATAAATGTGTTATCCTTTAAACTCTTCATATTGACTGATAATATTGTAATGTGTTTGGAGTAGATACTTCCATGGTAATGCAATAACAGTAGGCCATTGCATAGAGAAAACTGAAACAACGAACATGTTTCCCCGGAGATGGACAACAGAAGACTCGTTGCATAACAACGGACTGTCAAAACAGCAGAAACGGAACTGTGAGGAATGGTGTTTGGTATCCAGTCCGCATAACACCTATATAAGAGAGTTAGAAACAGAGAGACACATACGAACAAGACAGTCGAGATCCAGCCACAACCAAGGACAGTTGAGGTGTCGCAGCCGCATAAGGCAGTAAAAGTACTGAAGTGGAGGCAGTAGTTGTGATACTGCAAGTGATAGTAACTGTATTCCTGATGCTAAGTAAGTGTGGATGAATGAGTTCAATAAATAATCGTTGAATCTGAAGGCTACGAGAAGTTATTTGTCACGTGACAGACCCAACACGTGAGAGTATATTGCTGTTATAAGAAGAGTGTATTCAGTAATGACTGATGATGAACAGTCTGCACGATTATGATATAGCATTCAGTTCCACTAGGTATTATGTCATATTTCAAGTAAGATATAAAAAAGTATATAAGGTAAGCTGTCTACACAACAATATTCTGTATTTAAAAACAAAGAAGACACTACTGCATCAACATTTCCTTTTATTATGCTTTTATAGATGCAAAATGTTTCGACCCGTGTATCGGAATCTTCTTACATGGGATAGGTCATGCAGTCATGACTTGAGTAATGTCTTACGGAGGTATGCTCATTATTCAGTATGTGATGTATATTAGGTTATTCTTATGAGTGGTGTGTCCAGGCTGCTCCCTGCATTGCTGAAATCACTATGTTGTAGTGGTTCGGTGTAGACTAGACTAGAATGTTATATTTCACTGTAAATTCCACATGGAATCTCCCACATTTTATTTAATATACCTGTAGCATTATATCAAAGATAAAATGAATGGACCAGCAACTGAACACTAGTAATTAGTTGTTTGAATTTATGGGATATTTCATGGAAGAAGTTCATAATTCAGTTACACCTAAATTGTTTGATTTGGTCAAAATGTGCTGTGTGTTTCAGTTAAATGTACAGTCTGAATTGGACTATTTCTGTGTATGTTTTGTACAAGATGTTTGACTCTTCTAGAGGAGCAGTCCTAAGAAACTGAAGTCAGAAAACTTTTCTCATAGAACCTCATCTCATCCCAGTGTTCACACAACACAGTTCAGGACACACTGTTGTAGATGGTTCTAATGCAAGATTTCCCATATTACTGGAATTCTATAAAGTGTCTGTATGGTTCACTAGAAGTCAAATCTGCATTTATGGGTTCATCCATGCAACTCCCTGTACCAGTCTTATGTTGTGCCAACATTTTTCACTTCATCTAAAATCAGATGAATTAGTGAGATTTGAGATTCTCGCAGCAGTAACTGAAAAGTATATCTTCTGGGATGTAAAGCCATGTAGGCTGCTTGAAGTCCACTGATATTTCAGAGGAGCACACTGCCTGTCATAAGGGTTGAAGGGTGAACCAAGAAAGGTGAAGACTTGCAATGGGTGAATGATTACCTGGCGTTCTAATGTGTATAACTCATGTGGGGGCACACAGTAGTGTAATTGGTTGAGGCACTGTGCTACAAGCTGGAAGGTCACGAGTTTGATTCCCGATAAGGTCACTGGATTTTTCAATAAACATAAAGCTTCTAGCCATACTATGGCCCTGGGGTCAACTCAGTCTCTAATAGAAATGAGTGCCAGGAATCTTCCTAGGGGTAAAGGGCGGCTGGTGCATAAGGCTGACCTCACCGCCATCTGTGATCTGACTGTCTAGAAAATGGGAACCTCGACATCTCACAACCCTATGGGACGCAACGGCCTGTTACACAGATAGCTTTACCTTTTTTTTATATACCTCATATGGCATTTCAATGAGAGTTAACATGACTGAATGTTGAATACAGTAGCTGAGTTCAAGATTATGGTCAGCCAGCGCATAATGCATAACCTTGCTTCATGGTACCTCTTCATTTATTTATTGGGGCAATATTGGATAGAAAATGTACACATAATGTGTATAAGCTCTTAGTATGTCAAGTTCACTACTGGTTGGCATAAGTTGATGTGGGCAACTGTACATCTTTTCAGTAACACTTAAATCACCCTATTTCACTGTAATGCCAAAAATATATATACCATCAGTAGTGTACATGCCCTGTACACTCTGCTTCATTACATGCTGTCTAAAGATTTCATACTTAATTTATAAAATGTGATGCTGTGGCACATTATAATATAACATTCACTCAGCCAATTAATTAAGTGTATGTGACTCAGACAGGCCATAAAACTTAAATGTTGCATTCTTTGTTTGAAATTTCTCACAAGTACAAGTAAGAAGAAAAATAGCATATATATCGATGGTATGCTACTTGAAATGTTTGCCTACTTCATAATAGCTTTGACCAAAATACTTGAAAGCAGTGAAAGTTTTAGTAGAACACATTATGTGTTTGTGCTGTACCACTGTCTTATTGGCAATAATTTTTACGTACTTTATACAAGGAATGTTTCCTGAAAGAATAAAAAAATAATTAGATATAGACCACCTTAATAGTACTGTAGTTAATTAGGAAATGTGCTTGAAGGGCAGCCTGTAATTACCCATTCTCAGAGTCGAAGTACGCTGATCTCTTCAGTTTAAAATAATTGAGCCTTAAAGTCTAAATTTTCCCATTATGGTCTTATTTGAATTTGTTCACAGTATTTTCCAATATAAGTTAAAAGTCTACATATAACAAATAATGTAGGGTTGTTCTGGTGTGCTTGTTGTGACACAACATGGAAATGTTTCTAATTACTAATTAACTAACCAGCATACTAATTTTTAAGGTATTATAATTCATTACAACAGCAATGCAGAGAATGCCTTTGACCCATCATGTGCAATTTAACAGTCAGTAACCCAGTATTTGCCACAGGAAATATGGATTTGTGTAGTTCTAGAACAAATGGGATAATATCTCACCCTTCTTTGATCAACTAATGTTAGTAACTCATGAATATTTAAGTGTGAGTTTATCATACAATTATAATTCATTATGTTCCTAATACCCATGAAGTCAAGTCAGTTTCTCTACAGTCTCATTCACATTCACAGGAGTGGACAAACACACATCTCTTGTTGCTGTGCTCTCAATTTCCTTCACTTGAATCATGCTGTTGTGTAAGGCACACAAATCCATACACGGTATTCTTTATGTATCCAACCCTCTCATTAGAAGCAGCACCATTACTTATATTAGTTTACAAGTTTATTGGCCAATATAAATAGTGATTATCTGATCCTTGACAAACTTGGCATTTCTGGCTAATGGTAAACTGGAAACAGAAATATTTTTCTTTTTTGGCCATGAGACATTTAGTTTACAACTGCCATTTTACTTATAGAAGGTCCCATCCATAAAATACATTGTGTTATAATATCTTATATATTCAATGTGGTGGAATGATGTGATGCATAGGACCAGTGTTTTACCATAGTCTTGAAATACGTGCATTAATGCATGAATAAATGGCTGTTAATACCAAAGATAGTGAGCATGCGCAGGTCCTTGAAGACCCATTTCTAAGCCAGTTAATTAGTATCTTCCAGCATGATGGACCATATGCCACATGACATTCATTCATCACATACTTTGTTAACTGCCATATTTTCGCCTCTAAATGCTTCACTCCTTGAAGCCCAAATCTGACCCTGTTGTCCAAAATAAACACATTAACTTCAAGCAGAGGTTATTTACTTTTTATTATTCCTGCAAAGCTTGAGAGAAGGATCTGTTTGTTATATTGTTTATATCCTACAGACCATGCAACCATGGTTTCATGTCAAAATTTAGGCAGTAGTGATTTCATGATATCCTTCACGCTTCGTGTTCTCTCCCTCTCAGCCAACACTGACATGGCTATTAGAAGCAAAACAGTTACCAGAGCTAGTATCACCACAGCAATGACCAGCCTCTTCTCAAGTTTCGTGTTCGGGCTGCATTGACAGTACTGCTCTCGCACCACCCTGCTCAACACAGCAGAAAACAAAATGGTGCAGTACATTCAAACCCTGTCAGAATGATACAGTATAGGTACTATTAACAATCTCTATAGGATTTGCCAGAAATGCAGTCAGGGACTGGACAAATATGAATCACAAGAAATACTGGGGATCCTTAACTGAACTCAGGCAAGCAAAGGGACTCATACGAGGACCCTCTACTAAAAGAGCGAAGGAACTGTTGAAGTTAAACAGGAACCAGCTACGATGTGTGGTAGGACTACTTATAGGACACTGTCACCTCAAAGGACACCTCTTCAAACTGGGACTAAGTAACAGTCCAACTTGTGAGAGGTGTCAAAAAGAAAACGAAACAGACACACACACACATCCTGTTCGAATGTGAGGCCTTAGCTTATTTAAGATTGCGCCACTTGGGTCAATATTTTATGGAACCAAGTGACTATTTCGATGTCCCCACATACAAGATCCTGCCCTTCATTTGAAGTGCAGGATTGTTGAGGGGATAATCAGAAGGGGAGGCACAATAAATCACTGTGGTCGAAGTGCAAGAGCCAAGAAGGCCCACCCCTTATACATTCATTCATACTATTAACAAATGCTTTTTCCTTATGTGCCAGCCATTTATTGTTTTCATGAAATAAATGATACAGCCAGCATTCGTTGCAAATACAGATATATATCGTGCAGAAGATACTTGCTGTTTTTAAGAGAATTTTGTGACACTTCGTATGAAAGCTCAGGATCATATCTTTCAGTAAACGTCATTCTTTTACCATTTGAAGGTTGAAAATTTGTTATATTTTTATATATATTTTTTTGTTNTAAACTATTCAACCATACTTTTATTTATTTTATTTATTTATCTACGTGCTTCCACAACGGCCAAATATAAAATGAGCATGAGCAAAGATGGAAACAAACACACATATTCACACAAAGGAAAGAGACAAAACAATTGAACTAACACAGTACAAATTCAATAAATACAATTGGGCAAACCATTATGCAGCGAAGAAAGAAAAATATACAAAGTGGTTCTTATCTTTGTTGCCCGGGTTATTGCCCTGCCCTTCACGGCGACCAGCGGTTGCGAGGAGCATACGAATTTTGCCAGTGAATCAATATGTCTGCTGGCGGATAACATTTGGAATTAAGGAAAGATGTTAATTTTGTGACCGCTTGACGGTATTATGTTTCATGGCGAGCAGTGCGGTTCATGCGTGCGAATTTTTTTATGATTTGTCAGCAGTAGGCGGCAGCTATCAGGCCCATTAGCCATTTGTTCTCAGTTACAATTAATGCGCAGTGTGTTCGTTCGTTGTGCGGTATACTTCAGAGCAATGTGTATTTCTGTAAGGCACCGAAGGGCTATGCTACAAGCCGGAAGGTCACGGGTTCAAGTCCCGATGAGGTCATTAGATATTTTCAATTGACCTAATCCTTCTAGCCACACTATAGCCCTGGGGTTCACTCAGCCTCTAACAGAAATGACTACCAGGAATTAATTAAATAATTTTCCTGGGGAGTAAAGCGCGGCCGGCGCGTAAGGCTGACAACCTTACCCCCATCTTTGAGCCGATTTTCTAGATAATGTGGGACCCTCAACGTCTCACAACCCTAGTGGCCTTTATGGCCTGGTACAGGGATAGCTTTACTTTTACTTTTTACCGACATGAAATACGGATTTGCTAGAAATTGTCGGCGAAAATTTTGACATAAATTTCGTTATAAAAGAGTTCCCAGCAGACAAAAAATTCACAATTTGATGAATAAACTTAGATCAGCAGGACTCTCAACGGACAAGAAACCAAAATATCAGTTCCAAGTGCTTACTGAGGGGAAGTTAGACAGTATAGGAGCCGGACTTGAACATACACCTTGAAAATCAGTGAAACGTCTAGCTAAACAGACTGAAGTGTCAAAGCGTAGTAAAAGAAGGGCAACCCGATTGCTGAAGCTTAGACCCTATAAAACAACAGAATCCACGCCTTGCAACCGCCGTGCGATCCAGCTAACAAGGTTCATTTTTGCAGCTGGTTTCTACTGTCCGTCGTCAGAGTTGGGATCCATCCGCAATTGATATTATTTTCTGATAAAACGTGGTTTCACTTGAAGGGGCATATGAATACGCAGGTTGTCAGAAACATTGTCCAGTTTCCAACAGCATAGGCAACTGATTGCCGTACACAGCTCCAATGGTACTCATCCATTGCCAGACGAAGTCGGCTATTGCATCAGAAAATTGCGCGTCTGAATGTAACTTTACAAGCCGACTTTCTTCTCTAAGGAAATTCTGAATGTAATAATAGTCATGTTCATTTAATTCTTTTTTACATTACGTGTATTCTTCAGAAATCAAACATAATCTAACAACCAAATGTCTAAAGCTTGTTACTGAAGATAGAGAACTTGGTATATTAAAGGAAATAAATTAAAAAACACAAGACAAGAACAGTCATGTTGTTTTTCAGGACGAGTGGCAGTAGGCTCATAATGCAGGAACAGTGTAGTGGGATTGTCTTGTCAATAGAAAAAATTACCCAGCTATCAATGAACTGCTGAAGACACCTGCTAAGCAGATAACATGTCAATGCGTTAGGGACGCGGAGGGGGACACCTGCACGTCAAGATTAGAACTGCTATCTTTTCAGGGTTACGTAGAGTTATGATCAAAATATATTTCTGGAAAGTAAGAGAAGCAGTGAAGAACTTGCCGTCCTTAGTAACTAATCTTATTTCAGTGTTCTGTAAACAAAGCACATAGATTGGTGTCTAGTAAAAATACTTGAAACCGATGAGATTAAAATTTTGAAATTATTATTTGATCCTTTTTTCCTTTCTTTATTTGTACCGTCTTGGCGTCATTTAAGATATTCTCCTGGAATATGACTCGAAAGACTGAGGAGAACAGAGAAAGACTTATGTTACTTCCTCGTTTGAGATTCGAACCGAGAATCTCTAAATATGTATTAAAACTGTTATTCACATCACTCCACATGTTCTGGTAGTTCTTCTTGTATGTTTACATTTGTTTACTCGGAGGTTAAGGCTTAATTTTTAATTTTGCAAGTAGCATTTACTAGTGCTTGGATGTGACAATGTGTCGGTAGGTCCATACAAATTTTTTGTGGTTGTCTTACATTCTTAAAAATATATGAAAAATTAGGAGCTGAAGGGTCTACAACTAGCAGATTATAAATACATATTTCAGAACACTTTAGTTTATCACCTTCAGCTGATGCAATCAGACATCTCGGCCGCATGAATTCTTTTCGAGAGGAAACAGATTATACTATGGCTGAGAAAAAATTCTTTAAGTCTATTAGATTTGTCACATAATCATGAAAACAGTTGTCATTAACTTGAATGCGGCAATCAGTGTAAATAAAAGTTAAGAAAATCACGCCCACGAAATTGTGGACATTACGTGAGTTGAATATGAAGAGATAACGAATTCTGGTCAGCTCTCATGACGTCGACGTCAATTTCCCTGCTGCGCTCACTTCGAATCCTGTAATCTTGTGCTGTTATTAATTCATTCAGGTAAGTTTACGATTCCGTAATACAGTGCAGTGCAGCTCTTAAATGAAATTCTAATTTAGTCAGAATTCTTTACTGCTTACAGTAATAAACACGACTGTTGTTGAAGCATGGTGAAAAGCGGCCATTCGGAATTGCCCAATAAATTGGCGAGGGAATAATAGAAGATACTTTAATTGTTAGATCGTAAATGTGTTAACTGCTTAAAAGTATCTCAGAATCGTATCCGCTGCGATTAGTATTTTCAAACATTCAGACTGTCGATGCTGACAAGAGAACACACACTTCTCATTGAAGCGGTTTGACGTGTGACTGGCGTGTGGGTGATATCCCGTTCGAAAGGTTACCCAAAATAAATTATTCTGAGATTCTTCGAATTTTTCGTTGGTCCATCCAGGTAATGGTGAAATAATGGTTTGAACATAGAAGTAAGGGGGTTGGTCTAGAAGTAAACACAGAGAAAACTAAGTATAGGTTGCTGTCCCGTCACCAAAATGCAAGGCGAAATCGTGGCATAAAGATAAGAAACAGATGTTTTGAAAATGTGGCACAGTGGGAATGACAATAAGAAATCAAAACCTGATTCAGGACGAAATTAATAAGAGACTGAACTCGGGTAATGCTTGCTACCATTCAGTCCAGAACCTTTTGTCTTCTCGTCTGCTGTCCAAAAACATAACAATTAGAATGTACAAAACTATAATTTTGCCTGCAGTTCTGTATGGATATGAAACTTGGTCTCTGACATTAAGGGAGGCACATAGACTGATGGTGTTTGATAACAGGGTGTTGAGGAGTGTATTTGGACCGAAGAGAGATGAAGTGACAGAAGGTTATAATGAGGAGCTTCATAATTTGTACTCTTCTCCAAGTATAATTAGAATGATCAAGTCAAGGAGGATTAGGTGGGCAGGGCATCTAGCAGAATGGGGGAGAACAGGAATGCATATAGGATATTAGTGGGAAAGTCAGAAAGAAAGAAACCACTTGGAAGACCGAGGCGTAGGCGTGTGGACAATATTAAAATAGATCTTAAAGAGGTATGACGGCATGGAATGGATTAGATTGATCTGGCTCAGGATAGGAACCAGTGGAGGGCTCTTGTAAGCACGGTAATGAACCTTCGGGTTCCATAAAATGCTGGGAAATTCTTGAGGAGCTGCCCTCAAGAAGGGCTCAGCTCCATGAGTAAGTAAATAATGGTTTGAGAAAGACTAGATCCGTCACATAATTTTAATTATTTTACAGTATTGCTACCATATCTTATTCAGAGACGTACACATAATACTGATTAATGTTAAGTAAAGGCAAGTTGTTCCCATGCTTAATTAATTAAACACTATGCCATGAAGACATATGGGGGAGTGAAGGTATAGCTCCACCATTCTTGACTTCGGCACTAGATGGGGTGAATGGTCAGCTTCACGCCCCAGCCGCTTTACCTCCTTGAAATGAGCCCCCGGTACCCACTGACTGGGTGAGGTCTTATCACTGAATAGTAATTAAGCTAAATTCGTGCACTTAAAGGAAAGCAAATCCAGATGACTGCTTGCCCGAAGTGAGGCTTTCCTTTATCTGCTTGCACTATCATATGGCAAAGAAGGGACGCTTATATGTACTACTGCATTTTATCTTCAGTAAATATTTGGCGACTGTCAGAAATTTCGAATTAGTCATAGGCATACGCACCGTCAATCGAATACCTTAAAACAGCAAGGGAAGACTCTTCATACAAGACAGCCTAAATATCTAATACCAGGACTCAAAAGGTACATATAACACATTAAATACCAGAACTCCACAACAATCACATGCAGGGTTCAGCAATCGTGATTCAAACCTGGGAGTTCCCAGGTTTGAATCATGGCCAAAAGACTGTCACGAAATTTGTCTTGTTTCCTTTTAAATTTTAGAAAATGCTGAGTTGGTAGAGTAAAATTGGTCGCAGCTGCTTTCTTCCCCAAACAGTTCCAGACCACATAATTCTACTACATGCTGCTACATAACCTAGGTAACTGATAAAGCCATCTACTTAACGTCACGATCTTAGATTGACTACAGACGTGTTTCGAATTGATAATCGGATTTATTGAACTCTTACAGCTCGTAACTACAAATGGGGATTATGCCGCCATTGTTCTACACACTTCACAATCCCTATAGGGCACACTAGGTCTTCTCAGTCTGTTACAGCCTTCACTAGCCGTTGCTTGGTAGCGACTTCCAACGGCGGACGTTCCCCTTCCTCTGAGTTCCCGAACTGTCCCTGGCCTCAGCTACCAGCTTCTGCAACTCTTAACGAACTTACTGCCTACAGACCCTCTCTCCACTCACTGACTTTCGGCTCGGACTCTACTCGGGATTGACTCGGACGCTACTCGAACTGACTCCCAGGTTGGCGGTCATCTCACACCAGCCCCCTATCCAAAACGGTAGCTGACCCTCGTTATATAGCCTTGGTACGGACCGCACAGAGATCATCGCTTCCAGAAGTTCTTCTATTGTTACGTGCATATCGGTTAAGGCCATTGCATAGCAACGGCCGTATCTGTAAAGCCGTTCCCTAGCAGCGGATGTCTCTGTTGGATTCACAGTTTTGGTTTTCAACACACATGCGAAAATATGAAAGAGTAGCTTACAGAAATACGATGGGAATTTGTAGACTGGAATCATCTGGTTCAGGATAGATTCCGGTGGAGGACACATATAAACATGGTATTGAACTTGCGGGTTCCATAGAATGTTGTGAATTTCTTACCTAGCTGAGCAACTATTAGCTTCTTAAGAAGGGCTCTGCTACACTTAATTATTTTATTAGTTTTTTTTATTGCTAGTGGGGTGGTACTAAGTACCTTGTACTGCGGCCACTTCTGGCCTATTGTACCAGCCCCAGATGATAGGTGAGGGTGATTGGAGTAATTGGTGGAATGAAGATTGGCAGGAAAAACCGAAGTACCCGGAGAAAACCTTCCCCAGCGCCACTTTGTCCACCATAAATCCCACTTCACTAGACCCGGGATCGAAGCCGGGCCGCCGCGGTGGGAAGCCAGCGACTAACCACTTGAGCTATGGAGCAGCCTTATTTCATTAGTTAGTTAGTTAGCTACTTAATTTTCAGGCAAATTTATCGTAGTCGAAATCTTTTCAATAGGAAGCGTAACAGAAACGGTCCACTAAATAGCATAATTATCAGTGTGCAGTTCTGCTAGCCTCATCATTCAGAATGGCTCAGCGAAAAGAAGGCAGACGTCATGAAGCTCTTCGCGGAACTTCTTGATTCCTAGAGATGTTTTATGATACAAAGATTACTTGCACGCACGCTTACGGTAAACTTCGTGTACTCCCCACAGGAACATTGCCCACTCTGCTGTCAGCCAGAACATCACAGCTCTCCGTTGTCCGGGAAGAAGACCCGTATATCGTCAGTTGCGTGCCTTGTCCCGCCATTATTTCGTCTGTAAAAATAACAAAAGTTGTTTTGATACTTGATGATAGTCATTTAGAAGATACTGTTTTGGACCGTTGCTTAGATAGGTCCAGTCGGGGACAATGTCCAAGGTTATTGCATCTGGCTATGTACACTTATCACACGAATTTATTTATACACTTATTGTCAGACGCGGTTCGACTTGTCAGCCGTTGTCATTTCCTCTTTGATCGCAATTCGTAAACCGTAGCAACTTGTACAATTTTTACAATATACGTCTAATCTTCTGCCGGTCACTGTAGCCGAGCGGTCTAAGGTTTGTACTGTGTTCGCTCGCTCGGAAACCGTGATCGTGGGCGCGAATCCCACACAAGGCATGGATGTTTGGCGTGTGAATGCGTTTATTCTGTATTTGTGTTATCTTGTGTTTAGGTAGAGACCTTGCGACGAGCTAATCACCCGTTCGAGTCCTACATTCTGCAAAAATGATCATAAAACCGAGAAATCAGCCCTATGCTCAAAAGTGGGAGCGAGAAGGAAAATAGCCCCTCTCCTATTGATGATTATCTCTTATTTAATTGGAGTTCGAAGGACGCAAATACTTTTGAGGTTGCAGGTCTAAAGGCCACCATACACGTTTTTCAGTACGATTTGTATGCACAGATTTTTGATCTGAATCTAAAATGAAGCTTGTGTTTTGGAAAGTCGAAAGACTTAATTGGTATGTACAGTCTTTGGCATAGCTTGAAGTAAATGTGTCAGCGCGTGATTTTGTCAAGCATATACAAATTAGTCGCCATGCAAGTTCAAACGTGTGTGCTGCTTGCTCAGTTTCTTTTCAGTCTTTACTATGCACCGCATCAATCATGTCGGATCCGCGGACCATTCCTCGTGAGTTTCTTTCGCATTTTATTGAAATATACAAACAAGAATGCTTGTTGAAGATAAAATTGAAAGAATATTTGGATCGTAATAAAAATACTCGGCGTACGAATTATTAATAAACTCAAGGAAATCGATCCAGAAGCGAAAAAGAAATTAATCTTGCAAAAAAATTCTCTCCGTACCTGATTTAGGAAGAACTTAAACAAAGGTAAGAGAATCGACGAACTCTTGTGTTGGGGCTGACGGCAATTACCATCCCAATTTGTAGTACTTCAATGATATGCTCTTTCTGGAGGACCAAGAAACCCACGAAAATGTGTAAGCAATGCTGATTCAATATATTGTCACGTGTATCACTGACTATAGACAGGTTTTAGATTGATGACCATATTTTTTGGACTCTTTGATACAAGTGACTACACTTTACAGTTCACTATTACACATGTATACGCTAGTGTCCACAGTGACGTCTTCAACGCCGACACTTTGTAACGGCTTCCAACGGTGGACGTTCCCCTTCCTCTGGGTTCCCGAACTGTCCAAGGCCTCAGCTACCGGCTTTTCGCAGCAACGGCTCACAACGACCGAATGTCGGCAGTTCTCTAACTCAGCCACTCATCACAATGCCATGAATATATTGTATATATATATATNCAGTAATCTGTCAAGACGACAGGTCCACAGTCTCTTCCAAAACAGTTCCTCCACTTGATGCGATCTAGAGCTTTCTCCTTCAAATGAGACATCTCGCATACATGGTATCTCTGGTTTTGGAAAGAGACTATCCAGGAAAAAAATGTGGTAGTTTTTCCATTTGCTTTCCACAATTGTATATACATATGTATTGATTTTGACCATACACATTGTAATAATAGTTTCTGCCCGTATTGATATATCCTTCTGAAGAAAGAAGAAACATTTTATCAGTCACACTGGACGGAGTTGATTAACCTTTTATAATATTGCTAGTGTGATGGACCAGGATGAACCAAATAAAAGAAAATAAAAAAAATACCAAGAAAATTCACTAAAACCTTTCATCAAGAGTGGAGTTAAATGCGGACAAAGAAGAAGCAGAAAGATAAGAGACATCATGCATGGCTATAAATTGCGTTGCATTTTCTTAATCTTCTTGAGGCTACAGCTCGATTCAAGCATTGACTTGTTTCCTGATAAGATCCTCCACTCCTACTTAGAATGTGGTTCTGTAATATAGGGCCGGACTTTTGCAAGACCTCGAGAAATAACACGTTAACAAACAGACAAATATTCGTACCTCGATCGAAAATCGAAAGCGCGATCTCAGGATTCCAGAGCACTTGGACTGCACAGTTACTGGACCAACACGTTTATTGCTACTTTGACGACGAGGTAATGCCGGTACTACGACACGTGACGTGCTGAACGAGCGGAAACTTTTCAATATGCCCATAGACTTACCAGTCTGGCCAAGACAGTTCAGATGTCTGCACGCAACAAGCCATGGGCCTGACCTGGTGACTGCTGAACGCGACTAGCTCCTTTCATCAAAATATCCAATCTTATCAGTTCACGATTACTCACTGACATTGATGGAAGTTACGTCGTGGACGCTAGTACCGCCTCTGGGTGAAGGGGGGAAGTGCCAGATGAAAGTGATACCTTGACGCAATCTAGACTGGTTAGGAAAGTCAGGGAAGATTATTATTAAATATGCTAGGATGTATCCTGTCCAATTTCATAAGAAATTAAACTGGATAATAAATGTCGGCATATTATCAAGATATTTCCTAGGAAGATGTGTGCAGAATTTACCTCTGGGTTCTGGTAGCGAACATACTAGTATATTAGTACTAGAAATGTTACAGCTTATATTTACTTCTCTGTAAAAAGTAAAGAAATTATGAATTCATTTCGGGATTTACACAACCAACGAAGACGGAACTACAAATAAAGTTCCCGGAACGTCACGTGACTGGAATATGACAGATGGCAAACAGGAATACTTTGTACGTCGGCATTGAGAATTAATTATGGGTAACGTGTCTGACTCACAGTCGAAATATAACTGTTTCGAGTCTGGGACGTGAAAGCGGCTACTGTGACTGATGCTTTTCGTGGTTTTATTCAGTCTGAGCAGGAGAATATCACAGAAATGCTAGAAAACAGACCACATCTGCTTCCCCTTGATCTCACAGAACAATTATTCGTGAACCCACCATGTTCTATTCACCCGACAAGTTTGAATATCGGTAACGTACCAGTCTCATGTTCAGAAGGAGAGCAGTTTGACTCTAGGGTACGGTTGATTTCGTGTTTATATTCCATTCTTCTAAGTCAGGGGTGCTTAATATTTATTGTGCCATGGTCCCCTCTGACAATTCTGTGAAGCCTACGGACCCCTTCTCAGAATGTTTTAAAATGCATAAATTAAAATAAAATATATAGGATTACAAAGGAAACCGATTATATTGAAAAACAAAATATAAATATAAATACTAAGGGTGTACTCAATAGCCAGCTTAATGTGTGCGGGGATATTTTCCCAGGGAACGAAGGGGCAAACTTGAAGTTGACGGCTGACCTCCATCTTCTGCTCAGGTTAAGAATTCGTGTTATTTTATCTCCGTTCCCTCCCTACGTCTTAACTGCAAGAACAAATTTACTGTTTACCAATTGTACTATAAGAACAGGAAAATAAATTCCTGGTTATATCGTTGTCTTTATTATTCAATGAAGAATCATTATTGTCACGTGTATTGGTGTGACTATAGACGTGGTTTGGATTGGTAACTGGATTTATTGAACACTTACACATCGTAACTACAGGCAACTATAGCGCTATCAACAGTTCACTGCAGCACGTACTGGGTTTTCTCAGTCTGTTGTGTCTTCACCAGTCGTTGTCTGCTACCGGCTTCCAACGGCGGATGTTCCTCTTACTCTGGGTTCCCGAATTATCCCCGTGCCTCAGCTACCAGCTTCTGACCACAGCGGCTCACAGGGGCTGGACCACAAGAGCTCTATAACCAACTCGCTCTACTCCAGTGCACTAACTGAACTGAATTAGGTCGATCAAGTGATATAGCCTCGGAGTGAACCACATAGAAAACATCTCTTCCAATAGTACTAACACCGTTGCACAAGGCCGCTGCCAAGCAACGGCTCCAATGCTGCTGCGTATTTACAAAGCTGTTACACAGCAATGGCTGTTGTCTCGTTTATTTCGCTGTCGTTGCCTAGAAATTGGTTTATACGTCACAATATGTTTTAGGTCCATATATTTTACTTAGGTCATGATGTATATTATTATTATTATTATTATTATTATTATTATTATTATTATTATTATTATCTACACTGTTCTGTGTCTATAATTGGCCTTGCGGCTGTTGACTCGGCACATAAATAAAAAAGAATTGAATTGAATTATATCTTGACTGATTAAGCTCTCTGGCCTGTTCTCATTCAGAATTAATTATGAAATTATGAATTTTATGTAAAGTTTGTAAGGTTCTATGGACCGATGATCAGCCCATCGTAAGGCCGCTGTGTACATAGGACAACACAAAGAGAGACAAAAAGCAGACCGACATCCATTCCTCGAGCGAGATTGGAACTCATGATCCTAGTGTTTGATCGAGCGGAGACTTTCGTGCCCCTAGACCGCGCGGCCACTCCAATCAACTTGATATACGTACATCATTACGGTGATGAAATCAAGGAAGATGAGACGGACGGCGACGAGCAGCGTGCATGGAATACATGACAGATGCCTTCAAAACCTGGTCCGGAAACTTGAGCTAAACAGACAACTTGGAACACTTACGTATAGATGAGATAATAATATTAAAATGGAACATAGGAATGGGTTGAGAGGATATGGATTCAATTCGCCTAATTCAGGATGACAACCAAGGGTGGCAGGCCCTTTGAACATTGTAGTGAATATTCGGGTCCCACAGAAGGGGAGACATTCGCTGCATGGATTTTACTGTTTTCCACACATTTCCCATTCTCATTCCTCAGGCACAGTAAGGAACTTGGTCATATAAGTATGCGAATATATATAGGCCTACATCATATAAAACAGGCTGATGTAACTCTAAGCCGCATGGTCTAAGGCCTGAACTGTCTTCGCTTGCTCCATCGCTAGGATCGTGGGTTCGAATTCAAGGTATAAATGTATCGGTCTGTATTGCATGCGTTTATTTTGTGCTTATGTTGTTGTGTGTGTAGGTAGCTGCCTTGCGACAGGCTGATCCCCCGTCGAAAGAGTCCTACCGTCTGTGTGTAGGATCAAGAAACTGAAAAAGCGGCCTAGGCCCAACGAAGGGCTGTAGAATAATAATAATAGTAATGCACTAATTAATACTGTAACTTCATAATGTTTCGCGTTATTAAGCTGTTTCCTCTCTCAGAAATTATCCTACTATCTGAAGGGACTGCATTAAGATGACTAATAGGCTTAGAATTGATACCATTTGGGTGCATGTCATATTGGAGGGTCTTTTCTTTTTTCTTTTTTTTCAGACATGGATATGTAGAGCTGCTTTCACTGCCTATTACAGGACCTCATACATTTCATGTTATGTTTGTTTATCATTAGCAAATTGATATGAGTGATTGAGTCATCAGTCATTTGTCACACGAGAATCGTCATGACATTTTCGTCTTAATCACAAAATCTCAAAGGGGGCTTGGGCTGATAATTAACTAACATATTTTCTTGGTCTCAGCACTAGATGGAGGTGAGTGGACAGCTTCACGATCCGGCCGCTATATCCCCCTGGGTTAGAGCCCCTGGTACCCATTGGATAGGAGGTTGTATGGACCCGAGAGCCGGTCTGGATGATTTGAAGGAGAGAACATTCTTGACCCTACCGGAACTCGAACTCCAACCCCTCAGTCGTCCAGCCCGTAGCTAATCGCTATACCGACTACGCTACCACGGCTCCTTTCACCCCGTTAAGACCAGTTATAATGTATTATTTTTTTATTATTCCTAGTGGGGTGAGATTTAGTCCACTTGGTACTGCGGCCACTATTGGCCTACTGTACCAGCCCCAGATGATAGATGATGGTGATTGTGGAGTAATTGGTGGAACGAAAATTGGCACAGGAAACAGAAGTACTCGGAGAAAACCTGCCTCAGGGCCACTTTGTCCACCACAAACCTCACATCACCAGACCTGAGCTCGAACTCGGGCCGCCAGCGACTAACCGCCTGAGCTATGACGCGGCCCCTAAGACCCATAGCCCCACCATGGTCTAAAGGAATCTTCTTGTTTTTTCAAGAAGTGTGTTTTTAGAATTAGGTACAATAATCATTAATGAAATATTTATTTTCGACACCTCACGTGCAACCCAGCCGACAGTGAAGTCCCACTGTGGCACGCTTCCCACAGGTTGATGAACAGTGGTTTATTATAACGGAGTGTAACCCAAACCTTATATGAATTTTTTTTATTGATAGTGGAGTGGGACTAGGTCCCTTTTACTGCGGCCACTTCTGGCCTATTGTACCAGATTTTGGAGCAATTGGTGGAATGAAAATTGGCAGGAGAAACTGAAGTACTCGGAGAAAACCTGCCCCAGCGCCACTTTGTCCAAAACAAATCCCACTTGACCAGGCCCGGGATCGAACCCGGGCCGCCGCGGTGGGAAGCCAGCGACTAACCTCTTGAGCAATGGCGCGGCCCAACCTTATATGTAAGTACACGTGTTACATTATTATTGCTGATATTTCGGGTTCGCAAGCCGGATATAAGTGAGTCCTCGGTTCGGATCATTCTATACAATACCGACATGAATTTATTAATACGTGTTCTTGACGTTAGAAACACTTCTCATGTTTTTTATCTTCCGCAAGGAGTGTCAAACCATTTTACGTAGTGTGTACGGGTATCTACCAACTTATCGGATACACAAATCATCTCGCCTGTCACATGATCATATGAGCGTCATGTGATAATTAAGCACGTAAATAATCACGAGACTCAAACATATGGCATTCTGAACGTGAGTCACCCACTCAGAAGTCGACGTTGGGGGGTGAATGATTGAGAAACCTACCCTCCGTGTGTGGGAGCACGCAGTTATCCTATGTCGCATGCGCTGAGGGGTAGTTTTACCCTCGACAGGAACCCCTGATCAGTTCGCATGTGTACCGCGATACGTCTGCATAGTGCAAATTTTTGTTAGCTTTTAACTTCAACTGGTGCAGCATCAATGACGTGAACGCAATGGTAGGCTCTCCGGACATCAATCTGTTGTCATGCCTCTTCTATCTGGTAATTTATGGGGCTACTTCCGTAGTAGAACAATTTTAAACGTTGAAAAAACATCCAGCAGTGGTGCGGAGGTAGTTGTTGATTTGTTTCTGCGTTGTGATACCTGATAGCCTCCCCGCTTGTAAGGCTTTTCACTCTCTATAGTAATACATTACGAAAAGGACATATATGACTTCGTGTATTGTTGTAACCTATTAATATCGTGGATTCTACCCGTACTGTTATTCAAAATTTATTCTAGGCCCAAATTCTGGACAGTCCCGTATTTTAAATTTAAATATTTGAATTTTTCGTAAATTAATTACAAGTTTAATTTTTTAGAAAATTAATATCAGAACTTTTGTGTGTTGTTTTACGAAGATGTCAGTAATTACACCACATAATGTCGAATGTTAGGTTTATAGATGGATAATGAATTGAAAAGAATTTGGAGGGAAGCAGCTGTGGCTTAGTCGATGTACTGTCCTGAAATTTGACAATAGGGACTGAGGAAATACACGAAAATTTTCAGTGAAACCGATGTTTCGGCTGTGATAACGAAAGAGCACATCCGGAAGATGAGCCCAGAGCGTTACCGCTTCTCCAGTCCATTCCATGCCCTTAGCAATCAACATAATTTTATCATTGTTTAAGCCATGTTTTGTTTAATGAAACCGTACGTGAGTTATCATATTTCGTTAAATTGCGGTTAGTCGAAAGGGTATCGCTACTTTTATTAAAATGAATCTGGGAACGATTAAATACAATAACCATGGTGTAAAATACGGTAAAAACATGTACTGTAAACGGAAATATAGATGTTAATTAGTTTTTTAAAATTTTAATTTATTTATTTTCTGTTACCGTATTTACGCACGTATAGGCCGCACATTTTTTGCCAAAAATTCAAGAGGAAACTGGGGTGCGGCTTATATTCGAAATATTCGAAATACACTTCATTAAAAAAAATTATATTCATAATAATTCGAAATANTTCGAAATCACACTTCATTTAAAAAAAATTATATTCATAATAATTCGGAATAATTTCTACTCTGTAATAATATTCCAAGAAAATTATTTTTTCTATAATTTCTGCCTGAAAATTGTGCTGCGGCCTATACACGCACGCGGCCTATACATGCGTAAATACGGTATATGGCTGATGATATGTTGTCCTCCTTGACACATATTTCCTGCTATTTCTCTTCACACTTTATTCAATATTTCAATTTCACGTGACGTAGATTTCATTTTACCAATCCTACTTTCTCTTATTTATGTCATTTTATTTGTAATGAACGACATTCTTACAGTTATTGTTCAGCAAGAAGCATTTGAATATATATACCAATATACATATTGTATATACGTATACATTCCTTATTCTTATCTGTTTCGTACTGAAGGTGCTAAATGACAAACATAAAGATACTCCTTCCTTTGCTAGCCATTAACTGTGGGGTAGGAGAGGAAACGGCTGATCAAAGTGGCCGCGCGTTCCAAGGAATGAATTGTCTCTGCTCGTTCGAACACTGGGATCGTGATTTTGAATCTCACTCGAGGCAAGGATGTCTGTGTGCGCGTTTATTCTGTGTTTGTATTGTCCTGTGTGTAAGTAGCGGCTTTGCGATGGGCTGATCCCCCATCCAAGTAGTCATGCATTCTGTGTAACAAAGATTGTGAAACTGAAGAAAAGGCCAGGGCCCAACAAAGGGCTGTAGGGCCATTGGTGAATGAATGAATGAAAATAGGGAATAAACAATGAGCTTTAATACAACTTCTTATTTTTCCCCAATTAAAATCGTTTCGCCAGTCTGTCTATTTGTACACAAGACAGAAATCGAGAAGGAAAAAATCGATTACGATTAAATTAGATATGGAAGAATTTACGAAAATTGTGTAGCCATTACAATATTTATAATATTGTATTTAAGCATCCTGTTGCATTAATATATTTGTGCAAATTACAGTATTTATTTTGAACGGACGATTTTAATGTCATTATATAGAGAATAACCATCGTTTCTACGCCCATCTGGGACTTTACTTCTTAAATATATCCGAAAGAGAAAAATGTTCTTAACAAACTTTTTAAAGGAGATCAAAATACACATTGTAGCCCGGTAGAGTATTTGTGTTGCTTTGCGGTTTGGGGGATAATCAAAGAGAAGTGGGTGAGTCGGTTGTAAAGGGTTATGACGATGGTATAATTCACTCGGTATTGATAGTTTTTGGACTTTGCCCGTCATATATCCTAAAGGAATTCAAGGAATCGACCCATATTGCCTGTCTGACATATCCGATTAACTAGGTCTTTTGGGAAATGGCGCCCTTACAGATTCCTCTTAACAACAGGAGGGTAGACCCTAGTAAGCTCGTCACTATGAATTTCGCTTTGATTTTCCATTTTTTTCCAACAGATGGCGGTGGAAATATGCAGGTATTTTACAGCTTCTAAGTTTCGGTTTTGTTCTGCGTCGGTGTTTCTGGTTTTAATTTACTGGGTTTCTCTCAATTCTTCCGTTTTAGACTTTCTTCTCTTCCTGAGCTATAGGTCTTCAAATGCATTTTCATAATTTGTGTTCCAATTTTCGTCTTATAGCCTTGTGACAAAGCCTCTTCCCTAGAGCACATACGAATGTAGTTATATTGCCCCACATAGATGAGTAATTGCGGTTACTCCTATCCAGTAGTCCACATAAGTGTCTGCATTCTCATCTTTTCACCTGAAGACGGAAATCTATCGAGTTTCCGAAACGTTGCCTTTTCTTAGAATTTTAAGTGATTGCAAAAATTAAAAAGTTAAGGAGAGTCTCAGAATTTTTTGGCTATGCATACATTTCCTGATTTCTATACTCAGCAATCAACATTGTTCTTAAGAACACACGCGAAGGATATTGAGGTCTCTTATTTGTTTATGCAAGGTGCATCAGAAAGAATGGATGGATTTCAATTTTATTGCCCTGCGAAATCCATCCATTCTTTCTGACGCACCCTGTAGTTGACATCGTTTCAGTTCTGTTGTCTCTGGTATGCACAACATGGAAAAACATGTAACATGCATTTATCATTGGTTTTTCTTGAATTCATCGGTTTTACGGTATTTTAAAGAGAAACTCAAAAGGCAGCTTAAAGGAATTGAATGAAAATCTAGAGACAACTGTAGCGGAATGGTGTAAAGGGCGCTTATGCGCATCCAGTGACGTCAACAATACACCTTGTGCTCAATTCGGAAGCAGTCGAGACGGAAATATTTATGCTGTGCTGTGCTTGACACATTTTAATCAATTCTTGTGGTGCCAGTTTTTACAGTTTATGGCTGTTACAACAGCATACACGTAAATCTGAATCCGGAAAGCCTACCATACATTGTCGAATATTTAACACACCGCACTGTGAAAGGTAGGTGTGATTCCCAAAGTTAATAGAGAGTCCGTCGAGTGTAACAATTTGTAGGTCACTTTTTATTATTATTTCTGCCTTACATGTTTCGGTTTGACACAACCATCATCAGAGGCACTTGCTATAATTATGGAAACACTGTCGCTGTTTTTGATGTTCACAATTATGTTTGTCGTGTGGACGCTGCTACGATATGTTGACGTGTAAAAGCACAAAACATGCTAAGATAGTTGAGTACACTCTTAATTCTCACTTTTCATCCGAACCTATTTTTAAGTTAGAACGCTAAAATGTTAAAATATTTGATATAAAATGCTGAACTCCTCCTTGTTAATTCATCCCGAAGATGGGAGACGTCAGCTTGAGGTTGTATGGCTTATGGTTTGATATGTTCCTGTGTGCTGTGTGCTGTGTACTGCAACAGTGTTTCCATAATTATAGCAAGTGCCTCTGATGATGGTTGTGTCAAACCGAAACATGTAAGGCAGAAATAATAATAAAAAGTGACCTACAAATTGTTACACTCGACGGACTCTCTATTAACTTTGTGATTGATAGTGTAACGGACCAAAATGAAACAATTCAAAATAGGTGTGATTCATTTCTAAAATGACACTAGAAAACAACAACGCAGTTAATTAATGGAACTTACAGAACCACGTGAGGATTATTACTTTACTTCTCCTCCTCAAGAGGAAAAATAGGTTTGTGATACAACGCTCTCTATCGTCCCCCTTTTTAATTTTAAAATTATTTTTCTGTTTCAAAGAAATATGGTTAACACTGGACGCCACCCGAAGCGCATACTTCTTTAATGAGCGCGATATTGCGCGTACATGGAAATAGATCTTCGAAAAATATGCACCCTTTCTTTAGATACTTGTTTTGCGTAAAACATAAAGCGCCGATCACCGTGACAACACCGTCTAAGGCATGAACTGTCTTCGATCGGGAACGTGGGTTCAAATCCCACTCAAGGCATGGATGTCTGCGTTTATTCTGTGTCTGTGTTCTGTGTCTAAGTAGCGGCTTTGCGACGGGCTGATCCCCCGTCCAAATAGTCCTACCGCCTGTGTAAAAAAATATTACGAAACTGAAGAAGAGACCAGGGCTCAACGAAGGGCTGTAGAGCCGTTGAAGACCGAATGAATGAACGTAAAACATAAAACAGCAGGGCATGAAGCCTGAGTACTAAACCGATACAGCTAAGTAAAAATTTGGTATGCAGACAGATCATAAATATACCACATGAACTGTAATATTATTTATAAGTTAAAAATACACACGTAATGTCGATCCGAAATTTTTGAAATTATGACCGGCCAATGAAACCTTTGGTAGTCGAAAGTGTATCTGCGTGATATTCTCTTTCTAGAAAAATGATTGTGATATTGATGATGGCGAGAAACACGTTTACAAGTACTTCTTTGGGTTATTCTGGACTTCATCCATCGTCTGGTATGTAAAAGACAAAAGATCACGACGTTTCGGAGGCTGGATCTGTCTCCGTCTTCAGATGGGTGGGGAAGGATAAACCTACTCAGTTGGGCCCGTTAGAAAGAGCTAGTCTCACTCACTTGACCAGTACAGTATACACCATCGTCAGAATCCTTTCAAGTCTAACGTTTACAAGTGTATGCAACAAAATAATATGCCACATCTAGTATTTAGACTTCCTGGTTGTTATCTAAACTCGTTTTGTGGTTGCGTAACAAACAGGTAATAGCAGTTCCAGGCATCTGGAATTCTGTCATCATTTATGAAGTGGTTCTCAATGTTCCTCTGAGATCTTTTCTGAGCCTGTGCATTTCAGTGCGTTTATTAAAGAGCTGTGGGATCATTTATGGATTCTAATTTTCATTATTTTTCCTTGGCACTACAGCCCCAGTGGGCCTAGGCCTACCTTCATGAACTTCTCCGTTCACTTCGGTTTTTCTATATCTTACCCATTCGGTAGCACTCCTTAGGCGGGTGATCAGCTCGCCGCAAGGCCTCTACCTATACACACACACAAACTAAACATCCATGCCCTGAGTGGGATTCGAACCCACGATCTCGGTTTCCAAGCAAGCGAAGACAGTATATGCCTTAGACAGCTCGGCTACGGTGACCGGCTCTAATTTTCATTAGCTGTATATATTTTCAATGTTGTTGGGTCTGGTTGGCAGTGTCCTTCTCTTCCCTCGACCCCCTTACAGAAACACATCTGTCTGATGCAAGGATTTAGGTCATTTTTTTTTTCACATTTTCTTCAGTGCTACTTGTTCTCGGCTTTGATGCACATGGAGCGTCTTCAATGTCCTCCCTGCCTTCATGAAATACAGCATACCATCGAAAAATTTTCGAGCGACTCAAATAATCACTTTAATCGTTTCGTACGCTTCTCCGGCTATTTTGCCTAACTTCAAACAAAAGTTGATGTTGGCTCTATGTTCAACCGCCATTTTCTGACGAGCGTCAGAACATGTGATGCAATGATGCTTGCACTTTGAAATTATAGACAGCCACAGCTGAAACTTCAAGAATCTTAACGCCACAACTCGCCAACAGATAGCATTGCAGGACAAAAAAAAAATTGTCCTAACGGATCCTGGACACACCGTGTATGTACGAATGAAAGTCAGTGAACAGGTAATAAATTGATATAAAATGTAAACCGTGTTATATTCCATCTTGAACAAAGCATTTATTTCTCGACAAATTCTGCGCCAATATTGATACACTTGTCCCATCGCTTTGCCAGTGAGCCGAAACCCACAGCAGTGAATCTTTTGACTGGTGGCTCAGTCACTTCCGCACCTCCGTTTCAACCTCTTCGTCATCAGCGAAACATTTGCCAGCAAGGTGGTAGTTCAGAGGATCAAACAGACAGAAGTCGTTAGAGACCAAGTCCGGGCTGTAAGGCGGATGTTCTAGAAGTTCCCACTGCAGTTACTGAATTCTCTCCTGGTTCGCTCGATTTGTAGGAGGTCTGGCATTGTCATGGTGAAGCAGTACCTCTCTTTCAAAACACAACGTTTCGGAGACTGGATTCTTTCTCCGTCTTCACGTAAAACCCACTCAGTTGGGCGCAATCGATAGAGCTAGTCCCTATCTCCGGACACCTATGCCAGGACCAAGATGTGGTATATAAGCCAAACACAGCATAAACCATCTGCGAGAGCTAAGAAAACATTAAATCATTAAAGCGCCACACATACGACGCCTTGCACCAGAGAAGTATATCTCAATTTAATTCATCATTGGAAAGGAGCAATACTCCTTAAGGCACCGACACAGAAAAGAAACAACAAAACGTTCCCACTCAAACTACACTTGACGGAGTTGTAGTTCCTTGATTTCCGCTGTCATAACGCGGGTCCAGATGGGACAGATGTCCACAATGGGTTGACTGATCGGATGGATGGTTCAGCAGAGAAATTGGCTGCTTCCTTGTATATCCTGTATGTGGTGTTGGGCTCAATCTGCAAGATCTTCGCTTCAATTAAATATATTTCGTGGCCTTCCTTGTATGCAGGTTGGGCTTATTTTGATTTTTCCAGCAAACCCTGTGTCAGGTTATATTCGTGCTCCTTAATGCGTACAGGACGGTATTTGGATAAAGACAAGACTATGGATAATATGCCGAAACATAATATTTGTGCTAATATACCATCGTCACAAACTTTTAGATCTTAAGTATTCCTCTTGTCAGTTACTCTGCAAGTTTTCTGTGAATTGCATCCCGAAGCTTCAGCAGAACTTCACAGTATAACGCAGAATTCACATTTTCACCGCGCTTCTGAAATTGGGCTAAGAGTACGCCCTGAGAATTTCAAAACACCATATGCATAACCCAGCTGATGGCGTACTCGTAACTTTATACTTTTTGAAGAAAGCAGTCTTCTGGGATTTGGCACCGTGTATATGTGGTGTTAACCGACGTTTCGGAGGAACGTATCACCTCCATCTTCAGGGTAGAAGAAAAAGTATAAGAAATCTGCAAGCGACAAGACCGTGAGAACGGTAAAATCAGTCTGCTTTTACCGTTCTCACGGTC
>NW_019731219.1:305287-326544 GCF_002891405.2 Cryptotermes secundus | reverse complement strand
AGTTTCCGAAACTACAAACGACCATGCATTATGCTGTATGCTAAGCCATGGGAACACCACAGTGCAGTTGCTACACTGTCTGTCGTTGTCCTCCTGTCAGCCTGAATCAATCCTTCCACCCACTGCACAGTTGCTTCTGTTGCTATCCTAACAGGGCGACCTATTCGGACATCATCTGCGATTTTCGAAAGTCCTTGCGAGAATTTATCGACCCAGTTGTGAACCCTTTTAGACGGCAAATACTTTCCACCGTATATAGGAAATATTTCTTTATGAACATTCTTTGCAGCGAGTCNTCCCCCCCCCCCCCCCAAGAAAACTCGCAACAGATAGCTGCTCCTCAGTAGTACACTCCTCGAGCACGGTCGCCATTTTGACTACTGACACCATCCTCTGACCTTTCGCATGCACGTCTGCTACCTAGACTGCCATGAAGCCGGACTGTGCTGCTACCTAGTGATACACATAGAAAATCTATTACATCCATTACAGCTGTTTTACTTCCATTTGTGATCTATTTACTGACTCCACCTCGTATACATGCATATACTATTTCATTCTAATTAAATCTCAGTTTGAATACACCTCTGTTAGGAATCCTATCACGTCTACTGACGCCGACAAACTGGAAAGCAGAAAACTCCCAGCCCTCTGTTTTATAGTTTCTTTCTTTCGGTTTTGCTTATGTTTGGAATATTTAAATTACATATATTACACCAGACGATGTACCAGTTGGATGCACTCTTTCTTATTGCAGTTTAACTTGGCTTCAATTTCTGTCCTATTTGGAAACTATTGAAATTTTTAATTTTCGCCATCACTTTTCACTCGGTAATTGATTGATCTCAGAATAAAGAAGTCACTTTCTTCTTCTTAGTGTCCCGTATACTATCAATTCTGTTTAGTGTCGATAACTAGGCTTGTAGAAGCTGTTGTTATTAGCGACTACGCGCATATCTGAAATTCTACACTAACATTATTTATATGTTAAAATTAGCGAGTTTATTAATTTAGGATTTATTTGAAACTATGTCTTATAACTTTCGTTCGTGAAAATATATACAAACCAAAATTATTCATTGAAATGTATCACTTAATTATATAAATATTATTTTACAGGCCTGACTTCTCCTTGCCGCTTTAGTGATGCAGAAACTGAAGGAAAGGAAATGTCACAGATCTTCCAGGAACTGCTTCTTTACTTTTCTTTCGGTCATTCTTACAGCTTTGCTAGACCCAGTCTCACATCTCTCTATCTTCTTCATTCCTGGTACAAATTAAATTATTTATTTATCTGTGATTTAAGGACGCTGACAGAAGGTGAGGCTATAAGGGGTCAAAAATATCAAACACAGAACAATTCACTGAGTGAAGATTCGCAACTTACTTGCAGTGACGGAATGGCGCAGTTCGTAACGCACATACAGCCCACGTTGGCTGACATGCACCAACACCATCAGCACCACCACGACAGAGGGAGCCACCACCCGCCAACGCCACCCACACCACCCAGCAGCGCCACCAAGCCGCGTCCCCCACACCACATTGAACTTCATAAACATGGCGGAGAGGTACGTGCTTGCATGCCTTTCTCAATCAAGGATGTTCACTGCAGTTAATCCCCGTTTTAGTCTTGTGGCATGAATGGCACAACAGGAAGTAGGGGTCACATGAACTCTGCGTTCTCACCAGTGACGTCACATACCCCACTCCTTCCATTATTACGCAACACTCGGTAAAGGCCCCCCCCGCGAGGCTGTGTCGTCACGCAACAGGCGAGTCCGTGCAGCGAATACTGCTAGGCAATGCGCAGGTAGAAACACCTGAAAACAATACCTGATATCTGTTGCCGAGCAGTAATGTGTTCTCTATATTGTCCGTGACAAGCCTAAATAAGGAGCAGCGAACACTATTCAGGAGTAGTGAGTATTGAGTTACGAGAGTTACTAGTATCCAGTATCCAGTATGAGTCGAAGTCCAGCAGCTACGAGTTGATTTGCATCGAGTGAATGGCAGTGTCTACAGCAGAAGTAATTGTGATACTGCAGATGGAAGTAATTGGGAAATTGTGAATTGTGTAATTGTAAGAGCGAGTGTTTAATAAATTCGCTAGATCCAAGACGGCGTGAAGTTATTTGTCGCGTTACATACCTAACACTCAACAATTTCCCAATTGCTGACATGCGCCTCTGACCCTGTCACAAAAATATGTATTTTGTGCGACAAAATAAAATATCTTGTCCGTTCAATTAATTAGCGACGTTCCTAGACACCAAGAAAATTTCTATCCACTATTTATTAAAAGTTCTGTTAATTTTTGTCTAGGATTCCTGCAGTAATTTCATCAGCGAATTTCATGTGTATGTCTGTGTATTCGTTTCCTATTCAACTACAAATATTAACGTTAAGAAGGGCTTATCATAATTGATCGATTTTCGTGGAACTCGATCTGAAAACGTGGCAATGCATTAGATTAATTAAAATAGATCTTAGGGAGATAGGATGGAATGCGATGGATTGAATTCATCTAGCTCAGGGATCTTCTCTACATGGTAATGAACCTTCGGGTTCCATAAAATGCTGGGAATTTCTTGAGTAACTGCACAATTGGCGTCTTCTCACGAAGGGCTCAGCTCCATGTGTGAGTGAGTGAGTGAGTGAGTGAGTTATACGTGTTCAATAAATCCGATTACCAATTCAAAACGCGTCTTTCATTCATCAGTAATCTGTCAGACGACAGGTCCACAGTCTCTTCCAAAACAGTTCCTCCACTTAATGCGATCTCAAGCTTTCTCCTTCAATTAAAATATCCTCTTCTGTCCCCAAGGTCGTCCAGCATCTTCTTACTTCTTCTTCCTCGTCTTCTCGGCACTTCTATCCACCCCTCCGGTTTGTTTTGTCTCCAGAGGAAACATCTCGCATACATGGCATCTCTGTTTTTTGAAAGAGACTATCCAGGAAAAGTGATAATGTGGTAGTTTTTCCATTTGCTTTCCACATCGCAGTACAACAGCCGTTCAAACCACTCTGGTCACGCCTGTTGCTATACGAAATTGAACCAGCTCGAGCATCATTTGCTCTGGGCTTCAAGTCGCTGCTGATGACGCTGCTATAGTTACTAAAAACCACAGCCGATACAGTGGTCGCACAGTCTCATCCTTCATAAATGGGGAAGCGGAACCTTGTTACGAAACCCAGATGTCTGGAATATGCCTCCATGCTTACCTTTATTTGCAAATGTTCAGTTAATTTAAGGTCTCTGACATTTTAGCACGAAATAAACGCGGAAAGGCATTATTATGTAGCAATAAATAAATAAATATATATATATAGAGAGAGAGTAAATAAGAACCTGGATTCTAATTGATAGTACTGACAATGAACAACGCTGTGGGTTACAACGCCGCACATCCCAACATAAAAGTCAAATACGTTTACATCTGACTCCTGTCTGTACTGTACAATGTGTGAGAGATTGTCTGCTGTTTTAGCGGTCCATGAAAGAGAAAGGACGAGAAAGGCTGATACATGACCCTTGTTAATAAAGTGGGGTTAGTATTACATAGTTGTTTTCAGATTTAAGTATCGCTTTGGGCGAACAGTGTCTCAGGAATGCATGTAAACAAACCAGGGACGAGAGATTAGAATCTAGCGACTTCGCTTCTCGTCTTTTGACAGCCCGGGGAAGTACCATTGCCGTGGTAACGTGACGCCTCCCTTTGTCGGACAGCGCTACGTTAAGACAATGAATAGTGCGTGTTATTGTTCGAATGGGTTAATACGGTTCTGTAGGAATAGTAAGTGATAATTCTGGTGTGGTGCTTTGAAGTTATTCATTTCTTCGCCATAACTGAAAACCCTCTAGCAAGGTATTCTAGCACATTGCGGACCGGTTGTTTAAATATTTAAATCACCCTGGGGACCGGGGTTTTTAAGCCTAGCACCCTAACTTGTGCACCGTTCACTTTAAAAATTAATATAAAATCTCCTAATTAATTTTAGGAACTAAAATTTTTGGAGAACACTTACCAGAGCTCCTAGAAATGCTTGCGCGTGTGAAATCTCTGGAAACTTTCATCGGAGCTCTCACTTTCACTGGACACAATATTTTGGGGGGCCCTGTGGCCCCTGTCACTGTCACTTTCACTGAGGCTGGCCTCGCTATCAGAAGACGAAGCAGTTGGCAAATCTGATAGCTCATCGGAGAACAAATCTAATATTTCTTGTTCTCCGAGAGAACGCTTCGCCTGCAACTGCTTTCGTCTCTGATCCATGTTGCACTGCTAACTTCCTGGTTCATACGTGGAAGCTTGGACTCGAACAAAGGCTTTTTTCTTTAGGGTGTGACAGGAAATGAGCGTGATCATGTTACTGGCTAAGCTAGCAAACATTTCAGCGGTCAACTACGCAGTAGTTATGATGCAACGTGGCCACACAGCGAGATGTAGTCGGTTGCAACATAACGCGTCAGAAAAGGGCCAATTGGCCCGCCCGGTCCACAACGCTATAGAAACGTAGAGGGCCATCTGGCCCCTCCGGTCCTGAATGTGCTAGAATATCTCTGTTGAAGAAACATGCCTGATGAATAGATTTCCATATAAGTGTAAATAAATCTTTATTGAACGATAATTCTCAAACGGCACGGTTATGACAGAGTGACCTCATGGAAGGAGTGTCAAAGAGTAGCCCGTTCGAGATCTTAAACAGTGCATAAAACCCCCGGCGAGGTTCAATCGCCACGAAGAAGTAAATCTCAGAGGAAAGCCGCAATGAGAGACAGAGTCTGTCAGGTCTACCATTAAGAGAAGTGCATGTCTTTACTCCTACAGTGAAAGTGCGTACTTTGAGCGGTGTTGCGGAACTTTCAAATGTCAAGGGGACGGCAGTGTGTGAACTATCAAGAACATCGCCTTGAAACTGGCAAACGAAAAAGAAAGTGCTGTCTCCGGGATCGAAACGTTAGTGTGCTGTGGCGTCTCAGATATTTTCGAAATATTCAATGTTATCATGCACAGGGTGAAACTATCTATTATTTATTTGAAATATGGGTTAATTCCAGACCACAGTATGAGGATAGTTGAGCAGCATCAGATGATGACAATATAGTGCTTCTTGGAGTGGAACCGTCCTCTCGCGTCTTGAATGATATTTTTCTGGGATTATAAGTGTGATATGTGGCATGGGACGATCCATATCATCCTCCTACTGTTTACTTTATTTCTTCTAGATCTGTATATGGCAGTTATGTGTCATAAGAAAATGAAACCACAGCTCCAAATACTGCTATTGCCAGTCTTATTTTATTTAAACACGAGTCTTCATTTTATAACTATTTCTCATAACTTTTTCTCGTCTATCTTGAACCGTATTTATATTATTTAAATCATTACATACATATGCGATAAACATTTAAATAATCCATATAGGCTACATACATGGGCACATTTAGAAGGGAACGGGTGTACAAGCTGTTCATAGTAATTTATTTTGAGATAAAAAGACAAGCCCATGAGGAAGTTAGGCTATTCAAGGTGCAGTAAGTACAAAACGTAACACGTATTATCATATTAATGAGCTTTTGCGAAAAATAGTATGGACTGGATTGATCTGGCTCAGAATAGGGACCAGTGGAGGTCTCTTGTGAACACCGTAGTGAACATTCGAGTTCCTTAAAATGCTGGGAACTTCTTGAATAGCTGCACAACTGGCGGCTTCTCAAGAATGGCTCAGATCCATGAAGTTAGTTAGTTAGTCGGTTAGTGCGAAAATTCGCGTTGAGGCTAACGAATTCTAATACCTTTATTGAGCATTTTATTATCTTCTCTAAGTGTGCACATGTAAATATATTAGTTTGCGAAATGAATAATTTTATGAACTTTAATTTCTACAATATTCAGTAGATATGAAATTACCAAATTCAACCATCTGGAATTCCGTTGATAATATTAATTTCATTTTTCCTACTCAGTTTGGCAGCTTAAACATGTTCATGGGATGTAAGATTTGAGGTTTCACGGCCGTGACTATGAAGAAAGCAGTCTTCTGGGATGTGGCACCGTGTATATGTGGTGTTAACCGACGTTTCGGAGGAACTCATCGCCTCCATCTACAAGCAGACACCAATCTGCTTGTACCAGTTCTCACGGTTTCTTCGCTCGCGGATTTCTTATTTTCCTTCTACCCGAAACGTCGGTTAACACCACATCTACACGGTGCCACATCCCAGACGACTACTTTCTTCATGCTCATGGGATGTTCATATTTATTTTAAAGTGCCCAGTACTAAATAAAAGCTGTTCTAGGAGAAGGGGTCAGTATCACATTATTTTCCCTTCGAACATGACCTTGGATGTACATCAAATGCATATGAACATCCAGCTGACCGTATGAGAGGTGCATTGTGTGTGTAATCTGGATGCGCCCGTAGCTTTAAACAATGCCTGAGTGGAAGTGAACCTTACCACGTACGTATGGAGCGCACCACGTACGACACCAGCCGCAAATAGGACGCGCTAGATCAGGGAACGTCTCTGAGTCGCGTAACCAGTGTAACGCACGAGATGGAGTTGCTTGGAGTTGCTTGATTCGCAATGAAAACGGTAATATTTACATCAGCTTTAGAGATAATGTTTATCGCAACTATATAGACTGTTTCGTAGGTTATGACGTCACGTTCTTATTGTTTTGTATTGGTGTGAAACTTGGTATGTAACCCTAAGGAAAGAACACAGAACAGGCTGTTCAAAAGTGGTACTGAGTAGAATATGCTTACTTGGGAGACAGAAAATAATCAGGCAGAGAAAATGCGTAACGGGGAGTTTCATAATTTGTACTTGTCACCAAGTAGAAATAGCGTGTTCAAGTCAATGGAGAATGCGAGAGAAAGGGCGCGTGACATGCTTAGGGGTGACGAGGCATGCAGACACACAAGCATGCAGGGAAGAGATATGGCGCGGAAACGCTAATTAATTTTAAAACGGGTATTAAGAAAATATGGTTTGAGGATGAGGGTTGGATAATATAGTGTATGTGACTCAGACAAGGGTGGTTGGGCTCTTGTGAACTTAACAATAAACGGCCACAAAAGGCGAATAAATTCGTGATTAGCTAAGAGACTTATTAGCTTCTGCTCCATGGTAGTTATCACATCACGTTTCTCTCGTAATAGTTGTCCATAGTTCGAGAAGAAGATTCGTGACTGAATAGGGTTAATGCAAAAGTTCCAAAGTTGCCCTAGTCCGAGTCCAGGCATTGCAAGAATTCAATGGACGTTTCGCAAACTCCGGAACATAATTTTCAGCTTGATATAAATCATTAGTGGGTACATGTCATACCAAGTTTCTGTGGGTGAAGAAGGCCAGGGAATCTGAAGTCTATGTCAGTATGATTATTTTGGTCCTGTAGTTCAATGTCATATTTACATTTTTAGAAAATATTAAATTATCGTGCAGTTCTGTGAAAATCTGCCCACTGATACCAAATATTTTAGAAAGAGACATATTCAGTTTACCACATTTTAATAGAGGAGAAGGTGATATTACGGAACTTCGATTTCTTTTCAGCTTTTTAGAAAGGATTTCGGTTTCACGGAACTGACACATCAGCGATGAGAAAATATACCTGAGGATGCACAAATAAGGCAGAAACATGTTGTATATATAGGAAAATAATGAAGGAAAATGTCTGAGAGTGGCAGTAATCACGCAAACATCGAAACGCTAAGAAAGATGCATCAGTAAGACTGAGAACAGACGTTAAGTAATTGATCAATGTACTAAGGGCTCTTTCTAATGTAGGACATTAAACATTCTTTGACTTCCGGTCTGTTCACAGAAGCAAGAGAAAGCAAGCGATATTTTACCACCAGGACACTACAGTCGCATTTTTCGGCATCTTTCTAATTCAATCTCCAGGTTTCCCTTCATTGCGCCTGTAGGATGGGTCCAGGAGTGAAAAAGAGACATGTCAGACAGACAAAACGTGGCAAAATATATTAACAGTAGGAACAATGTCACGTTTGAAGAAATAATTTAAACTGCTGATTTAAAAAAAGAACTGACAGCTAGGAATAATCGCAATTCAAGGTCTCAGTCGTGTAGTAAATATGGAACATTCAGCCTGGGATAGGTTACTAACTTGTAAGTAGAATTCGGTTATATGAATTTAACTGCAATTGATACTGACTGGTCAGAGAAAATTAAATTGCACGAGTGGGCCTATTCTATGTTTATCTAAATGACGGAGAACATGGTGTTCATTAATTTCATCAAGAAGACCACCAGTTTATAACACCAGATAAGAAATAGATTAACCTCTCACAGAGGCACCGTCATGAGTACGTCAAATGCAACAAGTGATAACAGGAACTGATATGTTTTGTTCGTTATGACCAGTCATCATTAAATGTTGACTGCGTGCGCGCGGCTCGAATTGCACTGGCTTGTTAGTGAAACTTATAAAGCGGATAGGTCAATTCCCACTTAGGGAGATAAGCTCCTCGCACGTGAGTTTGAGTACAGAATTGTGCGAATCAAGCTCACATGACGAATAATGAATGAGTTATGTCCAGTGTGTGACGTGAGGTTAGCGTGAATGTTGTGCACTGTGACACCTCTAGTCCGGTAGATAGTTACCACTGTTTGGGAAGAACTTATTCCTACCACCTATACCCTGAACACTAGCACTAATAACGTGTGATTATACTAGCGGAGAACTTGATAATATAAATCCCCATTTTGGCTTTCGTGACGTATCATTCAGTATGGCCGAAATGTTTATTCCTGATTTATATAAATAGCAGGAAATATAGTTCCTTTTCCTGTATGTCGTATAAATATAGGACTACTACGCAGGTCACAATATGTATATTTTTTCTAAATAGAGACAAGGAATCATATTCCAGGAATGGTGCTGGTAATTCTGAACCCACAGAATGTAAGACAGCCGGCCACAGTGGCCGCGCGGTCTAAGGCATGAACTGTCTTGCCCCCTCGAACACTGAGACAGTGGGTTCGAACCCCACCCGAGAATTGAATGTCTGTGTGAATTTATTCTCTTTGTGTTGTTCTGTGTGTAGGTAGCGGCCTTGCGACGGGCTGATCCCCCGTCAAAAGAGTCCTACCGACTGTGTATAGGACTAAGAAGGGAAAAAGCGGCCAAGTTCCAAGGGGCTGTAGAGGCATAGAGAGAGAGAGAGAGAATACAAAACGCAGGAAGAGCGCAACCCAACAGATGATAAAATAACACTTAAGTGCATTAACTGGTTATGAATGGCATGAAATAACGAATAGTATTCTTTTTCAACGGCTCTTCCAGGCAATTCAGTGCCCTGGCCTCTTTTTTTCAGTTCCGTAATCATTCTTCACAGTCGGTACGAGTCTTTGGAAGAGTGATCAGCCTGTCGCAAGGCCTCTACCTAAACACAGGACAACACACACAGAATAAACGCCTACACACACCAAACATTCATGCCTTAAGTCAGATTCGAAGCCACGATCCCAGCGTCCGAGGGAGGGAAGACAGTTCATGCCTTAGACTGCGCGGTTACTGTGATCAGCAACAAGTTAGTTTATTTACTAATTATAAGAATACGAATGTAAATGTGGAACAGTGTCACTCCAAACAAACGTATCCTTCAAATTCCAGTCTGCACTAGCAGCAGAAGACGCAAACATATTCATTCACTAAGGCACAATAGATCACTGTGGTCGCGGTGCAAGGGCCAAGAAGGCCAACCCCTTATATTCGTTCACTACAGCCCATGCACGAAATCCGAGTTCTCCTTAGCGGTCTTCAGAATACTGGGGTTGCAGGAAAATGTAATTGGGGTCGTTTGTTTCGGAGGTATGAATGAATGAATGTATAAGGGGTGGGCCTTCTCGGCCCTTGCACCGCGACCTACAGTGGTTATTGTGAATTCCCTTTTGATTATCTCCTTAGCAATCCTGCCCTTCGAATGAAGCGCAGGATTTTGTACGTGGGGGCGTTAAAATAGTCACTTGATTCCATAAAGTATTGACGCAAGTGACGTAATCTTAAATAAGCTAAGGTCTCACATTCACACAGGATATGTGTGGCTGTTTCATTTCCTTCTTGACACCTCTCACAAGTGGGACTATCACTTAGTCCCAGTTTAAAGAGGTGTCCTTTAAGGTGACAGTGTCCTGTAAGTAGTCCCACCACCCATCGTAGCTGGTTCCTGTTCAACTTCAACAGTTCCTTCGCTCTTTTAATAGAAGGCCCTCGTATGAGTCCCTTTGCTTGCCTGAGTGCAAGAAATACTGGGAATCCTTGACTGGACTCTTTCGGAGGCAGCTCTCCAATAGGAAAACTCCGGGACGAATCAGAACCACTCGAAAGAGTCTCCATTCGAAGCAGTTTTCTTCTCTCTTCGCTGGGACAATTGTCGGACGCACACAACGCCGCGACGTCCTCGGCCATTAATGTCTTTGCATTTTCGCGATTTTTCAATAGAATATTGCAAATCCCTTTTAAATGGGGATTAAATAAATAGTGCTGCTGAAGAAAGCTACTGTCCTCTACCAGACACTTCATTTTAGGTTGCGCTATTGGCCAGGCTTCCCGAAGAGAAACAGATGTTTTGCATTGACTGGCGTAAATACGCCAAGGCTTGATGTAATGAATGGAGAGGCGGTTATGGCTGGGTTTAGAGTAGGACTTACATTTCTTGGTCGCATCTCAGATTCTTTAGAAGCCGTTTTCACTGATGCAAATGAAATCAGCATAGGAGAAAACCCACCTGTTCATGGGAGAGGCTCGGATGAGAGATACAGCAGTTACCCTCAAACCGTTAGCTGCTGTACTGCATGTTAGCAAAGAAGATACACTTTTTTGAAAAATTCTGCAATGTTTTACGGACCTAGGAGTTACTCGCTGTGACTCATGCACTGGCGAATATTTTTAGTATTTTCAGTGAACCCAGGGTTCGGTCCAGGGGTTTGCAGCCTGAAGGTTATATGTGGTGAGGCTTTTCCCCAACCAGTTCAATTCACGCTTGTGTTGCTACTGTGGCCGCAATGGCACTCAGTAAGAGAAACGTCGGAGAATTGGCGGATGGTTCAGGAAATCCTGAAATCATTCTGTGACTAAGCTTGCCTGTACTCAGTAAGAGAGATGATATGTACCCGTTCTTTCAAGGGAGGTTCCACTCCTAACAGTTTCCATCATTCTGCGGAAAATCCTCGTGATTTGTACAAATGGACCTGTTGGGAATATGACAACCATGAAAGAGCCTACTTTTGCTGCTGTGAGGGTGCCAAACTTACGTTCTTCTTTCACACCTAATACGTGAGGAATATTTGTTTGCACTATACACAGTCCTGTCTTATCGACGTCATGTATGCATTTTGGTGGATGTAGAGTTTTTGTCGTATTCGGCCTCGAAAATTCCAGAAAAAATCTTCATATACTCTCCAATAGAATCAATCACTAGCTTGAGATGGAAATATTCCTGTGTGTTTCGAAAGGGAAAGAGTCTTCTTACGAGTATGTCGTCTCATGAAGTGATCAAACCATGCACATATACGTATTTTGACATGACGCCTGAAAGCCGGAATAGCGGAGCTACAGTAGACGTTCATTACTAGGCAACGACTCACTAAGCACCTTCATGCGACAACGAATAAGCAAGCAACAACCAAGGCATTTTTTAGCTTTAAAGATGAAAACGAAGATTTTTGTTGGATCCATCCCGAGGCTATATAATAAGGATACCAGGCTAACTGAAATAATTGAGAGAGTCTCTTGAGATTGGAATTGAATGACTGAGAAGAGGTGGCAAGAGAGGAATTAGGTTATGAAAAGAAGACTTTATGTGCGCCTCAATTACAGTGAAACTGATGATTACTGTGTGAAATCCATTGCCAGGTACGAGTAGTGAAGACTGAGAAACCTAATGTCTGCAACGGTGAACTGCGAAGTGTGTAGATTACTTGTAGTTACGAGTTGAGTGTGTAAGTGTACTGTATCTAATTATCCAATCCAAATCCCTTCAGTAGTTACCACAACACATAACAATATATATATATATATATATATATATATATATATACGAGTATGCAATACAGTCTCATTGCAACTTCACAGATCACAGGTCGAAATACCACTCTTTGCATGCTTTCACGTAAATTCAACCATATGTTTCGACCACAAAGGTCGATCATCAGGTATATATGACGATTTGCATAAATTGTTGCCCTGTATTGCAATATCATATATATAATATATATATCGTTAGGGTTATAAGTGCCAAAGTTTATTATTTTAAAAATCCGAAATTCACCATGTTAAAATAATATAAAATAATTAAGAATGATGTAAATGATATGTTGCGTGTCACAGTGTTCTTCTTTCTTGTGTTCTGTTTTTGCAGCGATGTGTAGCCCGTGGAAGTACAGTACAGTATAAAAAATTGTTGTACTGTATTCTATAATAAGTCGGTTTATGTGTGAAAGTGCTCGAGTTACAGAAATTTTGAGATATTCGATTTGCATGGGAGGGATAACATTGTTACGAGTTTATGGCTTCGTGACTAATAATAACGGGTTCTGGATTTGATGATTGGATTCATTAACACCTTCTTTTACAAACACTCGTAGTCACAATCAATCTTCTTACTCTTAATTTGTCGCATCCTGAAAACGCCTTTATAACAGTCCCACTGTAACTAAAGCACATATCGAATCTTCTTTTCGCAGGCTAACCCCGTTGTACTCCTTTGTACGCCCTCAATTCTCATTCTATTTCTTCCACAACTGCCAGTTCGAAGTCGAAGTCGAAGTTACGTTGCGACTGACGGTCAATCAGTCAATAAGTCTTGGTGATGAGCCCCATCTGGGGCCCATGACCAGATATTTATTACTGTTTGACAGTTACGGTCTTGTTATTGTAGGGCGTCCTCTGTGACGAGAGGACGGGTCTGTCTTTTGTACATGCTGCTGATCCTTGCCAGTGCAGTCTTTCTCGGGACAGTTTAGGAACTCCACGCTCTTATATCCAATTTACACGGACCCCACGGAAAACACAGCCTGTATTGTTGACAAAGCCTGTTTACTGCGCCGTTACCACTAATAGATTTGTTGTTCTGCCCGGCCCCTGCGCGAATGTGTTTAGAGATCCGTTGCCTGGCAGTGTCATGGCGAGGAAAACATAGAAAACAATTATTGTGATATATTCCTCTTTTTGCCTGAAAGTACTTCGGGTCTTAACTTGAAATGGGTCTACGTTTCACAATATCCTTGCTATATGTTTCAATTTATTCACTTAGAACCTAGACTAAACCTACGAATCACCCTAGATTGAGCAAGAGATTGGAGATGTTTATTTCGAGACTTGATTACCTATTGATCTTTCTGTGCTAAACTCTTTGCGATCATTCTGCTGATCATCCCAGAAGATTTTAGCACGTTTATTCTCCGTGAAAGCTTCAAATCTTACGCACTGACTTCTTGCCTGTCTCGTTGCGTGTGCTGCAGCTGAACTGCTTGCAATGACTTGCTGTACGTTGTAACGCTGTTGCTGAATAAGAACTTGCCTCTTATTATGATGGATATGCCATGTACTAGGCTTCTGGCTACAATGTCGTATAAATTTCGGGTTTCAGTGCTTCCTATTGGACGAAATCTGCCGTAAGAGGGCCCTGAGCTCCGAGCCGGTTGCTGGATCCGGTATTTTAATGTCATAAAAGTTCTTGTAGTTTTTGTATCATTAGTAGGAAAAGTTTGGTCTGTTAAAACTAAGAAACAAACAAATGAAACACGTCGTAAAAGAAACCTTTGGTGCCCTGTATCTCGTCACAGGCTGGCTGGGATGGTTGTCATGACAACACGCTCCTGTGAAGAGATCGATGAGGAGCGTGGGAGTGGTGTACAGTTCGCCAAATCGTTATAGCTGTTGGTACACCGCAAACCACACCGCGTTTACTTGTGCTGTAACTTCACGGGGAGTTCTGTTGTTATGCGCACTTTAAGAGATGCCTTGTATTTGTGAAAATTAATAGGTTAGACGAGTCAATTAATCAATAGCCGACTTTACCTTCTTCATTCAATTTAATAATAATGTAGTCTAATAATTTATTTACAAACCACGTGATGATGATTTATGCGACCCAGGTATGTAGTAGTTGAATCAGACAAAACAACACATTAAAACACTGATACTTTTGTCGATTTTAATAGAGTTATTAAAATTTAATTTACTTCGATGTCGTGTCGACGGCTGCCGTACCTCGAATTTATAAAAGCATGCAAAAAATAAAATAAAATATCTCAATATATCCGGCCTCACTCACTTCATTCGTGTTCACCAAATATTATTAGATTCGTCAAGTCGGGGAAGATGAGATGAGGAAGGCATGTAACACACGTGCGAGCTATGTGAAGTTGATACGTAATTTTTGTTCGAAAACCTGGACGGAAAACATCCTTTGAAAACCTACGAAGATATTCATAGAAAAATTGATCCTAAGGAAAGAATATACCGAATTGAACTGAATTTATGAGGCTTACGATGGGGATGAATGTCGGGCTGTTATGAACACGATAGTTAACCATCGCTTTGTATAAAGCGATTAATTTCTTGACTGGATGCGTGACCTTTGGATTCTCCGCTCCAAGAAGTTCGTAAGCTAGTCGCTCAGTTCACTTCCAAAGTTCGAGGAGTGCCTCAGTCGGGATAGCGACTAGCCTGATAACTGTGGAACCGGGGTTCGATTCTCGGCACGAGCAATAAATTTTTGTCTTCTCAAAGGCGTCCAGAACGGATGTTGGGTCTACACAGTGTCCTATCCAATCTTAACTGAGCGCTCTTGCTCCAGAGGTAAAAGGCCGAGACGTGAAGCTAACCACTCATCTCCACATAGTGTCGAGGTTACGAATACGGGGAGCTATACCTCCATTACCCATATGTTTCCTTGGTATGGTTTTCAAACAAGTGCAGGAACAACTATACTATTGTTTGCCTACAGTTACTGGTTCGAAATATAAAATTGTCCAATAGTGAGTTAAGTGGGTAGTACTGTGTGAAATCAAATGTTTCAGAAATGTCGTTGTTACCTGCTGAATAAAAAAAAAAACATGTTCGAAATGAGATCCTTCATGTTCAATGCGCAACTAACGACACTGTGATACCTTTATAGAAACTGACTGGTAGGTTTAAATTTGAACATTACCCGTTAATACGGGAGATGTTCTAGGTTAACTGATTTTGGACCACTCTGTATAAAAAAGCAATTTATGATTTTTGTGTATCTTGTGCAGCTAACATTGTTGCGTGTAAAGCGATATTGGTAGCAATATTATGTTTCTGCTTCTATTAATTCAGTCATTTTATGACGCTGTATCAACTACAGGATTTATATAGTGTCGAATTATTTTATGATAAAATATTACAGCTGAAGTGTCGCAAAGTAATATTTCGTGATATATTTTGTCAAAACATCCTGCGCTCTGACAGAACGAAGCAGAAGTACGTAAACTTCTTTCAGGATAATCGGTTAACAGCCAAGCCTCGACATTTTAGCTTCTTCCGTATGCTGTACAGAAGGGGCGAGCCTTTGCCGAAGGCACTTTCTCCGGAACTAAAGAGGCTGTAGCATTAGAATGACCATCCTACAATTTTGTGTTAATGGTAAGAATTCGTAGAACATCTCACCTGATTTCCCACTACAATGACGTATTATATTTGCACTAATGCCTTCGTCTCTGATTTCTTGACCAATGAAATGCGCAGGTTTAAGTGTGACGCTGCGTTCTCTACGAACATGATCGTAACAAATTCAAGTGTATGGCGATGTAGTAGCAGAAAAATTCGAAGTACATTGTTATGACGCAGAAATTTTAATATGTTCACCTTCCACAGGAATTTTATTATGTTCAGCTTCCACTTTCAGTAACTAGAAGCCGGAAGGAGACGAACTTTTCCATTGAACCGCATTTTCGGATATACTAAAGTAGATTTGGATACAGCTATTTATGTCATATGTTGTGCCGTATGTGTGGGAGCACGGGCTTACTTTACCTTAGTCGCTGTTATGGGCTGTCCTCCTAACGTCCAGAAAGTTGAACTAACATGCTACTGATCATGAAATTTGTATTATTAGTGTACACAGAATCGCCATGATTCTCTGTTACATCTTCTTAGTGGCCACAACTGTGAATTTGCTCGAACGTTTGTGAGGAACTATTTGACGAGGGATCTTAAAATTTTCTAGAAAATGAAGTTGTACTTGCGCTCAATTAAACACCAAGTCATAAAGACGTATGGGATGTGAAGGTATAGCTTCACGCTTTCTTAATTCCGACTCTAGGATGAGGTAAGTGGTTAGCTTCATAACCCACTCTCTTTAAACATGACAAAAGTTTTCCCTGTACCCGCCGGATATGGGACTGGGTGGGCGGCAGGGCCGACCTAGAAGGTCCGGAAGTCTCTGTCCTTCGTCGGCCGGCCGTAGCTGACTCACTATATTGACCGAACTTTCCCGTAGTAGGTGTATATACGGTTTGAGAAAAATGTATGAATTTAAAAAGTAACATATTTTATAAATGATGAGCTCATGACCACATGGCACATTCCCTTTGCATACTCATGTCTGCAAATTCTGAAGCGTCTGATTTCTATCTAACGGTTTACTGTTACAACAAAAGATAACAGAAGTTTATGTCACAATTTAGTCCAACATTTTCTGTTTATCTGAGATTCGGGACTGAAAAATATCATTTAAAATAGAGCAAATATAGAGAAAGTGAATGATGTAATGACTTATCCTTTGGAAAAAGCAATGAAACTGTTTTATTTTAAAACATATTTCAGATACGGCGACAGCCACAATACTATGATGTGGGCGTAGACTGTTAGATGCCTCTGACTGGAACAAACGATGGGTCCTGATTTTATCTATGAAAGTGCATTGAAAGACGCTATCGAAACCAACTCGGCGTCCTTTGTCGGCGCCGGCATTCTAGGCGCCACTCCGACGCCGCACTGCTCCTCTTTATAGTGACGGCGTCGCCAAGATACTGTTGGATTCATATTATAGTTGTAGTCGCAGTGGTTGTCCTACTGACAATGCAATAAATTCTGCAGCCAGCCGCTTCTGTTGTGCGCCTACAAAGGCATCCGACAACCAGCTACGTGCCTCGACGCAAAGCACGTTGTCGGAATAAGAAACCACTTCCTCATAATGAACTGGCTTAGGAACTGTCATATTGTGTTATTTAAGTAATACCTAGAACAGTTTCTATGTACCTTTGGAAAATACGACAGTAAAGTGTGCATTTTTCTTACTTTTTTTCAAGTTGGTTGCTTTGCGTTTGTTATTATCCCATACATAATAGGGCACACAATTTTCATGACGGTTGGTGAACGAATAATACCACAGGTAGTGGTAAACATTTAAACCTGGTTTTCAAATAACGAATAGAACCACGTAGGCGATAAATTAGAAATTGTGTTAAAAGATTCCGGTTGATTTCGGAAATTCTTGGATATATCATTGGCCTCAATGCAGCATTTGTGCCGCCGCAACGCTCCTGATGGAAACTTTGAGCCATACTCCTGCTTCTCTTTGCGGAATATTTCCCTGTACAATTTCCTCAGTGTTTTGTTATGTTAACAGCATTGAAATCGATTCCTTTTTACTTTCTCACATTCATGGTATAGATCGAGAAAAATATCGATCTCGATATCTTCATGGACTTAACTGTTCTGAGCCATCTTGAATATGGAAAATGGTTTTTCGAATACCGCCTGTCTGTCTCTGAAAGTATGTGTATGTACAGATGCGTGCCTCCGTAGCAGCTGAAAGGCTGGGTGGATTATATTTTTATTCGGCATTTTAGAATTTTTGTGCCATAGGTCGGTGTCCACTGAATATGAAGATTCTAGTTCTTGCAGGAGATGGATAAGTTGTGACTTCAGGAAAATAGTAATACGAACACTAGAGGCGCAAACATAAATGTTGTTCCCCCTCCCCTCCGCCCCGCAGTCGGCTTTAACGGTTAGACAGATTTCGCTGTTGCTCGGTACTTAGTAAGCAGTAGCGGGCTGCAGAACAATAGTCTACTTCGTTTCCCATCTAATGCGGTCAGGGCCAATTGTGTATGAGAAAGTAATTACAATGTCTTTGTACAGGCTTCTTTGTTCACATTTTTCCTTTTTGTATTATCATTCCATTTAAATATATGTTTCAATTGAACCAGACATGTGTGTAAGCGATAGAAAACAGCCTACAGTAAAGCTTGATACACAATTCAGTCAACTTCCTCGTGGCTTTTGGTCTGGCTGTCGGAGAGAGGGAAGCTTACTGAGCACCATTGCCAGTGACAGAAAGGGAGGAAGTGAGTTCATTATTGCAGATGAAATGTTTATACGTAAGTAACCAGAACTCATTGCTTTTGACTGGACACTTCATTTCTTGTAGCCGACAGCTAAGAAATCACGCGTTAATATTTTAATATCAACAAAAGATCTTCCTCTACGCAGCAATCAGCAAACCGACTAGCACACCTTCCGAGAGTAGACTCGGCTGGCAAGTTCTTGGTGCCCTCGGAATTCAGTGACCACCATAAAGCATTTGAATTGTGTACTATTGAAAATTTTCTAAGTACCTCTGTTCGGCGCTAAGTGAAATGACGCTGGAAGCTATCCTTGCAACAGGCCTTGAAGGCACATAGAGTTGTGTGACGTCAAGGTTCCCACATTTTCTAGACAATCGGCTCAGATGGAGGTGAGGTTGTCAGCTTTACGCGCCGGCCACCTTTTACCCCCAGGAAGGTTCCTGCTACTCATTTCTGTTAAAGGCAGAGTTGACCCCAGGGCCATAGTGTGGGTGGAGGTATTACGTCAATTGGAAAATCCAGTGACTTCATCGGGAATCGAACCTTCCGGCTTGTAGCAATAGAAGTAAATTTTAAACTCTGAAGAATATCAGTAATTGTTCTGAAGTATGTTTCGTTAAAATCTGTGACCATTTTGAAACTTAATTGAGGCAGGTGAGGATGATGTTAATGACACTGGTTAGGCAGCTTACCTACTACTCCATGAGGTGGTCAGCCAAGGAGGTTACGGTAGGTCGGCTATGTGTGCGTGTGTGGGGGGGGGGAGGAAAGGCAATAAACGTTTAAAAAATAGTGTCAAAATTTAAGAGGCTTATTGAAAAGAATCTTGAAGAAACTTGTTCAGACAATGCGAAGTGGATGAGATGTACTGGAAGGCTTTTTATTAGCGGTAATGAACTGCCGGTCTGCTACTAGCACTTTCAGGCTGTCATTTTTATACGTGACTTGCGATCACCTTGAGCATCTGCTGCTGTAGTGTGCAGACCTTTCGTAAACCAGTAAAACGAAGTGTCTGATTAAGATCGGGTAATTAGCCGAGTAACATACGACGAATTTTAGTGATTGTTGATTAGNNGCTAACTGAATTACATTTTTTTTTGGGGGGGGGGGCATTCAAGAAAGAGCGGACACTTGGTTCAGATCCTATCACATAGAAAACAAGAGGTCAAAATATGAGTATAGTATCACCTAATACAGCTCAAACTAGGGAATAATAAAGCATGAAATTTTCCAGTAGTTAGTTCTGAGGCCTTTGCTATTCAGAATGAATATAAGTAACCGTTCTCTGATAATAAATACCTTATCAGTACCTAAAATATTCGCCGATGACACTGGTGTCCTTGTTTCTAATAAAATCTTCGATGATTTCTGTGTATTGTCAAACAGAACTCTCTCTCATATGTGTTGCTTACTGCTAAAACCTAGCTCTGAATCAGGTAAATTAATCTTAATAAAAGTCCGAATAAATAATTCGCTACAATAACAATCCAACACTGGATATAATGACAAATATATAGAAGAGTTAGTAAACACAAAATTCCTTGGTTCAGTACAAATGGATAGCGACTAAAATCGCAAAAAAAAACATGCTGATCAACTGATTCATACTTTAAGAGCAGCATATTATGCGTAAAATCTTTGTTACATTTGAGCAAACTCAAAACTGTAGACCGATAACTGTACGTGTTCTTATATATAACTGCCTGATGTTGGTCTTGTACGACCGAAACATGCAGCAGGAATAAAGATCGAATATCAAAACTGAGTATATTTGTTGTCCTGACAGTTAACATAATTCCTACATACGAAGGTCTTTCCGTATATAATGCCTCCTATTTTTTTGTGTTAGTATGTAACGTCTGAGCTGGATGTTGGTGCTGTAGTAAAGGTTGAACCTTCCCGACAATGCACTGTTAGTTATATCAGGAACACAAAACAGGATTCAACTAATGAAGAAAACACACACTCTCAAATCAATTTAACTTGCCTACTCTGATTCTGTACTGAAGTATGGAATAATTTTCTGAGGTAATTCATCTAATAACAAAAAGATACTTACATATCAAAGAAAACTGTTAGAATCATGGCTGGAGTTAAATTTAGTAATTCATGTGGACGTCTGTTTAAGAGATTATAAATCTTAATTATTCTGTGTGAATATATATTTTAATTAATAAACTTTACTGTAAATCCATGATATGTATACACTTGCCGTCTTGTAGTGCACTCAATTTCACCTGTTACTTCACGACATGTTTCGGCAACATAGTGCCATCATCAGGTGCCCTAATTACGCTAATATATTTCATTGCTTGCCTTTCTAAATTATTTAAAAAGTATTTAAAAAGTGCGTATTTGTCAACTATAATGAATTTACACACACTAAAACTTGTTAAGATTATTCATCTTATGTGTCATAATTAAAACTTGCGTGTGGTTCTTCCACTATGGGGTTCGTTTTTCTTAAATTCTGTGTAAACCGTGTCTTGTGATGTGTGTTCCCTTCTTAGCTGACGCTATGGGCCTCCACGGGCTCCGCGGCCTGTTGCAGGGATATCCTTGCCTTTACCATTACATGAGTCTATGAATAAGAGCAATTTGGATTTAGGAAAGACCTAACAACAGAAAAATCAACCTATGAACTAACTAACGATATTTTAAGTGCTCTCAATGACAGATTAATTGTGGGAGGGATTTTCTGTGATCTAGCAAAAGCTTTCGATTGTGTTAATCATGATATCTTACTATCGAAATTAAATTTCTATGGAATAACTGGCAAAGCTAATGAATGGATCAAATCATACCTCAAAAACAGGTATCAAAGAGTTGAAATAAATAATAAAAACTCCAGTCATAATGCATTTTCAAACTGGGGAATTATAAAGCACGGTGTTCCACAAGGAT
>NW_019731219.1:287384-304671 GCF_002891405.2 Cryptotermes secundus | reverse complement strand
GTAAAATTAAGTTATATTAATTTTTAAGCTAAAATTGCCTGTACTTATGTATGTAACCTTTTGACTTGTTCTGTATCCAAAGGTACTAACCTGCTTAGGATTTGTAGAATGTAAATAAATTCAATTCAATTCAATTCAATAAGGCTTATTATGCAGAACTCTCTATAACCTGACTGAAAATGGCGCCCACAATTGTTTGGTGACGCGTTGGTCTATCGATTCTTACACTGGGCTTGGTCAACTGGATTGTGCTTACATCTACAGAAGACTTTCCTTACTACTTGATGTTGCTCGTGGTTGCTAGGCGACAAGATTATGAGGCCAATGTCAATTAGCAATTTAGTGACAAGTAAAAGTAGCTTATAATTTTTGCACTAGCGTCTCTCTTCCTTCAGTACTTGGCTGACATTCTCTTTGAAATTACTAATATGTCTTTCAGCCGTCAAATTTTGATGCTTCTAAATATTAAAGGGCTATCGCCTCTACAAATTTCGTGTTCTGCGAAGTTCGTAAGATTTTCTGTATTAAGTGATACTCAAAAGTAGCGGTCTCACTTATCTGAGGTTATATTTACGAATGTTTACGTTTAAGTAATTATTATTGTAACTGACGTTTTGTTTTAATACAGATCAATGCGTTGGTTTATTTAGGGTTTGTATGTTTGGTATGAGACTTGTTTGTTTGTATGTGTGTGTGTGTGCGTGTGCCTGTCCAATTTAAATAAGCATAAGGACATGTTTACCGTCCCTTTCAAATAGATCACAACGGCCTTCTCCAAAATCCTTCCCTCTTCATCGTTCATAATCTTATCGCTGAGCAGGAGGGATTAGCGCTGATGATATTCGGTACTATTGTTACTAGGGATTCTGGATATTAAAATGCTTCTCGTGACTGTCCTCAGCCATTTGAGGAGTATACCGTTGTAGCACATTGGAGTGAGTTACCGCCACTTCCTTCTCTTACCTTCATTCCTTGGAAAAATATGGTTATCGTGTATTTTGATTCGAAGGTGCATATTTTCAGAAGTAGATGCGACATCAACAAATTATTACTAAGAAATCTACCGTAACTATTCACTGTATCAGTAGTCCATAAGTTACCGAGTGACTGCTCGCTGCTGACCGAGTTTATCGCTGTCGCACAATATGTTCAGGCAAACGAGCGAGCGACCGAACCTTGATAAAAATATGACTTCCAGTATTTGCTTCATTAAGTTAGTATTTATGGTTGCCCACAGCCTTCATAGGTATGCGTATAATATTTTAACAGCCGCTGTGAGAATCCGGTCATAGGCTTACTCGTAAATAACAATTACTGCGCCGTCACAACACGGAGAGGATCTTTATTACCATTTGTGTCTTGCAGGGGGGAAAAAATTATTTCTTCCTTGAAATAGAAGAGTTTCTGAAGAGGAAGTTCAGGAAATAAATACGCAAGACAATAAATACTGCGGTGAAGAGTAGAACTGAAGACTGTGCCTATCTGTCCTCTTTCTTGGAAGGCAATACAAGTCAATGTCATCCCTAGGTTAGAACACTCGCTTTTAATTTGTAAAGATGGCCTGAAGCTAAAGCTGTATGTGTTCTCGACACTAGATGAGCTTAATGGCCATCGTTGAGCTTCGACAGAATTCATTCCTGAGCAATGAATCCCTCGATTCTCGTGGCTAGTAAAAAGAATATTGGTTTTGGACTTTGGGGGTGAAAAGAAAAATTCCTAGCCCTCCTCCATGAATTCCAATCTCTCCCGTGAGAAATTATTTCGCTGGCCGAACTGTTAATGAGAGACGGTCTCCTGAGTAATTCGTATGCTGTTAAATTGTGTCGTGTCATCTGCACAAGAAGGGCGGACAGAGCATGTCATGATGACTTATGGGAGCATTTTGTAACATCTGCGATTAACTTACAGGTTGCTCTTCTTCACATTCTATTAAATGAAGCAGTAATTTTAAGTCCCAAAATACGATATGAATGCAAATGAACTCTATATTATTTATTGAAAAATATTTTACATGCAGTTGACTGATTTATTTATTTAGTTTCACTCCTGTCCACAAAACACTGAGATGTGTATTTTAGTTCCAAAAAGCAATATTTACTTTAATCTGCGACGTACGTGCACAGTTTTTAATTGTAATATCGTGCGATAAATTTGTGAATCATATTGCGTGTTTTATTAAAATAATATCAGATTATGGAATATGACGTATTAATGATAGCGTTTTCGTTATAAAGGGGCTTTCAATAGTCTGAGGTTCCTATAAACTTACATACGGAAATATGTGTGTTATGGAATTGTTTTACTACTGCTTTTCAATAAATTATCTTTTCGAAATCAGAAGAATAAAATTTGTTCTTTCGAAAAACTATGGTTGAGTTTCGTGTGTTTGTATGCCCTTATGTTCATTTAAATTTAGTGGTAGATGTCAGTGAGATAGGGACTGACTGGATAGAAAAGTTAGGACATTGGATGCCTCAATATCATCGTATTTTTAATTTAATTTCGTCAATGAAATTTATACTGTTGTAAAGCTGGTATGGGAGGTGGGATCAACAGGCTACCAGATCATTCTGTTTAGGATGCAAAGAGTTTCTGTATGCTGAAAGATATTTTAAATATACGACATTTGTTAAGATACTTATAAAATATAAAATGAAAATATGATTGCCTTGCTGAATATTATATTTTGAAGACAATAACTGACAGATAAATGCAGATTTACTCATGATATCCATGTTATGCGACGTGAAGTTTATATGCCTTCGTTTACTGCCTTATTGTGAACTGGCATTTAGGAAATCCTGGGAAACTGGCAGTGATCTAAGTTCGTGATTGCTTTACAGTCTTTCATCTGTAGGTGGTTTACCTTAAAAATGAAAGTTTCTACAAAAATTTTACTTTCAGTGAATAAATTACAAAGAACTTAAACTTATGAAGCCTCATCTTTGCATCCATAACGTTCAGTTTATCAACGACAATCTAAAGTAAGTTTATTGCTTATTCTGATTCTGAAATCTCGTAGAATCTCGCAAATCTTTAACTTCAAGGGGCATTATCATTTTGAAGGATCATCAAATATGCATATAAAAAGAACGATTTATCTAACTGTATGTGGTCATATCACACATTTCATTCACTGTGATATTTGCAAATATATCCAGGATATTCCTCGTACAACACTAACATCCCTCTATCTAGAGTTCACTTTAACATCTCAATTTCCGGACCAAGTGAGGCATTCCAAGAGCTGTCTTAGTTGGTTATGTAGCCCGGAGCTTCGATATGTCTGGCTCAGATTGAAATTTTTCTCGTGAACCTGGGTGGGAGTTTGAAGGTAAGCAAGCCGATGTGACAGTTTCCACTTCAGTAGCTGGGAACTTGCCTGCGGTACAGTTCCCGGCATCAGTACTACCCCACCTGCCTCCAGTGAAAGCGAATCTTGTCAGTGACTCAGTAGATTGCTGTTAGAAAATCTAGGAACTTTGGATGGTCTTCACTATGTCACTAATATTCTATTTATCTACAGTTACAAACTGCAGCCAACACACTCCCTAAGGTTCAGCACCGTGTGTTGTGCACCATATTGTGGGCCAGTTTAATTCAGTCCACATGACCATCATGTATAATATTTTAAGATCCATTTATATTTTGTCATCCAATTGACCGTATCCATGAAATTTGTCGGTAACGTTACTAATTTTCTTCTATCTGAGCTGCATGTCCAGCCCAAAGCAATTCTTTTGATAACTGTAAGGGCAGTAGGAAATTTACTTAACGCGTGAAGTTTATCTAAGTAACCAACTAATTTTATATAGTAGGACTCTTCTTGGACCGCCTCTGTGGTGTAGTGGTCAGAGTTCCTGGCTACAGATCAAGAGGTCCCGGTTCGATTCCCGGGGCTACCAGATTTTCTGAGAAGTAGTGGGTCTGGAACCGGGTCCACTCAGCCTCGTGAGGATAATTGAGGAGGTATTTCAAGGAAATAGCGGCTCCGGTCTAGAAGACCGAAATTGACGGCAGTGGGGATTCGTTGCACCTGACCACTCGACACCCTCTATCCACAAAATTTGGTACTAACTTCGACGACAAGCGGCGGTCGCTCGGTCGGTATAGTTCGCTTGCGGACTGAAACCACGGAGATCTCTTCTTGAGAATCTAAACGTCTCACCGAAAATAAGCCTAAACAAATTCCATACACGAAATATTCTGTGTGCAGTTTATTTTCTCCCATTTTGTCGTTTTTCTTTTTATATCTAATGTTCCACATCCAAGTAACTGTTTAAAATTTCACCAGTACTTTCCTTTTGTTCCCGTGCCATTTTGCTTTAGTTTCTGAAATCTTAAAATTAAAAGCCTCTATACGCAGGAGACCTTTCAACAGCCGAAGACATAAGAAATGTTATATATTTTCCCCATTCTGTCACCCCGGAGTTGACGTAATTACACGCAGTCCGCTCTTTCTTGCAATAAGACTGCCGTAAATGTCATATGCAGGTAAAATGGAAATGAATTCCCACCCCCGAAAGCGCAAGTTATTAACTTCCGACACTTCGAAGCTGCGGAGGTGTAAGAGCTTCATTTCCTTCTTACTACAAGTCTTGAGAGACTTATGAAATGGCGCCAGACCGGTCGCTGGAGGAAAGATCAAATATTGCCTTCTTTGATGAGATGGAAACTTGGGTCTCTTTTCTTCTAGCAGCTTTCAGAGCATTTCTTCTTCTTCTTCTTCTTCTTCTTCTTCTTTTTCTTCTTATTCATGGGACGAACACAAATATGGATCCATGTTAGGAGCCGTGATAGCGTAGTCTGTATAGCGACTGGCTACGGGCTGGACGACCGAGGGGTCGGAATTCGAGTCTCTGTAGGGTCAAGAATTTTCACTCCTCCATGTTGTCCAGACCGGTTCTGGGGACCAACCAGCCTCCTATAAAATAGATACCGGGGGCTCTTTCCCCAGGGATAAAGCGGTAGGGGCATGAACCTGACCACTCACTTCCAACTAGTGCCGAGGTCAAGAAAATATGGATCTATACATCCACTTCCCCGTACATCATCATTGCGTAGTGCTTAATTGGTTAAGTAGAGGGACAAATTTATCTTTATGGATACATATTAGGAGAATTCAGTAACAAGCGACTTATTCAAGAAACATCTGATGATGATCCAAATATGGATCGAAACATGTAGCAGCCGCAAAAATAAAATCAGTGTTGGTATAGTGAAGTGGTTTTGTTTGAAAATTTATTGTGATGACGATCAAAAAGACCACAGCGTAACACAAAACGATGCAGATCATTAAACTCATATTTACATTTATTTAGTGGCATTGAATTATTGTCTTCTATATTTTTTCTATTGCTAATGGGGTGGGACGAAGTCCCTTGTACTGCGGCCACTTCTGGCCTATTGTACCAGCCCCAGATGATAGGTGAGGGTGATTGTGGAACAATTGGTGGAATGAAGATTGGCAAGGGAAACCGAAGCACTCGGAGAAAACCTGCCCCAGCGCCACTTTGTCCACCACAAAACACACTTTACCAAACCTGGGATCGAACCCGGGTCGCCGCTGTGGGAAGCCAGTAACTAACCGCTTCAGCTGTGTCGCGGCCATTCATGGAATTACAAAAAGTAAACATGACGTTGAGCATATACAGGCTACCCAAAAAGTTCCGGACCTTAGAACTCCTCTGTTATACAGGAAATTGTAGGGAAGAAATGTTGTGTTGGAAGTTTTGTATCTAAAATGAACAGTCACTGCGCTACACGTTTTATATATCAGTAGTAAAGAGTTACTGTGGTTAAAAACCCAACACTTCACACTGGAAACACATGATTTGCAGCAACCTTTCTAACGTTACCGTTTTTCATATTCCTTAATAACAGAGATCTCCTATGACTCTGAACTACTGAGACACTCCGTACATGACGTGTACTTAGACGTTTTAACACATATTTGTTGAATGTTTAAAGTTCATAATTTTTAGTTACTTTGTTTACGGAAACCATATTTCTGAAAACGGTTGTAGTTTCTGGAACAGGAAGTGCTGGGAGGGTGTCTGCCTTATGAATAGAACTGTTTTTACTTTCCTTCCTCCCGTTAATACGACAAGAATAGTAAAATTTATTAAGATGACAAAAACATTCAAGAAGAAAGTGTTGCACAAAATGAATACCATTACAATAAACAGGGCTTTGTACAGCTCAGTTTGAATAAGATTGAGTAGACAATGAAAATTTCTGCTTATAAGTGACAATATAAATGTTATTTTTAACAGTTCATTTAAGACATATGAAATAAAGAAAAGAAAAGGACTGAATGCAGATTCTGGAGTTATTCTCTCCGGAGGAAGGTCGTCAAGGAAATGTAATAAAGATTTACAAAAACATAGAAAACGCTCGTGTCCATCTTGATCGCTCATGTTTTCACTGTAATGAAAATGTGCTATGCTTATCGTAAATCTAACTATTGTATGGAATTGTAATTATAACGAAATATAGTGCATAATTTTTGGAACAAATATAATCCTCCTAACGGCGGTGTCATAGATATTTTTGTTACTGGGCTTTGTAAAGGACATTCAGAACTAGATTCATTGTATTTTTAGCGAGTTCCCAATGAAAACATGAACAAATGCACCTACTAGTTTTGTCTGTTTGTACGTCCGTAAGTGAGAACTAAAGTACAGCTAAACATATTATGACGGATTTGCTAAAAACATTGCTAGGCAACGGACCCGAAGAAACTACTGGTGTTGCATATGCAGTACCACCGGCTGTGCAGAAGGTTGCAATTTCATATCTCGGACGCCACTGTCTCTCAGATTCTTCCGACAAATCGGTTTCAAGTTAGTGACCGTTGGTATGGGACCCAGAAGGAAAGCACTTCCTTTAGTTCGTGCTGTCGGATGTAATCGAGTACATTTGCTAAGCAGGCCACCAGCCCCGGATGATGATAATGATGATGACGATGACAGATATCTGTAAATCAGTTGATGGAATGATAATCGGAAGGGGAAACCGAAGTGCTCGGAGAAATACATTGTAGCGTCACTTTGAAGAACATAAATCGTATATAAACCGACGCGGAATCAAACCCGGTCCTTCTCAGAGAGAAGTCGACGATAGTCCGACATATTCCACGGTCACGAGAGTTCCTCATGCTATTGAGAGCACGACAGAAATTGCAGTGCGGAATATTGCAACAAGAGAGAAGAGAGCAAATGAGTATGGGGAGAGAAGGAGCTCATAGGAGCACTCCTGACTCAGTAATATTCTGAAGTGTAAATAGACTTCTGCCTGGAGCATAAACAGATGTGAAACTTTAATTCTCAAATATTTAGAGACGTACCAGCTGCTTAATGAAAAATGTAATTCATTTAAATATTCAGAGAAGAGAAGGATTAAATGTCATAAAAATCTTTAAAGGAAAATTATTATAAAGGACCAAGCTAATTCTCCTGAAATGCCTTTGTCATACAGATATCATCAGAACGATCGCCCTTGTGTGGCCATTCTGTAATCCTAACGTTCTGTAGGTTTTTTTCCTTGGCACTACAGCCCCAGTGGGCCTAGGCCTACTTCCACGAACTTCTCTGCTCACTTCGGTTTTTCTAGATCTTACACATACGGTAGGACTCCTTGGGCGGGTGATCAGCTTGTCGCAAGGCCTCTACCTGTACACATATACAGAAAAACGCACACACACAAACTAAACATCCATGCCCTGAGTGGGATTCGAACCCACGTTCCCGGTTTCCAAGCGAACGAAGACAGTACATGCCTTCTGTAGGTTTAAAATGATGTATACTTGTGATTATGTGGGTATTGTTTTCAGTCCCTTTATTTTATTTTACTGATGCATTATCTACATATCTTTATAAAGTTTACGACTCCAAACACTCGTAATATTAATAATTAATATTTTGTATTTGTTGACGTATGAGTATGATGCCGAAATTATTTCATGCAGTATGTGCATAATTATGCGCAGTGAGATTAGGGCATGCAGTCAGTAGAAATTCTAACAATATTTTCAGATTTCAATTGAGTTCTTCCAAGGGCAGGTTAAATTAGGATATTTCCTCGAAACCGACCGCGTTCAGCACTTTGCCACATTTTCTTCTCCGTTGTATGCATTAAATTACCTCACAGTCTAAATTAACGTCAACTAATGACTATCTGATACAAAGTATGTTAATAGTGTTTGGAACAACCAATGGCAACTTCTTGCAGCAAGCAAAGAGACCTCGTGATTTCTGTGGTTCATTGTCTGTTCCTGTTTGTTACATCCCGCAAAGCATTAGAACTGAATGCATTGTTTTAACTGCATTTGTTATACCCAGTGTTTCTCCGGGACTGTAGTTCTTATGTGTCCCAAAACATTGCAGCACTATAGAAGATCGTTTTTCACGACTTACTGGAGAAGTAACAACGTGTTTTGTGTTTCAGGGAACACAATTAGATTTTACGTTACCAAGGAAACGGAATAGTTCAGTCAATATAGCAACGGGCTGGACGCCCGAAGTTCGATTCCCGGAAGGGGCAAGATTGTTCTCTTTTCCACTGCGTCTGTGGCTCTGGTGTCCACCCAACCTCCTATCCAATAGGTACTGGGGCATCTTTCCATGGAGGTAAAACTGTCAGGACATTAGACTGAACACTCACCGCGATCTAATGCCGAAATCAAAATGATAGACCCATGTCTTCACTCCCTCACGCGGTTTTATTGCATAGTGATTAATTAATTAAGGACGGGGAAATTTTTGCCTTTTACTTAAAGGAATGAGTTTCTTAATAAACTGTTAACTTTTGTGAGACTAGAAAGCATAATTACAGTCGCCAATTTTGCACTGGGATTATAACTCTGCGCAGACATAGATTAAACTTATTCAGGACTTTGAAAGTGAGAGAGATAATTACCCGCCTGGCCACTGACTGCCGGTGGCAAACTTCCGGAACTCTTCCTTCTTAATTAGTGACGTAAATTGATAGCCTGGAGGGCCTGTACATTAAATCTGTTCTTTGCCCTCCTTTCATCGCCTGCTCATTTCTGTTAGAGGATGGGTCGACCTGAGGACCATAGAGCGACTGGAAGGATTAGGTCAACAGAAAAATCCAGTCAGCTCATCGGGAATCGGGCCCACGACCTTCCGGCTTTTAGCATAGTGCCTCGATCAATTACACTACCGCGTGACCCTTTAGTCTGATAACATGGAAAGTAGCAGCACATTAATCGAAACTAGTATTCCGTCGTCAGTCGGGATATAACTGCGTGCTACCGGTTTTATTCGTCAGTAGATATTCAGCTAATGAAATCAAGAGATTCTCCTATATGGGCACAGTGGACACAAAGTCTACCACTGTCATTCTTTCCCCTAATTAGAGCAATTAAATTCACATATCAGCAATATAATTACTTCAGTTTCCACTTTAATATTATATTCATATTTGCTGCTAGATCCCCGAAATGACACATCTCATTGATACCTTCAAAATTATATTTTGTCTCCATTCATGTTTACTTCATATTTGATAATGTTCCACTGAACTAGCGCTTCATAGTTCAGTTGATAGAACCAAGTATAAATAACCATATTTATGGTCAAGCAATTATTCTCTTCTCTTATCCATTAACCTCCCTCAGATCCACATATTCTCCTCAGAATTTTGTTTAATGCCCACAAAGTGTTTCGCATATTCAGCATTCATCTTCTTCAGAGTCTCGTTCATATGAGAAAGAAGAGTAAGCGGTCTTAATATGTTTTGGTCACATTCACTGCAATTTATGTTGTACCATGGCAATGCATGACCGGAATTCCTGATGGTCTCAGAAATATTCCCGAAGAAAAATCAATGCGTGAGCCGGAAGCATTTCATGTCTGAGCAAATTGGCATAGCCACCCCAAAATCAATTTGCCGCCTCACTTCTCTGTAGTTGCTGTTCTTGGTGATACACTGTCTTCCAGACGGAGCTCGAACCAAATTTGCTGTTTGAGATGCACAGCTTTCGTCTGAAGTTTAAGCGTTCAGGCTTGGGTGAAAAAAAAACGCAATATTCCATTTTGTAAACTCTGATAAATTTAAAATGACGAGAATTCGTTCGCAGACAATATAAGCGGCTTGTTTAACGATATTTTCGTAAAAATTGTTGAAGTAATTTGATGAATATGACAAAGCTATCCTATATTCCTGATGTGATGTTTACAGTTACACTGGAATGTATATTTTCAATAATCCATCCAAACAGCTGGCTTTAAATGGAACAGAAATGGGACGACTTTTGAAATATAACAAAACCCCTTTCTCATTATATAAACAGAATTTCCACATCATTTCTTACTCTGGATTTTACATATTCAGATTTCTTGACTTTTACATTTTCATGCCCCATTACTGTAAAAGGAACGATTTATATTATCGAAATGAAAAGAAACTGATTTCTAGTGTCAGCCAACTGAAAACGTGGTCCTATTACTTTTATTTTCCCGATAAATATGTAAAAATATGTCTATAAGGAATATTTTTGCAGATAAATGTATCCGAGGATTTCTTTTTTACGATATTTTAGTTTCTGTCATATATTACAGTATTTTGGATCTAAAGTTCATTTTAATTTTTATATACGTCACGAGGTCTGATTAGAGCCTTAGTCTCCTATATTGCAGAATTTTTCTAAATCATTATTAAAACAAGATATACCATTTCCTGAATGTAGAATTAGAATTTTACAGATAAGAAGCCACTAACACGAGACTACATCCATTCTCTGAGCGGGATTGCAATATACGTGTATGATTCCTGTCTCTGAGCAGTAATTGTGATGGCGTGGGTTTAAGTGGAGTTATAATTTACAGATTGAACTCCAATTTGCTTCTGGAAACCTGACATTTTAATTCACATGATTGACGTTTACAGTAACGTTCTTTAATTGCGTTTAAATTTATGTTTCTTTGTATTAAATTCGATTTTGTCCTCTGTATGTATCATATTGCATTGTTATCGAGGCATATTTTCCGTACCCCAGTCCGATAGTTAGTTTGTACGAATGGCTAGAAAGGAAATGCATATAGGATATTGGTGGGAAAGCCAGAAGGAAAGAGACCACTGGGAAGGCCAAGTCATAGGGGGGTGGACAATATTAAAATGGATATTAGAGAGATAGTATGGGATGGGATGGATTGGATTGATCTGGCTCTGGATAGGAACCAGTGGAGAGCTGTTGTGAACAAGGTAATGAACCTTCGGGTTACATAAAATGCTGGAAAATTCTTAAGTAGTTGCAGAATTGCGGCTCCTCAATAAGGGCTGAGCCCCATAAGTAAGAAAGTAAGTAAGTAAGTCTGAAGTTTTGTGAAGCTTCTGGCAATACTGGTGAGTTTAAACTTGTCGAACTCAGCAGTTTTATGTAAATGAATTCTTGGGATTCTGTTTACTACTTGGTTGCACGAACTGTTTCATTAACTCAGTGTTTCGATTGTCAAAACTATGAAGAGAAAAGAAATTTGCTCCGACAATTCAGCGTGAATTTGAGATGAATGCGATGTATTGAAGAAAATATAATTACTTGTAATGAGATTTAGATTTTCCAGTACGGCCCAGGAACAAAACACCAAAATATCAAATGTAAATTTATGGAGACCGCTACGAGACCGATAAAAGTGTGAATGTGAAACTAAAGACCAAAGCGATTAATGTCTTCTTTCTTGACGCCAAAAGAATTATTCGTTACAAATTTCCTTCTCATAAAGAAAGACTAAACTAAGCATTCAAGCATCAAATTTTGTTATTGTTTGCGGTAGCCAATTAATTACGGGGGATCAAATTTTTTGCTCAAAAATAAATTTTGCTCTATGATAATGCGCCTTCCCAAACAGCAATTTCGAATTCAATTGTTAAAAACTTTATTGTACTCTCCAGATTTGATTCCATAAGAACTTTTCATAAAATAATTTCTTTGGCATGGCGAAAGACTTAAAGAGGATTCAGATTTTTTTGTCAGTAATGTTCTCAACCTTAGTAAGCGTACTGGAAAGCGTGTACTTTCATTTATGGTTTATTGTAACGACGCTCAGAGTAGCTCAGATCATAGCGTCAAATGGTAGGATGATTAGTGGACAGTGAATTAGACAGGATTCTGTAGGATGTTGGTGTGGCCCAATTTGACGGGTATTTAATTGGAGGGACTAATGAAAACCACGGAAAATATTAGCATTCTGTGTCGCAGTCAAGTTTCGAACCAAGCCTGTCTGGAATACAAGTCAGAGCCGGAGCAGGCGTCCGTTGCTAGACACCGGCTAGGCAAACACTTGTTCCCGCGGCAACAAATGCTAACAAAAGCATTCCCGTGAAAACAAAACAGAACAGAGGAACTGTTCGACATGGTGACTTCTATCCCGGCTGCTTTGCAGTTATAAAAGGCAGTGGATTTGTGAATTCAAGAGAAGAGAGACCAGTCCGAAATTCAGAGCACAGTGAGAGATTCTTCGGAGAGATTCGTCAGACAGACTTCGTTCGAGGCAGTCAGAAAGTCATTCGTAAGAGAATTCACAAGACAGTTCAATAGTTGAAGTGTTACCAGATAAGATTCATTACCAAGCAGCGACTAGCAAGCGGACGGTGAAGAATTTATTTTGTGTTATAGTTACAGTAGTCATTAGGGAGTTATAATTATTTGTAGTTACGACTTGTGAGTGCCCAATAAATCTATTCATCTAGTCCAGAACCAATTATTATTCTCATGCCACCCTCGGACACATGACAATATGAAATATGTATACATCCCCTTAGAGGGTTATGAATCTCCAGCGTCAGAACAAAGCAACGACCCCGAAAGGGCATTGATTGTGACGTTAAACAAATGTCGCATTGCGATTAATCTAGTGGCCTGTTTGTTAAAGCGGATGTGTTGAGATTATAGGGGATAGGAGGTCAGAACGAATTTTGGACGAAGGGCATTTGTATTGATTTTTTATTGTGACTGCGTGCTTCAGGACCATCAGGCTGAGACTGGCGTCATGGTGGCCTAAACAAATGAATTACGAGTACCACATCCGCTGCGATTTACTAAGTTTGGCTCAGTTTCAAGAATGTAAAACTATAATTTTACATGGTAGTTTGAGACTGTTCAAATCCAACGATTAAAACAAATTTTAACAAAGGACGTTTTGAAAATAGACTGAAAAAATGTAATCTCTTCAAGTTCTGTTGAAATATAGATTTAAGAGAATATTTCTTATTTTCTATCTATGGAATTTGTAATAGCTACTTTTCATGCTTTGCAACAGACCGATCCACCATCCAAGGCAGCCGCTTCAAACATGCGGCACTCATAGCCACAAAGTGCGGCCCCTCAACTTTCAGAGCTAATTGATATTAAAATCAATATTAAAATTTCAGTAGAAATATTTTTTGTAAAGACAATTTTCTAACAGACCAGAAGACAAGAAGTCTCACGCAGACATAAATTAGCAGGCTGCAGGAAATTCAATGTTTTGCTATTTCTAACATAATTTCTTTGTAATATCTCTTGTTACATACTGAAAAGCTGCTTGATACTTGTCAAAAGTGGCATTCTCTTGCTTTTTAAAACTGTAAGATGTGCGACTTTAGGTAATTATATTGAAATTATTCCTAAATAATAAATATAATTAAATTTCCTTGTATCAAAATCTAATGTACATTTCTATTTTGAAGTGCGGCCCTGGACTATTAATTATAGGACTGAGGTGGCCCCCTGTACAAGTTAAGTTTGACATGCCTGATCCAATAGTCCTACAGACTGTCTCAGATTAAGAAACTGAAGTGACAGCGAAGAGTTTCACGGATGCCCTATGCTCCAAGTGGGAGCAGCCGGAATAGAAGAATAAGAGTAAGAATAAGAAGGAGAAGAAGGATCTAACAAATAAGAACAGTTTAAGAATTACGACACCAATTATGATTTTCGGCGAAGTTATGAGACCTTTCTTAGTCACTTGTTAATTAATTGGGCTTAGGCCGCCCTTGGTAATAAGTTACAATTCTAAGCAATTGGTCTTATTGTGAAAGATCCTGGTATGTTAAGTGTATTTTACTTATTCTTACATGGCACGACGGACCGATGCGGCTTAAAGGGTGATGATTTTCCGGACTGAGAAATCTTGTTTGCAGACATTGATAGAACACCTTGCTCGGGGACCTACTTATCGCAACGTCTCTGCCTACACATGACAATAGAAATGTAGGAAAATGCAGACATGTAAGATGCGTACTGTTTTCAGCTGCTCTAACACTGCGATCATTAGTTCGAACCCATGTTTGGGCAAAAATGACCCAGTTCCGTGGAGTTAGTTAGGTATTCTTTGGAAAATAGTCCTCTTTTAGAACCTAATGGCAGCTTATCTGGCTAAGAAATGTCTCGCATTTTACTGAACCCTACGGTTCAATGTTGTGTTCACAAGATCCGGTCAGGTCCCTATCCTGAGGCAGTTCCATCTGGTGCAAACTCTAATCCGTTTTCTTCAACATCCATTTTATTACTACGTATATTCCAGTCTACTCATAAATTCTCCAAGTAATGGTTTCATATTTTCGGACTTTCATTTTGTATGCATTACTCATTGTTCTCGTGAGCGTTAAATTCCCTGCTCTCTCAACCTCGCTCATTTCATTACTCTAATAATACCTAACTAAGAATACATAACATGAGGCTCTTCGTTATGCAAATTTCCCAGGCCTTCGTAATTACTCCTAAAATGTTCTCTTCATAAATATCGCAGTTCAGGTCGTCTGCCAGAATGCTAACGGCAATGAATAGGTCAGGTTCTTCCGTGACCTTGACCTGCGACTGTGGCCGGTAGTCTGGCGTGGACGTGACCTCACGCAATGACGCCATCATTACTAGACCGCATCTGCCTGACTTTAGAAATACGCGGTAGGGGTTCTGACGTCAATGCAGTTGCCAGCTTCCCCTGCTGCAACAAAGGAAAATCAGTATTTAGCTACATTTTGTATACTAATTTTACCCGTGAAAACCAAGTGATTAAATCTCGAGGTTACTGGATTTTTGGACTTCGTTCATCATTCGGTATACCAAAGAACACAACGTATCTGTAACCTGTCTATTGATTGAGGTTAGCTCTACCTGATGGATCCAACAAACTAGACTTCAAACATTGGACTTCTGAAATGGTGGCAGTTTGAGCTGGCCGGAGTTAATTGAATGACTGTTGTAGCTCTGCGTTTAAATGTCCGTTCCTCTTCGGGCGCTTAAATAATTTTCAGTGCTGTATTTAAGTGAACCGGAAATGAGTTGAATGTAAAGTAGTTGTATTAAATTATAATATTAAATAAGGAGAAAGTTCGCTATCTATATGGGTCACTTATATTGCTAGGTTTGTTAAATTAAAGATCTTGAACTGGGCTAATCAAGTAGCTGGGATAGGGAATAGAAAAATTTCGCAAGTAATTTTGGAACGTACGTCTCTCGAAAGGATTACTTGGAAGGAGTAGAAGATTGGAGAATAATACTGAAGTTAATCCAAGAGAAAATGGTGTGATGAGAAGGCGAAATGGACTGGACTGGATGACGATGGTGAACTTTGACTTTAACGGTGTTGCAACTTCAGGTTCTATTAGCAGAAAGCCACCTAATAACCTTGATCTTATAAGAGGCATAGTTAAGTGTTGAAATGTTCTGAACATTATGATGATTAATAATGGAGTTTCCCTAACCAGAAAGGAGCGATGCAAAAACAGTGTACAGGGACGATACAGAACACAATTAGCTGGAACGATGCGATAATACGACGCCCACAGGTGTTACATAAATAACGTTGGACGTTAGACTATGAACGTTTAAGAAAACGGCTAAATAAGAAGTTTCAGATCGTCTACCGCTCAGAATTTCTGGCTATCTAATTCCCGTTCCCGTCTGCAGTAACTGAAATACTAAGGCCGCGCCATAGCTCAAGCGGTTAGTCCCTGGCTTTCCACCGCGGTGGCAAGGGTTCGATCCCAGGTCTGGTCAAGTGGGATTTGTGATGGACAAAGTGACGCTGGGGCAGTTTTTTCCCGAGTACTTCGGTTTCCCCTGCAAATCTTTATTCCACTAACTGCTCCACAACCACCCTCACCTATCATCTGGGGCTGGTACAATAGGCCAGAAGTGGCTGCAGTACAAGGGACTTAGTCCCACCCCACTAGCATTAAAAAAACTGAAGTACTTTCCCTTTTAACGGTTCTCGAATCATAACTGTACTGCTCACATGAACTTAGCAAGTCTCTGAAAATGAACATGTATTTTGTTGGCTTCTGGGATGAGTTGGTATGCATTTTATGAATGTTGGTCAACAGTATTCATAATCATAACCGTTTTGAGCCCAAGTCTAACAATACACAGTTTTCTTTGTTCTCCTAACAGACAAACAGAACAGTGTCCACTGAAGAAAATACAGGGCTTACATTCGTGTCAGTCTGATTCGGGGGTCGGTGGTTTTCCTCATGTCACTATATTTTTTGTTCTCATTTGAGTGCAGCCTTTCGCTGTCTTTTTAAATATCAACATTATGGACCACTTGTTCGCTATAATCTTGATTTCCAAGATTTCGGAAAACTGACTGCGAAATTAAAATAACGTGCCAGAGTACAACGGCAATTGAAGAGTCATGGTGAGTGGCTAAATACGTATTTTGATACCATAACAATGACAGATGTATCATTGTGAATTGGCATGTGAAATTTCAAGATTCAAGCCTTCGAAATCCTAAAATGCATCACGCCAACGGTGAATCCCTTTACAGTAGTTTTATATGTTACTGATATCTGTTTTCACTCGGCAACGTCTTCCATTGTAAAATATAGCGTCTGTTCTTGTAAGTTACTATTGCTCTGTCTTGGAAATGCAGAAGCCGTTTGCGAGCAATCCTCCAACGCGACGTCTGATGGGACCCCTGAGTCTATTGTAGTGATACTTGCTCAGTTTATTGTCGACTATAGGTGCATCACCTGCCGTATCTATTTTAATGGTATGAGCACACGTGATTTTAAAACTTTCATCTCAATAAATTTACACAGGTAAACTCTGTTAGTAAATACATCAGAGAATTCAATCCTGACTTTAGTGTAGTAAAGTCACTTGCTTGGGCCGCGCTATAGCTCAAGCGGTTAGTCGCTGGCTTCCCACCGCAGTGGCCCGGGTTCGAGCACGAGTCTGGTCAAGTGGGATTTGTGGTGGACAGAATGGCGCTGGGGCGGGTTTTCTCCGAATACTTCGGTTTCTCTTGCCAATCTTCATTCCAGCAAATTTTCCATC
>NW_019731219.1:267307-287342 GCF_002891405.2 Cryptotermes secundus | reverse complement strand
CCACAGTTGGCCCCCCACACCAAAAAAACAAAAAAAAAAAAAAAAGAAAAAAAGAAAAGAAAAAGAAAAAAAATTGGGCTTCTCTGAATATTTGAAGGCCGATCAAAACCGGCTATTGAATGGAAGAAGTAACTATGAGGAAAGATTTTCTGGTCGGTTATTTAACGACGTCTTCATTATCGAGGCTATGCAGCATCGGGACAAAAATGTTGCATCGGTGTTACCAAAATAGTAATTTGCCGCCTGATTGGTAACTAGCTCTCTCGTCTCCTATCGTGAGTTATATACACACTATCACAGTATCACTATATATATATATAGTGATACTGTGATAGTGTATATATATATACACACACTATCACAGTCAATAAGTTCGTGGAATAGCCGCAAAGCGTCGTACGAGAATTTACTGCCAATATGTTTGAGCAATGTTTTCGGCAGCTGTATCAACGTTGGCAGGCTTGCATAGTGGCCAAGGGCAACTATTTTGAGGGCCGATGTGGATCTGCGTAAGTGTATGTGAGTACCTTGTAATATAATGCGATAAAACCACATTTCACGAATTTAATGACTCTACTGTCCTTACCCTTTCGATTCTTGTGATAATGGCAAGCAGTGGCTCCGTGCTGATATCCGAATTTCTTGCCTCGCCACTTCTAGGATTACTTTTCCGACATTTCGGCTGATCGATATACCGAGAGCGACCTTTATCCGAGTCAAGTGCTAAGTTAATGACCAAGACTTATTTCAAGGCCGATGTAAAGGTCAGTTTTACATGTATTTCATTCTTGGATGGTTGTGAACTTTCTGGAGTGGAAAGTTTTTCTCTCCGGGGAAGCCATGTATTACATTAACAACATCGGCGCCTCTNGAAGAATTTCTTTGAAGAAATGCACGAATTTACACCATTTCAAAAATCACTGAACGCATTACTTTCTGTAGAGGCTTTAGAGTTAGACGTTTAGTACGATTTTGTTGTTGTGGTTTTGACCATTATTAGAAAAGGGGACTAAATGAAAAAAGAATGTACAAGAGTGAGGAACGTGTTTTGAAGTTTTTCTCCTGTGATAAGGATATATATTCAGAGTCATTAATCAGCCAAGCAGCTGTACATATTTATTGTCTTGACTGTCAGTTCATATTTCAGTCACTATCATTTATATCATATACTGTGTCCGATAAATTGTGACGTCATTATGCCAGTATACCATTTGATCCCACCACGTCTTCGTATATTTTTGGTTTCACCGTTGGTCATTAGGTGACAACAAAATGTCGCTAGTTAGAATTTCTGAGGTGAAATCTATAGATTCTATGAAAACTCTTCGGTTTAAGTAACATTGCCACTTCGAGGTTTGCTTTGATTTCATGAAGAAAGCAGAAGAATGTGTAGACTACAAATATAGTTTTATCTGCATCAGGCGGATGTGGAACTTTGTCTTTCAACCTAGAGGAAGTATAACTTATAGACGAGGTTCATTGAGAACAGACTGACGAGAATATTTGGATAATGAACGAGGTTAAGGGGAGGTCAGAGAACACCTCGGAATAAGAGACATCAGAATTGAGCCCTTCAATAAACATTATGACGACCAAATTTCGCAGGCTATTATAGGTCGGATGTGTATGACACATGGGATAGTTGAGAAGCGTGTGCCAAGTGAGTTGGAATTTAAATTCAGGCAAGAAGGCGAAGTAAAAAAGTTGCCAATTTTGCTGTTATATTCATGGTTATAGTACATGTCAGTTCTTTCTCCCATCAGAAAAGATGTGGGACCCGATAATATTGAGTAATTTGATAAGAAGTAAACAACCATTTATCTCTATATATTAAGTTAATATGTGCTCTTTTATTTCAATAGGGCAGTACAATCATGAAACACATATGTACTCGTATAGCTTAAAATCACCATGTAAGATTCCAGAACACTCTATTGCATGACGCTCAAGTGACATCTCATGGAATGCATACATGAGAAGTCTCTTAACATCGATAATAATTAAATGAAGGTTAGTTCCAGATAAATTTATAGATCTAGATGTGGAGAGATGTAAAGGTAAAAAAGGTGAAGTTGTTCGTGTGCTTAACTACTTAAGCACGTCATGAACGCATATGTGGATATGTAGATCCACATTTTCTTGTCCTCGGCATTAGCTGGAGGTGAGTGGTCAGCTTCACGCCTCTGCCGCTTTACCACCGGGATATGAGCTCTCGGTACCCGTTGGAAAGGAGACTGGGTGGGCCCCAGAGCAGGTCTGGACGATATGGAGAAGAGAAATATCTGATTCTACCGAGACTCGAACTCCGACCCCTCGGTCGTCCAGCTCTTAGGCAGGAGCTATACCGACTGCGCTATTCCGGCTCTATACTATAATACACCATGCGGCAGAAATACTTTGTTCTCAATCATCGTAGGTTAATCTAAAAGAAAACCAGTGTTTGATTGAATCGGAGAAAGGCCGACATATAAAAAATAAAGACAATCTTGGTTGAGTTGAGAATGCGACCTGTTTCCTTCTTTTAGCTCGGTGATCTACTGCAATCTGGGAGCATATTAAGCAATTGATGTATATTTAATTTCATTCTAGAGTGAGTAGTAATAGTGCATAGTGAAGTCTTTGATATTAATTGTTTATTCATTGATTATACAATCTGTATATTCTACTTCTCACAAACTTGTATATCAACTAACTGAAAATTTCTGAAATTTTGGACTTCGTCCATCGTCCGTATTCTACAAACTAGATTACACAACGCTTCGGAAACTGGGTCCGTTTCCATCTAGGTGAAGGGACGGGAGACACCGATTCTGTTAGGTCCTTTATCAAGAGCTGATTGAGGTTAGCTCTTTCTAAGGGACCCAACAGAATAGATGTCTCTCCCCTTACGTAGTGACGGAAGCACATCAGTTTCCGAAACGTTGTGTTCCCTAGTTTTTAGAACACCAGACGATGGACAAAGTCCAAAAGCCGGAAATTCTGAGTGATATACTCCATCGTTAGAAAACTTTAGAATCTGACCGCGAAATTAATATTTCCTTATAATGAATGTAGATTTCATGACGTTGAAGTTATTGGATATTAGCATAGCCTTTATGACGTTTTCCGCGAACTCGCCTGCTACATTTTCACTGTGTAATATTTTCTTTTTTTAATTACTGCTGTACATTCTTTCTTCTTTGTTCAAAACTTTGAAATCTGAAGAATTTCAATGACTTGACGAGGTCTGCAAATATTAAACTTCAGTCTTGGAGAGGGAAGAGTGAATAAATATTTTTATAATAATGTCCGCCATTTTAAGCTCAGAATAACAGTAAATCAGTGACTGACTTCCCTGGAGAAACCCGAAAATATCGGGTAGGTGTGGTAGCTTCTAGACACCGTATTGACCCATATAGACACTGCGCGAACCTGAGCCGTTATGGCGCTGCTAAGAGGATTCCACAGAGTTCTGAATAAGCCATACACAAGCCGAATTACCGGCATCACTATCAGTAAACTACAGACATACCCGTTTGTGTTCGTGTGCTTTGTATCTGAAGTAGGAATTATGGAATTTATTACTGTCACAGCTGCGGAGCGAAACGTCCCGTTCATCTGAATGCAAAACTCATACGAATACCATTCACATCACGTAACGTTCTTATCCTTGTTGTTTGTTCTCGATTTCCCTGTGCGACACATTTCTCTATGACTCATGCAAAACCCATTTATAACAGCAAAAACGCGACGCATCACGTACGAATTTCTCTTATCTATTTAGTAAAACACACAATGCGATCGCTCGTGTCTATATATAATTTCGAGAATATATAAACCCTTATCAGAACTGCCACAGTAGCCCTTCATGCTTTAATGCTTGTGCAAAATAACAGATATTTCTATATTTTGATGTCTACGGATGTCATGATTTGTGAGACTCGTCAGTTTTTAAGGAACTTAACTCATGGAAATTTAAATGATGGCATAAAGGAAGGATGAAACATCTGCGTAACGATATTTCGTGCCGGAAATTACAGGCTAGAAGCTTCATAATTTATAAGCTTCACCTAGTAGTTTTGTTGTGAAAATACGAGTAATGAAAATTACTAAGATCTTGTCATGTGTGTTAGTGACTTTAGGCGGGGGTTGGATTGGAAAATAAATTTATTTGGTGTTCACTAGTCTTAACTACAATTACCTATAATACTTTCAAGATTACTGTAATTATAACATATATATCTGCTTTAACTAGACATTGTTAGGAAACAGGTCTAAACAATGACAATTCCTCTGCAAAGCTTTTCCTATCCGTTTCCTGGCAACACAGGAACTATAACTGTCACACACCAGATATCACTGCACTACAGCATACATAAGGTCTTCCAATCACACGTTAAGTCCTCACTGGCCAGCTTATAATTCTTTTTCACTTCGAACTTCCAGTGGTTATGTCCTACCGGCAACTGATTCGCAATTGCTCTGAACTGACTTGCTTCTGAATTTCTTCTCTTGTAAGCACTCTGTGCGGACCTCACTGAAAACACAGTTTATTGTTGATGACGTCACCGTGTTGCATAGCACAGGCCGATACGCAGAAATGTGTTTACCCAGTCGTTGTCGAAAAACAGATTTCATAACCCCTTTGCTCTACTGTTGCTTGGCGATGACCACAAAGAAAAAAGAGTTTCCCTTCTATTATCACATGTTTGGAAGTGTTTACTAAGGCGTTACCTGGCAATGCGTTGATCAGATCTGTTACAATATAATTAAGCGGGGATATTAAAAAAGCACTGGTCAGTAAGAAATTTATTAAATATTTTAGCAGGGCAAAAGGAATCTGCAGCCGGTCACGGTAGCCGAGCGGTCTAAGGCATGTACTGTCTTCGCTGGCTTGGAAAGCGGGATCGTGGGATCGAATCCCACTAAGGGCATGGATGTTTAGTTTGTGTGTATGCGTTTTTCTGTGTTTGTGTACAGGTAGAGGCCTTGCGACGAGCTGATCACCCGCCCAAGAAGTCCTACCGAATGTGTAAGATCTAGAAAAATCGAAGTGAACGGAGAAGTTCATGGAAGTAGGCCTAGGCCCACTGGGCCTGTAGTGCCCAGAAAAAAAAAAGGAATCTGCTGGCTCAGATGACGATATTAAATAATAGACTTATAGTTTATGGAGGATGTTGACGGATCTAATAATTATCTTTTGCGGTAATAACAATCAATCTTCTGGTCGAGTGAGAATATGTAAATTCTTGATCAGACGAATAAGGACACCTGATGAACTGAAAGACTGGGCCATGGGATTAGTTTTCTGGTCGAAAGAGATTCTTACGTCGACCTGGAGACATAACTCGCGGACTAAACACTATATGTCTATATGTCTATTAAGTGGCTAAATACGAGTATACTTCAGTGCTCTTTTATTCTATGCCTTTCTTCCATGACGCGCAGAAAACCAACGCATATAGGAAAATCGTGTTACAAGATGGTAAAAAAACACATATTATTCACGTCAATAAGATCTGTTTTGAGATTGTGGCTCATCTATATCTAAGTATTCTTATATAACTCACAGCTACGCGCTATTAAATTTTCAACTGAGAATTTAATTTGAAATAATATATTTGTATCTAAAACAAATTAATTTCTTGGTCAAATGAGTATGTAAAATTGAAAAGAATACATTTGTAAAATAAGCTTATCTCATTTTAATACACTTTCCGACTTTTGTTCTGGAATTAAAATCGGAAGTTAAATAGAATTAGAACTGTACGACAAGGCGCATTCCTTGCAAAAGTCATGCCACGCTTTATACGTATACTGGATGTCACAAGGCTTGTGTATCTCATGTTCGTAAAAGCAGCCGCTTTAACGAGGTCACGAACACGTTGCTCTGAAGTAAATTAACTCTTTCATTTATTTAAATCTTCGAATGTCTTCTGCTGAACAGAAATATACAGATAAAGCAAATTCAGTCACGAAAAGAAGAGTTGTAAGTTGCTGGAAAATATTTTTATAGACATGTGATAAATCGACGATTTTTTTTATGTTTGGTATTAAATTATTAGTTAATTGGATTTGCTACTGTCCAATTTAGTGTTACCGTATGGCTACACAATTGGGTAATATTACGATCTGGGTTTTCTTACAGTGACGTGTGTTTTGATGAATTTCTTGGTCTAAAGTAGGCAGACTGCTCCGCGTGATTAAGTTATTTGGTTTTCCATCTTAGCCTAACAGGGTGGTCGAAGTTATAGTTTTACAGCCGCTGCAATGAATATTTGTGTTATTGAAGAAATGAATAGAGTCACTATAATTTTCTTATTGTTCAGAGTTGTAAATCACAAATTTGTGTTTTATTGTTATTAACCGCTTTTTACTTTGAGATTCCGCCTTTTCTTTCTGAAGGCTTAAACTTGGGCACCCCATTCTACCTGGGCTTCATTGTGAACACGACAGTGGGACTGATGGCTGCCGTCCCATAGTGGAGTAGGTAGAGGAGAGAGGAGTCTCTCAGTTGTCATAGGGAATACCGCACGAGAACGGAGCATTGCAAAGTCCACTCATCCATTGTGAACAGACGAATGTGATTATATCAAATATTTCTAAACGTTCATGAGAGAATGTATTTATACAATGGCTCTGATGAAGCGCATACGTGTATTATAGTTTCAAGCACACAGTGTCGGAAAATCTTCATTGCATGTTGCTCCCTAATTTTTCGTTGTTGCTGTACAGTCACTTCACATGCACAGAGACTTCATACATAGCGATAAATGTCACAAAATTATATGTATATGAACGTGAGAATGATGCTTAGCGAATCTGCATATTCTGCACTTCTGAGACACATAAAATTCCACTAACGCAGTCCGAAATAAGAATGGCATAACAGAATTTAGTGTCGATCATCCACAAAGAAATTTCATAATTCAATTTTATTTAGTGATTTGTTTTATGAAACATTTGGACACGAATAACGTCTTAAGTTTGCTGTATCCGTATTATGTGCCAGTGTACAAGAAAAGCCCTCACATGAACCAATAACTATGTAATATTCTAGAAGAAAAATATGTACTCTTTGACTAATCGTTGGATAATCGTTTCCAGAATTTCCTTGAATTTTTTGAAAAGGACAGTTAATTACCATTATCATAAGTAATAAAATAAATTAATTTAGTTCAGTTAATATCATCTCAAGATCTATTTAATTCTTATTCTCCTATTAAGTCTCAACCCAAGAGGAATATCAGTTTTCATGTAAGTTTTCATGACAAAAGTTTGTGTTAATATTTCAAAGGCAAAATTGAAATTTGACATTTTGATTACAGTTGGGGCGGGCTGTGAACCGTTCAGCTGTTCCAAAATGCTGTAGTGTATTTGTCAATTGGAGCGAGAAACATTACAAATGTGAGATAGTTATGTTCGCCATTATCAGCGAATTTCCCTTCATTATTTAACACCCTCTAACGCTGCTGGTAACCCCGCCGCCTACGGCTACATTGAACGAAACAGGTTCACTTCACCGTTGCCGTGATCATATCGTGGAGTCATTTATGTGAAACACAGATATAAACGTAAGTGCATTGTCCCATGCAAATGGAACGAAATAACGTGTATAAACTGAAATTTATACATTCTGGTTTAAGGAAACTCGACAATCTGTCTCTTATATTTATTTGTATTTGAGCTCTTGATATTTTCTGAGCACAAAATACCAAAATATATCTTCAAAATTGTTCATTTCACGCAAGTTATCGAAAATTCACCAGCAAGTTAAATGAAACGTGACAAAACGAAAACATCCGTGGAAGTGCTATTCCAAGCTACATTCTGCTCTTCAGGCAGTAAAAGACAAAATATCTCATAACTCTTCCTCAAAACACAGAAAAAAATATGTAGTTGTTGAATTTTATTTCGAGGACCAGATATGCAACAAATTTGGAGGAAACAGGAAATGGGTACAAAATATTGATTACGTAATCCAGAGAAAAGTGAGCATTTGGAGATCTTACGTGTAAATAGAAGTGTACTGTTTCGTTTGCGTGGGCAGTCTTGAACATACTATTACATCTTAGCGAAAAAAATTGTTGACAATATACTTCCTTGAACTCTTTCAAGTTTCTGCCTATTGGTGGCCATTTTATAGAATGTGTTATTGCTTTAATTTTCTTCGAACACGCTTGAGCGGTCTACTGGATGCGTACCTCAATATGCATCTTCACGTATGGCTTCAAAACAACGGAGATCCACTAAGTTACAGCCGTAGAATTTGTCAATGTCTCTCTGAAAATTTTCTTGGAAGTTGGAGTGAACGCATTCGTAAAGCTCCAGTGTTCTGGCCTGCACGTTCACCTGACTTGAATTCCCTTGATTTTGTTCTGTGAGGGCAGTACAAAATCAAGATCTATACTACAATCGGTACTAGAGAAAAACTGTGACATTAAATAAAAAAACTCATAAAATACAGAATACACTGAGAAACCTTAAACTCCTACAAGCCCCTTATTCTTCTTTGTATATCCGTGGACATGGAGGCTACTTCTAGAATCTTCTGTGGTAAAGTAAAAAGAACGAGGTTGTTTTTTTTTCTTTCTATATTCGTATGTATGGCGATATGTACCACGTAGTATTTTGCGTCTAGGTAGTACAGGGTGTGACAATGTAAATAAAGTCTAGAAGTGTGCGGCGGTAATACATTAGTGAAATAATATGTTTTTGGACATTATCCATCTTCCTGTCTTTATCTAAATGCACTACCCTGTTTATTTTTCAAAACACAACGTTTCAGAGACTGGATTCTATCTCCGGAAGATAAGGACTAGCTCTATTGAGCTCATCTGAGTAGGCTTTACCTGAAGACAGAGACAGAATCCAGTCTCCGAAACGTTGTGTTCTGGAAAATAAGCAGGACAGTGTATTTAGATAAAAATAAGAAGATGGAGAATGTCAAAAAACATAATATTTGTAATATTTATGACAATTAAATTTGAAATTAAGACAGCTGTAATTTTTTAAAGAAGGTCCTCATGATGGAGCTATTTCAAGGAAATAGCATCTCCGGCCTAGGAAACCGAGATTAATGGCCGTGGGGATCCGTTGCACTGATCACATGACACGCTCTCTCTGCAAAAGTTGACACTGACTTCGCCGACAATCGGTGATGGCTCGGTCGGTATAGTTCGCTTGCGGACTTCAGGACGCGAAGTTTTTTTTGGTGAAAGTCCTCATGGTGCACATTCATATTTTCCTTTGTGTTTATTTTGACGTCTACTAAACTATTCAGTAAAATATGGCATGTAACAATGAGGTACCTGTATATACAAAACATTTGTATGCTAAGATACACGAAAGATCTGCATGGTCAATTATAATTCAGAGATTATATTCGCCCAAGTAAAAGGTTAAATATAAAATTGACATCATAATTTACTAATATACATGTAAAATTTTATATGAATTTTTGTGCAGGAAATTTGCTTCTTGTCTCAGAATGAAACAAAAATAATTTATTTCTTTATTTTCATAATAAAATGGTTGGTAAATTGAGGGAGAAGATTAAAATGACCGTACACGCATTTTAGTTTACGACACTGAAACTTTATCTAATGCAATAAATTTAAAAATAATTGAAACAATACAAACTGAAATATAACGAAGAATAACAGGACATACCAAATTGGGCAACATAAGGAGAAAAGACACGGCATTCAAACAATGAAAGGAAATTGGAGAAATGGATAAATAGAATTAAATACAACAGGGTTGTCCGTATACCTCGAGGCAGATATCCTAGAGGACAGAAGCATTGAATTTCCTCAGCAAATACCGCACAATATTGTGGAGAATACGCTAGCAGCATATTATTAAAGAGGCTGTGCCACAGTCATTCTTAACGTATACTTCTATTTGTTGTTGTAATAGCTGTGTGTTGTCTCTTTGTCCGCTCCCAGTGCCATACACTCTGTGACTGTTCAGGAGCTAACGTGCCTAAGGTCTGTACGCTGGTCATTAATGTCCAGCCGTTACAGCGTTACACCCCTTAGCATTGTATCGCTATTCCGGCGTGTCTAGTATTATTACCTCGTTCTCTTTGACCTTTGATTTTACTCAGCCCATATGATTGTGCCATTATCCTGATAGTTATATAGCGTGATAGACCGAGAAAATTTGACGTGGAAATGTAATAGGTCTCCAGTGGGGAAGTCTGGCGTTTATACCCCATGCATACTGGCATACGGGAGTCAAATTCATTGATTATGTTCGATTATTATGATTACTGCCTACATTTCAGGACTGGAGGATTCGTCTTGTGCGCCAGGGTTGATACTGGCAACGTCAAGGCTAGAAGCCGTACTAGCAGAGACAAGAGAATAGAGCAGTGCTAAGTAACGACCGATGAACACTTGTCCGCGGCAACGAATACGAACGCAACAATTGAAGAACTGTCGAAGACAGTGTTTTCTATGCGGTCAGTGCGCAGGCTATAGAGTGGGCGCGAGAAAGGCGAATATTTAAGAGAATCTGAGACAGTAAAATACGGTCGCGAGTCCCAAGAGACTCGGACCCGAGAAAGACTGCGCTGGCAAGGACCAGCAGCATATGCAAAAGACAGACCCGTCTTCTCGTCAGAGAGGACGCCCCACAGAAACAAGACCGTAACTGTCAAACGGTAATAATTAATATCTGGTCATGAGCCCCAGATGGGGCTCGACACCAAGATTTACTGACTGACTGACCGGCAGTCGCAATGTGACTTTGACTTTGACTTGAATATTTAAGAGTAGAGGGAAGTCTCAAATCTGAGACAGTAAAATATGGCCGCGAGTCTCAAGGGACTCGGACCCGAGAAAGACTGCACTGGCAAGGGCCAGCAGCATATATAGAAGACAGACCGTCATCTCATCAGAGAGGGCACCCCACATAAGCAAGACCGTAAATGTCAAACAGTAATAAATATATCTGGGGCTCGACATCAAGACTTACTGACTGACTCACCGTCAGTCGCAATGTGACTTCGACTTCGAATATTTAAATTTTGCTATGAATGTTGAACGAGGAAGGATTCAGAAGGTAAATTCGGACTGCTTGAAACAAGTATCGCAGCTCTGTACAGGACGAACTGAGAAGGTAACAAAACAATGTGATTAATAAAATCCCGTTGTCCGACTGAGATTGGAGCAGGGAATAGCTCAGCCCAAGTGCAGGTTTGGATCGGGTCAGACCTAATCTTGAGGTTGGATTAAAGTCCTGGAAGATTCCAAGTTATATGTCTATCTTATAAAGGACACGAGCAGGATGCCGCTCCGTAAAAAGAGATCTTCTTTCTTGAACGACTGTCTTACTGTATAATCCATTATCGTGCGATTGTCACATGGCAGCATAAAGAGAACAAATAGGCAAGCTTTCCCGTTAGTCACTGTTCCCATTTCGCTAATTAAGAAAGTTAGTGTCGCAAACTCCCCCACCTTACTAATTGTATGAATGTTGATTGGACTGTAGCGTTGATATTAAAACTTGACTGTAAATGGATGATTATTCATGTGTAAAGTTCTTTATGTCCATTCACCCTGCTGTACTGCATTGCGATTTTGGTGCAAATGTTTTATAAACAAAAATCTTAAACTTTTTATATTATCGCTCTAATTTAAAGCCGTGTGGGATCGTGTTACTGTAACAACACACAGAACTTGTAGTAAAATTACTTCTGATATGATGAACAGCGAGAAGTAAAGTTTTTCAAGAAGGATGACAAAACGTACATTCGTTTGCCTAATATCAATGAACGTAAATTAATTTTTATTTTAGCCCAAGCAAAATATGTGGATATTATTCAATCATATATTTTGTTGAGACAACGTTTTGAACAAGTAAACACACTACACCCTCATCACCCAAGTGTGTAGAGTTCTCTGTGAACGTCCAACATCCCATTACATTCCATCCAATATTTATGAACAGGGGAATTTCATTGTGATAACGCAGAAAAACAAAAATAATCCAAATGGATACACTCCAGTATGGATTTCATGCACTTACCATTTGCATTGTTTGGTGGCCTTGCACATTTTAATGGTCTGCATGAATGTTCACTGCAAATACATATCTGTTATTATGAAATTAATTTCATTGTTTGTGCAAAACTCTATGAAAAAATTGTTTCTAACTCTATTACATTTAAAATACATTATTTAGAGGAAACGATTCAAATGAAAGTTATAAAACTTTGGATATAATTGCATACTAAGCGAAGTGCAATCCATGTGTACCGAAAACTAAGGTTTGCCATTCTGTCATTGTTCTGTTGTTATGTTGTAGTCAAGAGTTGAGCAAGAAAGAGCCACGCCCCATTCAAATGGTCCTGTGCTGAACTACTCATTGCGGTTTGACATATTCTGTAAAATAACAACTCATTCTTCATACATGTACGTTTAGTGAAATCCTAGTTTATTGCATTTGGGTGGATCAGTGGAGCTGTTATGAGGAGACTGAAGCTAGAGACAGGAAGATTCCACCCATTCGTTGCGTTTGAGATCATTCAGACTAATATGTTGTGGCATATTAATGCAAAGTGAGCTCAAAATATGTGTTGGAAATAATGGAGTTTAAGGTCATATTGCACAAGTAACAGCTGTTATTTATAGATTTATTAATTGTCATTGTTAATTTCGAAACTCAGAAAGAAATCAGTAAGCCACCAACAATTTTAGATGGTAACGTTTGAAGCAGGCTGGTCACGGTAGCCGAGCGGTCTAAGGCATGCACTGTCTTCGCTCGCTCGGAAGCCGGCATCGTGGGTTCAAATCCAACTCAGGGTATGGATGTTTGTGTGCGTCTTTCTGCGTTTGTGTACAGGTAGAGGCATTGCGACGAGCTGATCACCCGCCCAAGGTGTCTTACCGTATGTCTAAGATCTAGTAAACCGAAGTGAAACAGAGAGTTTCATGGAGGTAGGCTTAGGCCCAAATGAGGCTGTAGCGCCAATAAAAAAAAATTGAAGCAACTGAAACGGAAGAGAAAGAGGCGTTAGATGAACATCATGTCTATAGATAAACTTAATTGAAAATATTTCTTTTCTAAGAATTTTTATTTTATGAATTCTATTTATCCCAGTATAAGTGGAACTGTGTTTCCAAGAGAAGATACACGAACATTGTGACATGTAGACCCATTCATAGACAACGCTCGAAATACGTAACCATAGAGAAGATATTGTAGGTAGTGTTTTCTATGTTATCCACGCCATGTCCATTGCTAGACAACGGTTCGCTAAACACATTCCCGCAGAAGCAAACGCGCGGAACAATATGATATCTATTGCTTGAAAACTGCGAGGCAATCAGGCTTTCTCAACATTACAGGATGTGTTTTCTATGGATAAGCCTCGATACTATACAAGTAGTCCAGTCGCAGAATTAGAATGATAATGGAGCAAGTCTTCGGCAGTCAAGGAAGAAGGTTTCGGCTGAAGATTTCGTATGAATTATTGTAACTGATTGTGATTGAGAAATTGTACAAGAGGGTGTTAATAAATCCAATCATTCAATCCAGATTCCGATATTATTAGTCACGGAGCCATAAACACTTGACAGTATAATACATGTGTTTGTATTATAGTGCATAAACAATATACTATGCCATATGCTGCTATTTACACAAAATGCCTTCATGAGAAATTTAATGAAGTTCGGTTTGTGTGTCGTCTAGAGCAGGAACTGTATTGGACCGAGGCTTGGAGAACTGACGTACTCTTGATATTAGACATAGGCTCCTAATGCCTAATTTAATTAGAATACATTTGGTTATTACGAGGCTCAGAAACATTGAGAGAACTTTGACGAATCCTACCTTCCCACTTTGAATTCATTTTAACAAATTTCGCACAAAGCACACATGACAAAGTAACATGTTATGTTAGAGTTCATGTTTACTAGTCGCCTTGTGCAGGTTCCAGACTGAGCGATCGACGTCTCTTCATTGAAGCAGCATGGAACTAGAAGATTTGTCACTGCCACAGGAAGGTCAACCATTTGATCGCCTCCTTAGCCAAATCAATCAAATTCAATCAGCATAAATTATGTTTGTAAGATTGGTTTACTTATCATTATCATTACTTATGCACCTTTTTCTTCCAATTGGTTTCATTACACGGGATCGCCAAATTCTGAACAGAGTTCTGTACCATATTCAGTTTGGCTGTTGTACCATCTTGATGCTAGTTTCGCACACTTCAACTTCTGTTGACAGAGCGTGTTGTAGGAATGATATGATATGATAGAGTTCTTCGGTAGTGCTGAGTCAGACGGTCCTGTTGCACCAATTTCTGCTAACAGATGAGCACGAAGTAATGGTGAAATTAGAACTGGTAAGAGAAGACAGAAATACTCGGACAGAAGCGTGCCCTACTGACACTTTTTTCATTGCCTCTACAGCCCCCTTGGGCCCTGGCCTCTGATTTCTCAGTTTCATGATCATTTTTACAGACGGTAGGACTCCTTGGACGGGTGATCAGCCCGTCGCAATGCCTCTACCTAAACACAGGACAATAAAACGCAGAATAAATGCATAAACACACCAAACATCCATGATTTGTGTGGAATTCGAACCCACGATCCCGGCTTCCGAACGAGAGAAGACAGTACATGCCTTAGACTGCTGGACTACCGTGACCGGTCCCTAGTGACATTTTGTCTAATAAAGGTTCCAGATGGGCTACCCTGGTATTGAATTGGGAGCTCTGTGAAAAGGAACCATAAACTAACCGCCTGAGCTGTGGTGCGGTTTCTCACGTTTTACCGTTTTATAATTTAAGAATTTTATTGTTATTACGAAACACACAAATGAATCGCCGTGATTGCAGAAGTTCGCTATTGTACTTCATCTTGAGCCAGCTAAACTCACTTCACATATTCATAACTTGAGGTACGTTTTAGTAACACATCCAGTGTAAGTAATATTATGCTATTAGATCTTCAAATTAAATTTTGTTTGTATCCATTGTTTAAAAAAGTCATGCTGCAGGCCTGAAGGGTTTGAATTTATTTCTAACAAATTATCTTAATTTAAGGCGCAGGCCAGGAATTGTGAAGTTCCTCATTAGACAGATGTGTACAGGACCATTTCTGGTGTATTCTAGTACTGAATAAACGTTTCAGCCGTTACCTCTGCAGTGGTTTAATTACAGAGCTTATAAGAGGAATGATTAAATTGTAGGTGTTCTCATTTCCTAAATTCAGTTCAGATTGAACTTAATCAAGCGAGCAGAAATAAGGATTGTAATTAATTTCTTGTCACATAGGCCTCCTCCAGATCATACCTTCCTCTTCCTGCAATATACGTTCTCCCATGTAATTACTATGTTTTGCATTTTCTTTCCACATACCACGTACTCTCCTTGTTGTGTTGTGCATTTATTTCTACAGCCACGAGAATTTCTCTACAACTTCTGTTTGTTCAGACCACCATACTTATACACTTGTATCGTTAATTATTACTTATATTAACATATATTTATTGCAACCGAGTCCAAGCGACTAGTAATAAATATTTCTTATTTCTCTTTCGAACCAACAGAAGATCTCTAAAATGTTTCAGAATAAATCCCACGTGAATCATAAGGCGCTTTTCACATTTGCAGTGATTATCAGCTCCGGGTCGAGACAATAGATTAGACGTGTAATATGCACTTACTACTCATACTGTGGCCTAATTAAATTATGGCTGTTTGCAAACTGCCTTCAGATGTATCACGTCACTTCCTGCCTGGAACCGGGACTGAATGTGGTGTACTGAAAATCTGTATTTAGGTAAATAATTTAGAAAACTGAACTACTATTAAGATGAAGCAAATATATTTTGATCGTTTCCCCTTATACGGATATATTTAATTATAATTAAGAGTAGTGGAGTCGTATGGGAGAGAAAGTTTAAAGCGAAGGCCTACTGTGTTGAGCGATATCTTATTCAAAATGTAGCTGCCAAGATTTTTCACAGATGAACGCCTACAAGAAGTGCTTCACTGCAAACTTTCTTCAGTAAAGAGAGCTGATATATTTGCATTGCATTTACCTCACGACTGAAGCCTTCTGGACTGTGATGGCTTGTAGTCTGATAAATGGACTTTTGCCCTGAAGTTTGGAGGAGCACATTTTAATATATACCAGAATATACGAGTACAAGGTTACATCCAGGACAGCAGTAATCATAAATTAAAGTTTCTCTTTTCCAGGTATTAGAACGATTCCACCCAAATATAAGAAAAAATGATATAAGCACTGACTAATATTTAATAATAGACTAGGAGAAAGTTATGCAAGCAGGAATGAAACAGCTATTAATGATGGACCTGTTAATTACAGCAGAGGGGCCTGAGGGTTGCCTGTATGCAGAAACTCAGAAGAGGGAACCGTTTCACAACACGGTACAATTTGACTGTCACATGGATGATGTTATCAAATAATTTTGTAATAATTAACTAGTGACGGACCAAAATAAACGAAGTTAAACACGCTAGCGAATCATAATACATAAATATATATATATTTATGCAGAAGGACGTGTTGGAAACATCAAGCATATATGATGCCAGAGTTTCAATACTCCATTGTATGTTGCGTGAAAGTGGAAGAACAAGTCAGGAAACATGTATCTGTCTTAATATTGGAATTCGAAAGATCACGAAACACGGACCACTTGCTTCTTCAGAACTGTTCATATTCCAGGCTAAACAGGAGACATGGAAAATCTGCAAGCCGTCGGAATTATAGAGAGCTATATTACCTGTCATGTAAGCACAGTAAGTTTTCCAGATATTCAAGAAACGCTGTATAAAAATAAGAGCAACCGTATATTAATAGCCGCTGAATTTCATTTTGTGTCTTCAGATCATAGTCTTCTGGGATATAACATCTTGCGTTTGCCGACAGATCATAGTTTTCAACACTGAGTGGATAAGAGTTCGAGCCTCAACTGCTGGAAGAATATCTTCAACTACTGCACAGGTGACATTTCCGTTTAGAGTATGATGTTAAAGGTAAAGTTTATGAGTGGAAGGTGAGCTGTTCCAATATGAGAGTCATGATACAGAAAGACTCCTTCATTTTTATCGTGTCTAAATTTTAATCAGAAATGAAATTATCTACGATGAAGAGGAAAACGTTTATTTGTAGTGTAATAGTTTTTTCCGGAACTTAGAAACTTACATTTTGAGGAATTATCTTTTTCAGCACTAAGACATGGAACTTATAAAAATGTTCCTTTTAAACAACAGAGATGTATGTCCAAGATAAATGTTACGTGAGAAGAAAGAAAAAAAAAGAAGGGCATATAGGTACGTGACTGGGAGAGTAGGGTAGCAAGAAGACTGCTGCAGAAGGTGGAGAAATTCTGCACTTGACGGCGTGCCAGGCTCCGCATAAATCAATAACAGTGTGCCGCAGTCAAGTTGCCATGAGGGTTACTATTTTTGCTGCATTTGTCAGCCCTGTATGATGTTCTAGATGGGCCACACAGTTTCTGTTTCTGCGATGCCCTAAATACAGGATGATATAAAATGGAATGAGGAAGCCAAAAGTAGGACTAATAACTGCACATATTGTACTAACACCCGTGTCTGTCATTTACAATGCAGGCGTTGATATTCGATAAAATACTTAGTAACAGTTGTTGTGTAAGCTAAAATGTGTAATCGAGAATTTGTTGTAGGGCTACCGTAAGATACTTGTAAAATTAAAATATTTAATAGCTGAATTTAAATTTTCTTTTATTAAATCAAGCAGCGTACTCATAAAAGCAAGCTTGAAAAAGTATCTTGTCCCTGCCGGGAATCGAACCCCACTTCCTCAGCCCCACATTTCGTAGTCCGTCGCTATCGCACCTGAGATAATTCTGCTCCGTCATGAGTTATTTTAATATATTGTGGCTTATAGATCCGTTGCTAAGCGGCGACTCTCTAAAGAGCAGCCTTTGTTAGGTAACACCCTTAACATGCACGCAAAAATAGAACTATGTTTTCTATGTGATCCGAGTCGAGATGTTGTAACCGGGAGGTCTGGAGCTTAGTCAGTTGAGAGTGAGTCTTGTGTCTGGAGGCTGTGAAGGGAGGACTTGAGACGGAGGCAGAGGAATAGCCATTGTTGGAGCCGTTACCAGGTAACTTCCAGCAAGAGACTGAGAACACTAGACTGTGTGCTCTAGTGAATTGTTAAGTGTGGAAATAGAGATGTTGTTACAGTATTTTGTAGTTACGAGATCTAAGTGTCAATAAATCTATTCACCAATCAAAACGCAGTCTAAAGTCATACTATACTATACTACACGTACCCGTCTAGAGTCACGCATATTATATGCCATTATGTTCTCGGAGTTTGTATAGAGGAATATCACAGAGAGTTCAGGAAATATTATTAGCTCCCTATATAAGTTAAAAACTTGCAACCTTCGGAATTTGGGAGAAGAGAATTGCAACATTACACCGCAACTTTCTGTGAAAGTGAACATGGTGATGGATAAATTAACTTAAAAATTTGGTAAATATCCTCAAAAATATAAGTAAAGGAATACATGCTTAGAGCGTTAGTGCAAGAGTTTAAGTCTGAAATAAGATTATAAAATAGACGTTTATCAAACTCGGTTCTTCATGCCAGGTTGTAGAAACTTACGCAATATGTTAATGGATTTTACTCTTGACGTTCTTGTTAGAAGTGGTAAATATTTGTGTAGAAAATGACTTCATGAAATAGGTAGCCACTGTTCTGAACACTGACGTCAATAGATTAATGAATAGTTCTACGTCACAATATATCACCGTTATTCCTTTTGTCCTAGAGATCCTGCAGAATATCGTATCCTTTACTCTACGACACTGTAACACATTTGATAACTTCTCACAAAAAAAACTCTGTTTATAATAAAAATATCAAAATATCTTACATGTATACGTGCGGCATTACCAGTAGAGAGAGAAATGAAGGAACAGCTATTTGATTGCATAAAGTTATCTATTCTGAGTATATACCATAGGGTTCTGACGATGGTGTGTAACACAGAGAGATACTGGGTTTTCGGGCTTTGTCCATCGTCCAGATTCTAAATAACAAAGAAAAAACACAACGTTTCGTAAACTGGATCTGTTTCCGTCCTCAGGTGAGGGAAGACTCCTACTCTGTTAGGCCCCTTAGGAAGAGCTACCCTCAATCACTGGACCCATTGAGGCCCATAAGAGGCGAGGTCCCTGAATGGGCTGAAAGTGCCAATGAAAAAAAAACTATTCAAGAGAAACGAAGAATTTAGCTGAATCCAATGGAGAGCAATAATTTCAGACTGCTGAAGAAAATCGCTCCACCCCTTTCCCCGCCTCAGTTCCTGACGGTTCTTACATTTCTCAGTTAATTTGGCACGCTATTTATTCTCATGCCGGTCACGGTAGCCGAGCGGTCTAAGGCATGTACTGTCTTCGCTCGCTTGGAACCCGGGATCGTGGGTTCGAAGCCCACCCAGGGCATGGACGTTTAGTTTGTATGTGTGCGTTTTTCTGTGTTTGTATACAGGTAGAGGCCTTGCGACGAGCTGATCACCCGTCCAAGGACTCCTACCTAATGTGTAAGCTCTAGAAAAACCGAAGTGAACGGAGAAGTTCATGGAGGTAGACCTAGGCTCACTGGGGCTGTAGTTCCAAGGAAAATAAAATAAATAAAATGTATTCTCATACAAATCCTATTGAGCCTGTTGACGATGATAATAAATTTGACTTTAAAAAGCCGATTAGCCTTCCATAGACCACAGATATCAGAACGCTTGCCTTTGCACACACAAAAATACCATTGACTTGTGTGGGTGAGCTTCATGACTTCAGGTTAGCCACCAAAGCCGCATGCAGTTACAAGATGAGGAAATTTGGGCCTGTAAATTTAAATAATATTATGGAAATTTTCTTTACAGATAGAATATGTTGTACTGAGCAATACATATACCATATCGCCGGTCGGTAATATTACAGGCCAGACGGAAGTGCAACAAATGCTTAGAACTTAATGTTATATTTTAGCGTCCTGTTGCACTG
>NW_019731219.1:144375-267241 GCF_002891405.2 Cryptotermes secundus | reverse complement strand
GCCTGCTGGGTATGTGTGTTTACTTCTATTTGTAATATCTTCAATTCTGACATTATTTTATGACATATGACGAACTGATTCTAGCAGTTTTTGGAGTTATATATGTGTATATGTTTATATATGTGTACTGAGGCAGCACTGTGGTACTAGTTCAGGCTCAGACAGATGTGTGAACTTCGATTCATGTGTCTATCTATCTATCTATCTATCTATCTATCTATCTATCTATCTATCTATCTATCTATCTATCTATCTATCTGCCTGTCTGCTTAGCTGCCCATCTCCCTCTTTATCTACCTACCTACCTACCTACCCATCCACCCATCCACCGATCCACACATCCATCCATCTGTCTGTCTGTCTAATCTATCTACCCACTACCCACCTATTCACCTAACAACCCTTCCATCTATGTCTCAAAGCCCTTTGTTGCCCCATGGCCACTTTTCAATTTTATAATCCTGTACACAGTCGGTAGGACTCCTTGGACGGAGTATCGGCCTGTCGCAAGGCCTGTAGCTACACACAGAACAACACAAACACAAAAGAAAGGCGCACAGACATCCATGTCTCGAATGTGATTCGATCCCATGATCCAAGTGTTCGAGCGGGCGAACACTGTGATCGGTTATTAAGCCACTATATCTAGAAAATACCACTAAAATTGTGGATGATAAATATTGCTCAAAGTCATAAGACTTTTTGTGAATGAATCAGGGTTCCGCTATTGGTGGTAATTAACTAGTCCACGACATCACTGTCCTGAATTACGGCGCCATCTCGATCTCAGACATGAGTTAGTGTTGTCATATCATCTTTGTCAATAAGTTCCGATATAATGACTATAATTAAGCCTTAAGTACAGAGAATAATATTGAGTTATACGTTATACTAAGGAGAAAAGTGGAAGCAAGGAACGCGTGCAGATTCCTTTGAGATAATCCTTTCCTAGTGACGACTGGGAATATCGAGAAAAATATGAGAGAATAAGGTTATACTGATTTTAAAGAAGAAACCACATTGAAATGATCTGGCGCGATATCACTTTTTGTGGTTCTTGATACTGACAGATACAGATGTGCATACTGAAGACGTGTAGAATTTTCTTCATTTATGGAAGTACCCCAAGTGCTATTTCCACATTCTAATGTGGAAGGAATATATATGTTTTGCTATATAATGTAACGTTCCTGCGCCATAGAATCCTTTTCCTTCTCAAGCACAGCAACTTCCTATCTCCTCGTTGCATTTCATGGAAGTATACTGATTATTGTCTTCAGTTGTGACTCCTGTCTTTTAGGAGGTATGCTCGACGAAATGCAATATATGCTCAAAAGAAACCAGTTCACAGCCGTTAGAAATAATACTCCACCGATACTACATCACACATGATGCTTATCAAGCAATGTGATTTCACTTCAGAAAGTTCACAAATTCCACGAGCCTGTTAGTCAGTATTTTACCAGTCGAAATATCTTATTGTCAGTGTTTTTTGTAGGAAGTCTCTCAGTAAAAAATTATAAACTGAAACAGAAATCTGGAAACGAAAAGTGAGTAAAAAATTATTTCCTGATACAAAGCAGCAACAAAAAAAAAAAATAATAAACAAATCACATGTGAACACCGCTCGAGAAACGCCTGTAATTGATACTGCACCGCTTTACTCTCCTGTCGGAGAAGTTGCCGGGTAGAAGGGCGCCGCCATAAATCAAGACTTTCATTGCCGAAAAGAAGTGGTACTCATCAAAAATCCCATGCTTACAGACTAAATTTATGGATACGAGCATTTTTTAGACAATCCTAATAAGGCCATTTTGTAGCCAGCTCAAGTTAAACTGCTCTTTTCATGAACACGAAACTTGCTTATTAATCTGAAGAGTAGAGAGAGATTGAGAGGCGCACAGAAAGTTCTGCTAAGTAAGCCTATGCTATGCGGATCCTATATGAAGTAGCATAGGGCTGGAGAAATATACGTAATTGCCCTTAATACGGTTTGTATTGTTTGACAATTATTGTCAGTGTAGAGTTTGATCTCCTGGGATAAATAGCCAAGCAGTAGGTTGACTTTCAACGGACTGTACGGTGTCATAAACCAGAAGTTACAAGTCTTCATTAATATCATTGTGGCAAACTCAAATGTTACCTATTGTTACGGACCGCGCCATAGCTTAAGAGGTTAGTCGCTGGCTTCCCACCGCGGCGGGCCGGGTTCAAACCCAGGTATTGTCAAATGGGGTTTGTGGTGGACAAAGTGGCGCTGGGGTAGGCTTTTTCCAAGTACTTCTGTTTCCCTTGCCAATCTCTATTCCACCAAATTCTCCATCATCATAATCACCTGGGTCAGGTACAATAGACCAATCAGTGGCCGCCGTGCCGAGTGGACCCAACTAGACTCCACCATCCACTAGGCGAATTAAAAAAAAATAAAATTTTACTTGTTGTTAGTGTAAGGTATCAAGATATACGAAATTTGTGCTGTATGCAGCACAAATGTGAAACGATAGGATGCATTCTGAATTGTACTTCAGGTAGTCAAGTGGAAGGAAAAACTTCAATTGAGTCGGAATAATGTCCAATGGGAGGTTTCTGTCAATACACAGATGAATGTTTCTGTGCCAATCAAGGAATGCAAGTTCTACACTAGTTGAGTAACTTAATGGCTCCCAGCAGTAGAGCTTATTTCTCGTACCTTCTCTGATCAACAACAAACTCGACAATTATTCCTGAATTTACCTTCAGTACCTGAAGGCGTGTGCGGAAAATATTCCGCCAGTTTTTACGTATGTAGAACTACCAGCTGGAGATTAATGTTCATCTTAATAATCTGGCCGCATATACATGTTTGTAAAGATATATTTCACAACCATTAATATCCAGACTGACTGCTCGTATGGTGATAAAAATAATATGTAATTAAAATTTTCCTAAATGAAATCTTGCTTGTTTTTCAATTTATAATTTGCTATTTTACGAACCTAAGTACTTTAACACCGGTCTAGGAAACCGAGATTAACGGTCATGGGAATTCGTTGCGCTGACCACGCGACATCCTCTATCCGAAAAATTTGGCACTAATTTCGCCCACAAGCGGCGCTCGCTAGGTCGGTATAGTTCGCTTGTGGACTAAAGGCCACTGGGTAAATACTTTAATCTGCACTCTGAGGAAGCTTTACCGTAAACCATCATTATCATTACCAGCGCCAGAAACTGTATTTTATTCACATATTTTCAGCTTTTATTATACATAGATTACATCTGGAGGTACATGAAGCCTGATTACTTTGTACTTTACAACTATTGATTCATATAGGTCCTTTATACAACCGCAGGCAATATTACTGTGAGATATTGGTCAATTTATTGTGAAGTGGATTACTTAAAGTCGTCGCCCATCATAATTGAAGCATGTGTGCTGTTTCGAGATCATTCTGATATTTATCAGCAAGACCATTAGACTGAACCTATATAAAGCAAGGATGCGCAAACAAGTTGATATTCTGAACATAGACAGGACAGAGTCATTGGCAGCGAAACAAAACATAAAACGATTTAATGACCTGTCATTAATGACATGATAATATCAGCCTCCTTTGTTATAGCAGCGAACATTCGCACTCTTTAAACTGCTCGGCGAGCTTTAGTACTCCCAGTGGATAACTTGTGTTGGTCTTGTTTGAAAGTGACTCCACGTAATGGAATTGTTAAAATTAAATATTATATGGATCTTGGAATTCTTAACGACATAATCCTGTAAACTTCGTGATGACAATGATGATAATATGATAAATACACTGAAGTGCTCGTCACAGATACTAACTCATATCTGTGAGTTGTGTAACCGAAGTAGGCTACTGTGGACATGGAAGTTCAATAAATGCGTAACAAATACAGGTAACAGTTGTCCCTGTGCTTAATTAATTAAGCACTATGATATGAAGACGTATTGTGGATTGAATGTATAGATGTACATTTTCTTGATCTCGGCACTATTTGGAGGTGAGCGGTCAGCTTAACGCCCCTGCCGCTTTAGCCCCGGGTGCACATTTTATAGGTGGTGAGGTGAACAACAGAGCCGGTTTGGACGATTGGAGAAGTAAAAGTTCTTGACCCTACCGGAACTCAAGCAATTTAAGGTGTAAGACATACGTGGAAACAATGTTTTATTAAATAATTAACAGTGTGATTTTATAACTTACATAGCTCGCTTACTATTCTTAACACAGAGGAAAAAAGCGAATTTCTTGAGTACGAAATTCTTTTCCATTTCTCTCAAAATTTTACATCAGATGACACCCCCGGTTTCCTGCAGTGCCTCTCTGTCTGTCTACATCTCCGATATGAAGACCTACAAGTTCGATCAACTTACATAGGCGCGAACATGTCCCGACCTTTCTCATACCTCGCAATAAGAGGATTTCCGTGTAAAGATCAGGATTTACCATAGGGACTTATGTTAACAACTAAAAATTTTCAAAAATGCAGCTGAAGATGACAAATTATGCCTCCCCTATTCTTTAGCTATGACCTTGCTCCAAGGTGAATTGATCCTGCAGTACTGTGAATTGAAGTAGGCGTGTCTAGCCAATGGGAACGGTGGGGGGAGGAGCCTTGCGTCACCCAGTCCCGACAATATAAAGGTTGATTGTCGGAACCTAGATACCGCATTGCAGTCCAGTGCATTGTAGCGATATATCGAAATCGTACGAGGACGAGTCTCCTGAATTCTGCACATGGCGCGGCGTCGGCCAGGTGGAGGGGCCGAGCCGCCGTTCTCATAGCAAGTGTTTCAGAAATGTCTAAATTTTTGGTTCTAAGATAAATGTTACAATTTATTTCAGAGGTAATCAAATGGTGTACATTTTGAAAAAAAAAACAAACTTTAAAATAAATTAGGGTACGAAGGAAAAATACGTGGAAAATGTTTCTAAAATAAAAAAAAATATATATGGGTTTAGGTTGTAGTTTAACGAGTGATGAAAAACATATCTATTAGTTAGCTGTGTTATATTTGAATTCCTCAGACGATACGAAAATATATTTGTATTAAATTGTCAGTTTTTATGATCACGAAAATTCGTCGAGAGAATTTAAAAAGAAAAAACACCACATTATTTCAAGTACATATACATCTGAACACGCTTTGATGCCAATAATCTAACCTGACAACTGTCCTCAATTGTTAGGTGTATATTAGTTTAGTTTGTACATGTACTTTGAGATGTTGCTATCTTCATATATTTAAATACGCATTTACCGTTAGTGCTATGTTTTAACGGAGGTTTGTCTTATTAATTTCGCACATGCGATACCCTTTTCTCGTCAGTGATGGAAAAATACGTATTTCACCTAATTCCTTACAGATATTACTGTTTTGTAAATCTTAGAGTAATTCTTTTTTATATTGTAACCAGATTCTCTTTCAAATTTAACTGCGTGCGCAAAGATACTTTCTCCTGTCGCTATGTCAGTGAAGTGCTATAATTTCAGGTGTGCAGTGTGGTGACAACTTTGTGATAAAATGAACAGGGTAGAACAAAACTGTGTGATATCGCTCATCAGGGATACTATGTTGTTATTGTTGTTGTTGTTTTAATGCTGTTGTTGCTGTCATCACGATGAGTGAGTCCCTCAGCCCCAATTTTGTAAGTACTTGAATATTATCCAAAATGGTGGTAATTACTACATGAGCACCTAGATGTAAGTTTTAAGTTAATAATAATAATGACAAACTAATTTAGTAATTAACTTTAAATAGTTGCACAGCAGAAAGAATATACGAATTTCGGAACATTTTACAAATATTTTGAACCAATTTTGAGGCATATTAGAGTGCAGTGAATACCTGCATCTGGATTCAGGTAATAAAATTGCTGAATATTTTTGTTATTGTATCGTTATACTCAGGTTTTATTTAAGATCACTAATCATGACAGAAAAAGTTACTATCTTCTGGAATATAACGCAATATATTCCGTTGAAATTCAACCAACTTTTCGGAGGAACATAAAGCCTCCATCTTCATGGTCGAAGAATAAGCCGAGCAAGAAACCAGCTTCAAAGCAGAGCCTGAAGATAGAGGCGTTATGTTTCTCCGAAACGTCAGTTGGCCTTCAACGGACTCTCCCAGAAGACAGCATTCTTCATAACCACTGCTGTCAGAATATTAAATCCTGTATGACACAAATAATTCTAATTATCAAACACCAGTGGTTACCTTTCTGTAAATTTGTGCATCATAATTTGTATTTAAATGTGTATACGAAGGTGTACATTCTCGTAACATCTTTGTATAGACATTACTTCTCTTTATGCTCCCTCACATAGCGGACACAGCAGAGAACACACAAATATATCATGCACTTTACAGTGTAATGTTGCAAAATGTGCAATAGACATGAATATGAGAGCGATGTGCCACTATTGCTCTACAGTTTTCGGATGCGGTTCGAATTTCTGTTCCCAGTACTTCTTTAATTACGCGAATAAACTTCAATCTCTGAATTTCTGTTCTATTCCTTCTTTCAAGTTTTAGTTGGCAAGCCTGGGATGAAATAGAAGAAAATGTCTACAACATTTGGAAAGGAAAGGAGAATCTTGCGATGAAAGGCCACGTGTTTATAGCTAGAGTGCAGTCAATTTATAAATCCATTGCAACAAAATGCCCTTTTTATTGAATGATGTTTCTAATAACGCCTTGAGGCGAAATCGTAAATGCGATACGCGTTACGGTCACATTCCCGAACTTCACTCAGAGCGCCTTTCAGTATTGCAGTGCTCTTGCTGCATACTACCGGGTGTCTACTATTATACATGCCTCTATTCACCAGTCGCTGGTGCTTGGAGCAGGATCTTTAGAGCTACTCTTTCGTGCCATATTTAATTTTGTGTCTTTAAAAACTTCAAATAATTTAAATGGGGGTTCGCGGTAGCGTAGTTGGTTCAGGCACTATGCTACAATTCGGAAGGTCTCGGCATCAAGTCCCGATGAGGTCATTGGATTCTTTTCAGTTGACCTAATCATTCTAGCTGAACTATGGCCCTGGTGTCGACTCAGCCTCTAACACAAAAGAGTACCAAGTATATTTCTGGGAGTAAAGAGCTGCCGGCGCGTAAGGCTGACAACCTTACCGCCATCTATGAGCCGATTGTCTAGAAAATGTGTGAACCTCAACATCTCGCAACCCTATGGACCTCCACGGTTTGTTACAGGGATACCTTTATTTCTTTTGCTTTACAAGTCCATGTCTCTGCCCCTAGTTCCCTCCTACTCTGCTTTACACTTTCTGTCGCTCGCTGCTGTCACTGTCTGCCTCATGAATCAAGTTCACAAACTCTCATCTATACCTGGATCTTCAAAGTGGTCTCTTGCGTTCAGATGTTCTACGGCAATTTTCAGGAATCTCTCTTCTCTCTCGTGAGTGCTAAGTACTCGACCTATTTCATCATTCTTTATTTAATCCTCATAATAATATTTGGCCTACTGCGCTACCGAGGAGCCGGGATAGCGTAGTCGGTGAAGCGATTGGTTAAAGACTGGAAGACGTGGGGTCAGAGTTCGAGTTCCTGTAGGGTCAAGAATGTCCTCTTCTTTACGACATTCAGCTGGCACTGGGGCCCACCCAGTCTCCTATCCAGTGGGTACCGGGGACTCTTTCTCAGGGGGTAAAGCGGAAGTGGCGTGAAGCTGGCCACTCACCTCCAGCTAGTGCCGAAGTCCACCTTCATGGAGTAGTGCTTAATTAGTTAAGCACAGGAACAACTTTATCTTTTTAATAATATTTGGTAAAGAGTGCACTTGTCAGGTCACGGTAGCCGAGCGGTGTAAGGCATGTACTGTCTTCACTAGCTTGGAAACCGGGATCGTGATTTCGAATCCCACTCAGAGCATGGATGTTTAGTTTGTGTGTGTGCGTTTTTCTGTGTTTGTGTGCAGTTAGAGGCCTTGCGACGAGCTGATCACCCGCTCAAGGAGTCCTACCGAATGTGTAAGATCTAGAAAAACCGAAGTGAACGGAGAAGTTCATGGAGGTAGGCCTAGGCCCACTGGGGCTGTAGTATCAGGGAAGAAAAAAAGAGTACAAGTGATTAAACTTCTCATTATGAAGTAAGGGCTAGGAAATTTATTTATATTTTATCCATTCGAAGGCTCTTCAGTCCGTTCTGAACACACCTTGGTACATACGCAGGACCCATGAAGTTCTGAAAAGGCACACAGGGTTCAGTGGGGTAAACAGCGGAATGCCAAAACTGCACCAATGCTCTAGCAGTGAACCTACCGCACAGACCTGAGTAAAACCCCAATACAAGAATTAAAATAATACCTAAGTGAGAAAAGATTGTATGAATTGGGCCAAAACTTATTGACTATATATATTTATTGCAGATTACGTATAATAAATGTGTGAAAAAACTTTTTTTCATTGTAAAATCGTGAAAATTATTGCGTTTCGAAGACTGACTCGGTCTTCGTCTTCAGATAAAACTCAAAAGAATTCTGGAAAATATGTACTTTTAACAAACCTGCATGGGCTTGCTCTTCGGCGCTTAATGTTCCTTCAAGTGGCGCTCTTCCCATTGCATTGCACCCAGTTGGAAAGTTAACCACGGCTGCATCGCTCGAGTTAACAGCGCCATGAATTAATAATCACAGCGCTCTGCTACTTCTCGTTACAACAAGAGAATCCAGTATGCTTCAACAGTTATTTCCCCAGAAGTCTTACTGAAATGCCTACCTTTACGAGTACTTGCACTTCCTGTGATTGAGTGAAATGATGGTGGACGCGGGAGTACTTCAGAGAATTGTCTGACTCAAGTCGTCCGTCCCACAATAACAACGTTACCTAACCATTACCACAAAAAGAAGATATTCTAGTATGTGTATACAACCCGTTGTTGGACTTTTCCCGCTTTCCCAGTTTCGTAATCTATACACAGTCAGTAGGACCCCTTTGAGAGGGGATTAGCCCATTGCCAAGCCTGTACACATTCACTCACTCATTCATGGAGCTGAGCCCTTCTTGAGAAACTGCCAATCGTGCAGCTACTCAAGAACTTCCCAGCATTTTATGGAACCCGAAGTTTCATTACTGTGTTCACAAGAGCCATCCAGCGGTGCCTATCCTGAGCCAGATCAGTCAATTCCATACCATCTCATCCGATATCTCTGAGATCCATTTTAATATTGTCCACCCACCCAGTGGTCTCCTTCCTTCCCGCTACCTATACACAGAACAACAAAAACAGAGAAGAAAGGCATACAGACATGCATGTCTCGAATTGGATTCGAAACCACGATCCCAATGTTTGACAGGGCGAAGACGGTTCATGCCTTACACCTCTCGGCCAGACAAAGATGACTCATCAAATTAATGCTTAGATTAAGAGAACAGAAACAGCTGTGAAAATCGAAATACCTGGACGTATGGTGCAGATATTTGATTCGGCACTAGCCACTACCACATATCCCAGCCAAAACCATCTCTGTTTAGACATTCCCATTTACAGCGGGTCGGCACCATGGCAAATGATAATTTAAAACCAATATCCAACAGATTTAACTGTGCCATTTCTATTGGCATGTTTTATAACACTGACATGTTATCTGTAATTTTGGATCTGTACAATCCTATACCAGAAGAGACAGATATGCTGTCAGATGAAACTGCCGAAGTCGTACCAGACCGTCTCTTCGACACGTCTGGTAGGAGTGAACCGTCTGAAGACGATTCAAAGAGTTTGCCCCCTGAAAGGCGTCGTGGAATTGCAGTCAACCACAGCCAGTGCTCATATATTTCTTGTAAAGTTCTTTTCAATGATGTCACGTAACACTCCACCTCTTTTTTCCTTCCTCCTCTTCTTGTCGTGGCAAGATGACACGAACGATCGCTTTCTTTCCCTGGGTGGCGGTTGTGCAGGGTGGTTGTCCCTGCTCTTAGAAATTTCTGTTTGGTTTCTTTTCTTTTTCAAAATTAGATTTATTTTTGGAAGTCAGCGCTGTGTGTCCCGGGAGAGGGCCCCTTTGCCGAGCTATGAAGCAATTGCGAGGCAAAGGTGTTNAGTTGTACTGAGACAGTCAGCGAGTCCTGGAGCTACCGCCGAGTTAGCCAGCAGCTAGTCAGTTGTATTGTGGCATTTTTCAGTGTACTAATTGTGATACTGCAGATAGCAGTAATCGTCAGATTGTAATTTGGGTGATTGTAAGAGCGAGTGTGAAATAAAATTCGCTACATCGAATACATCGAGAAGTTATTTGTCGCGATATACGCCCGATACGCGACAACTGGTGTCAGAAGTGGGATCAGTAACGCAAAACACGTTACAATATAAATATGTACGTATGGGTACCCTGTGAGTATACATACACATGTGAGTATTATTATTTTTTTTCTTTTCTTGGTTTGTGAAATTAAATGGGCGGTGCCCCATGAGAAAGGTATTGGCTTGAATGACCGGAGTGGGTCATGCTAGGTTTCTTGTAATATCATTTCTTGTATTCATATCATATGTTTTATTTCCTTTATTATTGTTAAATGTATATTTATTTCGTTATTATATTATTGTAAATGTTAAACTCAGTCAGCATAGCTCTCGATTTGTGCATGTATTTCCCAGAACAACAAGTGAATGAACTCCTCCCCCCTTTCCCTCTCCTGAAATTTCGGACTGGTTACAGTCCAGGTAAATAACGGTTCAGGAGCTCGGGAGCGGAAACAACGGCGATATCCCTCTAGAGGCTCTAGAGCTCTAGAGTAGCCTCCAGTCATCTTTCAGTTATGGTGGAGTGACGGGGCTAGGTAATGCATACGTCACGTAAGCATAATTCCTCTGCAGACAAGACGCTGAAACGCGCGGAGGAATACAGTGTAGGCTTCTCTTTCAGTGTTCTTTTCCTGTGGATGGAAACAGGATCAGTTTTCGAAACATATTCTTATAGTATTTTATAACGTTATATTTTAAACCAGCCTACGAAGTTCAATAAAATGCATAATTTTCTTCGAATTGTATAAGGATGTCAATTTGGATCTTGCAGAATGGGCTAAGTTGAAGTGTCGGATGAATGAACTCGCTTACCGGTATGTCTTATATGGACTTCTTTTGTAGGGTTTTGTTCTTTCGAGTTTCATGATGATAGGTAATTTCCGAGTCTGTGAAGGAACATTGACATCTTAGCGAACATTGCACATCACGCAGTTGCTGCTTGAACACTTTTTCACAAGCTGTGATATATGAAATTATACGTCTCGTTAATCAATGGCCCCACAATTTCCTAATAATCACCCAAATATGAATATTCCTTCAATTAGCATAGTGATGTATTTTATTAAAAATTAAGTTCTTGTACGTTTTCTTTCTGCAAATTTCATACAAATTGCTCAAATACAAACGCACGTTTTGTCCGTTGTCCCTTAATTTTTCTTTTCAGAAACGTTACATAACGAGCGATAATTCTGCGTCGCTCTGTCAGTCTGCCTGTCAAACCGTCACTGTAACTGAAGGCTGGACAATATAACAATACCCGAGATGGTATTATCCAATTACAAGCGCTCTTCTTGAAAGTTGATTAAAAAAGTGCATTAAAACTCTCCGATGCTAGGCGTAAGAGAATGTCAGATATAGACCTCATAATTACACAAAGAGTAGAAGGAGAAATTTGCGTTTCGTGTGTTTCAATGATAAAATCCATTTTTCTTTAAAAATATTTTCGAAAATGACAGGATAATCAAATTTATGGTTTACGCTGGCGACAACAATGTGAAGTGTAGCCCTTTTGTTCTGTGTAGAAAGAATATTTCCCTCTGAAATATAAGGACAATTGACTCTTAGTGTTTCTACGTGAAGAACTATGAAAACGTTTTGCACAGAAATTAAAAAAGATAATTTAACTCAACGGTATTAACCTTTCTAGTTGACCCATATAAATTTTAGACGAATCATCCATTTATTTACATACTTACTCTCTATCCTTCTTCACATTTAACGCATGTTCGTAACACTAATTGCAATCGCAAAATTTACTAATATATTTAAATATTTAACCAGAAGGCCTGTTATTTTTATATTGAGCTGCAAGAGTTCAGGAATTACGAACTGTTCAGCTCGGGGTATTCATTTATTGGGGTGCATTGATCATTGGATGCAGAAGGACGGTGGAGTTCATAAAACCAGTACCATAGCCAAATGACTTGATTGACTGCATCTGAAGTGTGAAGACGGTAACCTGCGTGAAGGTAAGAACGCACGGACCTTCAATTCAACTGCCAACTGTCTTTTCATTTTGTTGGTTAGGGAAACGGTAACGCTTTAGACATCCATTCTGGAAGAGCTCTTTTCTAATCTCGGTCGTGACACCGGCTATAGTGATTTATGATTTTCGTGGATTTCCTCGGTTACTCCAGTCAAATGGCGGGAGGGTGTCTCGAGTACAATACGACTACTTTATTCCAAGTCCTTTCGAACTTATCATTCACTTATCACCTTAACATTCGACGCTGTATAGTTTACTCTCTGACATCACCTTCAAAGAATCGGCAAAAGTCCTCCCTTTCGCAGTAGGGGACGCAGATCTGAGTATATTTGGTTTCATATCCGCAATGCAGTCAGCTGTGGAAGGGGCTGATATTAGGTGTAGACACGTGAAAATGCTCTCGGAATATTTCCACGTACCTCTGTTGCAGGTTCTTCTCAGGGTTCATCTGCTAAAGAGTATTATTGGAATTTTGGATCAGACAATGAAAGCTACAAAAATTGGGGGGTTTATTGAAGTGAGTAGATTGAATTGCAGCCGTAAGTATACACATAAACGTCAATGAATTTTGGGAATATTCAAAATCGTGATCATGCTGGCCGAGGTCTCGAGTTCTTACTCTCCAACGGGCACTCTCATGAGGTCAACGTATGAAGATTTAAATCCATAAATTAATTTTTTCAGTAGAAGATTATCCTAATTTATAGACCGTATTCTATACCTCACATTACAAGCGTAATCAAATACAATAGCAACGGATGGGACGTGTAGCAAGCACTTGAGGGTCGAGGTATGCATACAAATTTTCAGTTAGAAGATCTAGGTGCACGAATATATGAGAGGATGATATCAAAATAAATCTTAAATGTGACGTGATGGTGTAGACTCTATGTAACTGGCACAGAAATAGGACCAGTTTTGAGCTTTTGTGAACACGATAATGAACCTTCTATTTCCACTTTATTACTAGCTGAGCTACTATTGGCTTCATAAAAACTTTCTTCCATGGAGATGGCTGTAGAATTTTGTCGGACTCTAATGATAGTAAGGTTTCCGATTAGCATTTCAGTCTGTTCTCTATTATAATTATGTAAACTACAGGAGAATGCTAGTTAGTACTTTCAGACAGGACTACACTTCCAGAATCGTAGGATTTCTTCAGATGCATTCTGCAATAAAGGATCTGGCAATACATAAATAACTGATACAGCGTCACAGCATCCGAACATTCTCCTTATTTGAACACAGCCTCATTAAATGAAACGAACTAATATCAAGGTCAAGTGCATATTGCTTCATATTCGGCATGTCCTGGGTTCCTACCTAAGCCAGGAGACAGCCAGCCCTGAGTTAGGTTTTCTTGGTTTAGCTTAGTCCTTCCAGGCAGATACCGGAAATACGTATATACAACATATTACTTCAAGAACGCTTCCTCACATCCTTTCTAATTCCTTATTCACTGACATCCTAATGCTCGACGCTACATGATCTGTGTTGTTGGCATTGTCGAGAAACATTCGCTTCTGAACGGTGGGCAGTACGTGTAGATAGAATTTGCAACGAGGGGAACTGAGTTACTTAGCTCGGGGGCTAAGGCGGTTAGATATGGACGTTTCGTCACGGAGGCCCAGGCGCAGCTTCAGGACATCTTAAGGCGAATTTCCTGATACTAGTCATCCATCGCTGTCTTAAGTGAAAGCGTGGTATCACAACCTCTGTCCTGAGTTCAGCTCTCATTCCTGGCCAGGCATATGACGGGACTCCGAATGAGGAAATTTGATTTTATGGGCGTAAATATTGTTTATATTTTAATTATGAGAGGTAATATTAAATTCGGCTGATCACAGTGGCCGCGCGTTCTAAAGCATGAACCGTCTTCGCCCACTCGGACACTGGGGTCGTGGGTTCTAATCCTAATCCCTGCATGAATGTCTGTGTGCCTTTGCCCTGTATTTGTCTTGTTCTGTATGTAAGTAGCGGTCTTACGATGAACCGATCTCCAGTTTAAGAAGTCCTGTCAACTGTGTATAGGATTAAGAAACTGAAAAGCGGCTAAGGTCCAACAAACGTCTGTACAATCATAGATAAATAAAATGTTAAATGAGACACCAGGAAACCGTGGAGGAAGAGCCGAAATGAAGCTCCCAACACTGCCGATCTTGTGGGATTTGAGGTTTACACAGTGGTGAGTATGATCTTCTGGGTTGTACTGCTGAGTTATATAGTAGAAGTCTACCGGTGTTTCGGAGAAACGTATCGCCTCCACCTTCAGAATCGAAGAATAAGCCAAGCAAGAAACCAGCATTAAGAGCCGTTAGAAGAAAAGTTCTCCTAACTGAGTACGTTCCGAAATCGATTTCGCTACGGGTGTGCTCGGTGTGCCTGTAGACAAATAAAATCCTGTCCATAACCGACCAGCTTATTTAGCTGTAATGTTTCCCCTTGTTCTAATTATTCCGAAAGCTATGCAATGTAGTATCTGATGTGATTTGTTGTAGCTTTCAGACCAAGTTGTTCGTATTTTGCTCAAGAGATGGCAGCAAGCCTCGCAAATTGCTTCTAATCGATATTACTGTCAAGGGTGTCTGCCTCCTTGTCGGATTTCCGAAATAAGTAGGTGAACTTTATATTCACCTGCAGTGGTTGATGAATTAAAATAATTATATGTTCGTTGTCTTACGTGTTAATTTTTTTTTAATTGCTTATTAGGGAGTGGAGTCAAACTGGGTCTACTCGGCACGGCGGCTACTGATTGGCCTATTGTAGCCTGCCCCGGGTGATTATGATGATGGAGAATTTTGTGGAATAAAGATTGGTTGGGGAAACCGAAATACTCGGAGAAAATCCGCCCCAGCGCCACTTTGTCCACCACAAATCCCACTTGACCAGATCCGGGATCGAATCCAGACCGCCAACGTGGGAAGCCAACGACTAACCGCTTGAGCTACGGCGCGGCCTGTCTTACGTGTTACTGAATTTACTGAGGGCCTGTATAGGTCCTCTTTATATATTGTGAGACCATTGCTGGAGCCATGGTATAACGTGCGTTGTGTAGGTAACCACACAGAAGAAAATATATGTGTTCAACAACGTATCCCATATTACGCTCCCATCGACCGTCGTTTACAGGTTGCAAAATTCATTGCCAACTTTCACGAAAAATATCATATTTAAATCAGTAAATACTGATGTAACGTACGGCTTTACAACGAAGAAACTCCCTTAAAAACGGATCTGCTCTAGTTAATGCAGAAAAAATAACAGGGCTTGTGCTATATTTGTTTATTTGTCACAAATGTAGGGTAAGGTTGCTATCGATGGGCCGGCTCCTTCGATGGGCCACCTCCATTATTTTGTAGTTATTGACAGTAGGCTCTACATTGTGACTGTTTAGTGTACTACATGAAGCTTGAAAATCGCCATCTTGACTGTGAGTTGATCCACGCACAGACAAGGTTCCTATGCAAGAAGGTAAGCTTTTTGTACTTTTCTTCAAATTTTTCAATGTCAACAAAATATGGATATCAGTGAGACGTTAATAGTGTTTTAGTTGTTACTGATAATATTTAAAACTGTGTTAAATCAGCGCTATTTAGCCATATTAACAATGGAAGTTTACTTTGTTATAACCGAAGTCACGGACGTATTACATACGGTCTGCTAGTTGTCTTCAATGGGCCAGCCTGAGTTGCTATGAATGGGCTGGTGGCCCAACCATGGAAACCATATCGAGGCTAATATTTTTGCAACTTTTTCGAGTTGTACAATAAAATGTCGTATCTGATTGTGTAGAAACCTATCAGGAGTAATTAAATCTATAATTATATAATCTCATTTTCTTTATTATAAAAATAATTGTATTAATCTAAATCTGAGTATCCCTCATTCGTGTGTAAAATGAATATTTTATTGAAATTATCGTAATGATTTTCATTATTTCATGCGTAATTTACGCCTATTTGTAGTTTTAGAGTTTTATCTGGCCAATTAATAGATTAAGAAACATGCATAGTGTAGGCTATATCTATGTTTTTTTATCCTAGATGCTGCTAGGAGTGAAATATGGTAAATGGGAGGAAGATGATATGAGTCGTGCATTTGATTCAGTGCGAAATGGTGACATGGGCGTGAATGAGGCTGCCAGAACATATGATGTTCCGAGGGCAACGTTGCAGAGACGTTTAAAGGGAAAAACCTGTTTTGCAGTGGAGCATAAAATAATAATAGGTAGCACGGGTGACCTGCCCGAAAGGGGATGAAAATGTATTACTGCGAAAAGTGCAACTGAACTCAGCAAGAATGAATAATTGATGCAGTAATTTCTGTAAGATTAATAATAATAATAGTAATAATTATTGTGCTATTTTAAAGTTTTCAAGATATGGTTATTGTTCTTTTTACACTAATTATAAATTATCCTCAAATTCTCACTTCCATTAAATTGTTTCTAATAAACAAAATTCGATGTTATTTCGTAGATTCTCACATTATTTTATGGTTACAAAAGAGTAAACAAAAATCCTACTCCTGATTTTAAAGTAGCATTTAATGATTCCGTGTGAATAATGCGAAGCTATCTTTAATATGTTTCAATGTATTTTCTGTGGTCTGTGTTGGTCTCTAATCAGCATTTAATATTTACGAATCATGCTCAAAATAGTTTTAAACATTTTACTGACTTGTATTAAGGCGATACTGTATTAAAAAATAAAATAGCTGCCGGCCCATTCATAGAAACTCCCCGGCCCAATGAAGGCGACCGGTTTCCTTCATTGGGCCAATGACACTTATTTTTATTTTCCCAACAGTTACTTAACCTTTCATAATTGTAACGTCTATTTTTAGATATGTGTAGTATGAAAAGTAATATTTACATTAACGTGTACAAAACTGTAAAATTGTCAAATTTGACGATTTTAAGGAGCGTTTTGTTAAAGTGGCCCATCGATAGCAACCTTACCCTAAAGTGCATTATTTCTGCTGTTATTGTGGCAGCAGCAGAGTTGGACTTAGGCTCTTCATCGTTTGTTCCGTCGTTTGTTCCATTTTTGTAGGCTGATGATACAACCAACCACTGCAGTCTTCAGTCCAATATTATAAAATGATTTGACACCGTCCGGTGTGACTCAAATGTATATTTACGAGTATATGATGCCTTTACATGTTTCGTATCAAACGACCATCCTAACAAGGCACAACATGTTGAGGAGACTACTGTTTCGTTGGTTGAATCAAAATATAATATAAAGATTTTAATTAAGACAAACTGTTATTGAGTCAAAAATTGTTAACATTTTATAATATATATAACTAGTGTGACGGACCGGAATGAATACAATTAAAATTAAATCCACTAACTCACTCAAATTCCACTCTTGACACTGTTGTCACGTGTACTAAATGTGACTGTTATTCCCCGGATATTAACAATTACTACAGAGCTAGAAGGTTTTCTTGGAACAAAATTAATCTTTGTATTTATAACAAAATAAAATTACATTTTGGAATTGACTCGAGGATTATATATCTGGTTTAAATTAATTACGGAATGTCTTACGCTTATGTTATGTGTAGAAAATAAGGCACACCGTTCCACCCACTAATAATACTTCCTTCCATGTGACGAGAGCAGCAGTTAAAGCCTGTCATGGCTAAAATATTATTGCTATTATTGTTATTCTGAGCCTGTTCTGGTAAGAGCGCTTTTTGCTGACATATGTCTGTATATACTTAGTATTTAGGAACCGGGATAGCGCAGTCAGTACAGCGACTGGCTACGGGCTGGACCACCGAGTCCTGGCAGGTTCAAGAATTTTCATTTCTCCATGGCTTCCAGACCGGCTTTGGGGTTCACCCAACCTCCTATACAATGGGTACCGGGGCTAAAGCGGCAGGTGCGTGAACCTGACCATTGAGCTCCAACTAGTGCCGTGTGGATGTGGATCTATATATCCACTCCCCCATACATCTTCATGGCGTAGTACTTAATTAGTTAAACACAGGGACAACTTTACCTTTTTCCCTTATGTATACGAATTAGTTGCTCGAGCTGGTTCAATTTCGTATAGCAACAGGCGTGACCAGAGTGGTTTGAACGGCTGTTGTACTGCGATGTGGAAAGCAAATGGAAAAATTACCACATTATCACTTTTCCTGGATAGTCTCTTTCCAAAAACAGAAGATCGCATTAAGTGGGGAAACTGTTTTGGAAGAGACTGGGTACCTGTTGTTCGACAGATTACTGATGAATGAATGAATGAATGAATACGTATTAGTATTTAGCATCTGCATATTCTGTTGTGTTGTAAGGATAATTATCTCTATCCTGCACCATAAGTATAATTTTTAGCGATTCATTAAGACAGTGTAGCGTGGGTTGCGTCTTCATATTGCAGTAACGTTGGCACAATAACCACAAATGATGCATGTTTTGGGAAAAGAAATAGATGGGGGGTATTTTTGGTATCTGAAGTACCAGGTTACTGTCATTGTTATTTTCATTTCACTGGCTGGGCAGAGGAGCAAAGGAGCCTTGCAACTTGTGACTAAATGCCAGTAACGATGGTGTCTTGTCACATTCAGACCCTGTCGACTGCTGGCAACTTCTTATAGAGTTGTCTTTGCTACGGTAGCTTCCCTGTCGAGTGACCCGCTATCTAGAGACTATTGCGCTATTTCTGCCACCAGTCGTCCTGATTAAGACTAGCTATGGCAAGGATCGAGTAGGTTGGCACTAAAGTTCCAAACAACAAGGGCATAGCTCTATAATACTGTGACGTATAGATCCGTTGCCAAGCAGTGATTCTGTAAACATCGGCCGTTGCTAGGTAACGTCCTCAAAATTCACGCACTCAACAATAGAAGAACGTCTTTCTCTATGTGGTCCCCACAGCGACTGTTTCTATACAGCAACGAAGTAAATACGCCTCTGCAACAATAGAGGCTGTGCTGTCTGCGGGGACCGTACCGAGTACTTATCTTGAAGACAACTGACGCTAGAGGAGTCAGTTGAGTGTTCACATGTGAAGTGTTAAACAGAGGGAAACAGAAGCGGTATAATCTCCATTGTTCAGATATATTACCAGGAAACGTCTAGTGAAGACACGGCAGAGGAGTAGCCATTGTGGAGAGCTGTTACCAAGTAAAGACTAGTGGGAATAAACTGAGAAGTCTTAGTGTCCAGTGGTTTGTGGTGTGGAAGTCGGCAGTAGTGTAATAATTATTCGTAGTTACCACCTGTAAGTATCCAAGAAATCCAGTTACTCGTACAAATGCAATCCCTATGCTTAGTGACACGTGATAATACGTATTGCATATAAATTTAAATTTTCAACATATATTGCTCCGCCTTGCCGTAGTTTCTTACGAACCTGGTTCTATTTAGTAATTCCTAATTCCATTACACTTCTCTGGCCTTCGCCTACCCTGGTTCTAACTTAGTTTCTAGTCTTTTCCACTTCCGATACAACAAGGGTATAGCTCTGTAATACTGTGACGTACACACTTCCGTTCACTGAATAAACTGCCACATTGTCTACGTATTCATACCCACCACCATCTGGTGAGGAAAATATTAATACAGCGAGTTTGAATTTCCCAGCAACTTCCTAATAACTGAAGCATGCTAAAAACAGATTTTATTAACCATCTAATGATGATGAAAAGGTGTACGCCACTAACGGACGATGACGCATCCTGGTCTGGTTCGTGGACTGCTCCAAGGATATAACGCCCTGTCATTTCGTGAAACGCCACCAGGAGCACACTGCATGGTCTGGAGGAAGATTTCTACTGGACCCTTCCCAAAGCGTCACCACAGAGTCATCGTTATCATAACCGTCACTACCACAAACCTAGTTGCATTTTAAGGATATTTTGAACAAAAACGTCGTCTCTCATCTAGGGGTGTGTTATAATATTAAGATTCCAAAACCTGCATTCAATTAGTTTTATATTTGGTCCAATCAAACTGATACTTTTATAAATCTGCTACTTTCTATCCCCCACTCTTCTAAGAAAAGATGTGTTTTGCATAATATAAATAAAACGTGATATTACTCTTCCAAGAAACTGTCCCAGACCTTATTTCGTAAAGAAAGGTACAGTCTGTAGCGCCATCGAGTCAATCTATGTCCTCCTCCTGTGAACGATTTTCATGACACGTTGTGCGGATAACTTTACTTCGAAGTCCGGTGAAGATGACGGGTGACGGATGGTTGTGCTAGCCACTAGACGGCCAAGATCACTATCGGTACAGCATAGGAAACTGTCATGGAAAATCTGGCATTCATGATAACAGATCGATATAAATCAGAAAATTGTCAAGCACTGAATCCTGATGGACCTGCGATTGTAGTTTGAACTCTGACTTTTTTCGCTCGGTAAGTTAAGCAGGAACTAATAGTTCCACCGACTGTATCCCTCCGCAAAAGGAAGAAGTGGTCAGCGCGGAGCGGGCAGGAATCATTGTGATGTCACTTCCAGGTCCCGAAATAACTTTCGAGAGATGCATGCTAAGGAGACCAATGGTAGCCGGGTACCACCGGCTGCACATAGTAATCTCCTTTTTGTTTCTGTCGGATTCGTCTGCTGCAGAATTGACTAATGCTCAAAGTGGAGCGAGTCTCTACCACTCCTACCAGCACACCCATTGCATTTAGGCCAGTCTCACAAAAGGCAAATTTTAGAAAGGCTTCTTTTTAATATTCTTCTTCAATATCATTTACTAAATATACACATAGACTACAAGTGAGAAAACTCCCACGTGTATAGCATTGTTTGAACAGTCGACATTTTCTTACATATTCAATCATTGAAGTATGTTTCTGACTCCGAAGTTACAGCACAGGCACTAGAAGAGTCCGTCATTTAACGACGTTAATTCAACTAAGTGTTCCTTTCAATAATTTATTTCTTATAACTACCCTAACGAAACCTTGTGCTATTCTCCAAGTACAATTAGAATAATCAAGTCAAGGAAGGTGAGGTGGGCAGGGCATGTAGTATGAATAGGGGAGAAGAGAATGTATGTAGGATATGTGTGGGAAAGCCAGAAGGGAAGAGACCACTGAGAAGACCAAAGCGTAGGTGAGTGGACAATAATAAAATTGATCTTAGAGAGATAGGAAGGGATGGTATGGATTGGATTGATCTGGCTCAGGATAGGGACAAGTGGAGAGCTCTTGTGAACCTTCGGGTTCCATAAAATTCTGGGAAATTCTTGAGTAGTTGCAGAATTGGGGGCTCCTCCAGAAGGGATCAGCTTCATATGTAAGTAGGTAACCTAACAACAATCTGAGCTGAATAAATTAGTCACTGCTTTGTAATATAATTAGCTCCATTCCAACTTAGTTCGCTCTTCGCTCAATATATTGTCTTTAATAATAGTAATAATTTATTTTGTACTGTCAAATGAAGAGTCTACGTTTCTGTCGTACAAATCAACTCATAAAATGATTGTACGAGTATTTTCTGTTTTTAGTGATATTAAAGCGGCGGTCCCTCGGTCAGTATAGTTCGCTTGCGGGCTATAGGCCACGGAGTTTGTGTGTGTATGTACATAAAGACGACTTATTTAAAACACATTTTTCTTCAGAAAGTCTAAATATGTATTTGATGTGCAACACATGGCGAGAATTTTATTGTAAGGTTTTAAAGACTAAACCTCGTTTTGAAGAGCAGCTTATAAAAAGAACGTTCATCACTGGGAGAAAATATGTTTCTTTGAATATTTCTCTCTCTCTCTGCCCCCCCCCCCTTCTTTTCTTTTTGCTTCCACTTTGGAGCAGAGGGCATCCGTGAAACGCTTTGTTTCACTTCAGTTTCTTAATCCTAAGACAGTCGGTGGCGTCGGTGGGACCCCTAGGACGGGAGATCGGCCCGTCGCAAAGCCGCTACTACACAAACATAGAATAAACGCAAACATACATCCATGCCCCGAGTGGGATTCGAACCCACGATCCCAGTGTTCAAGAAAGCGAAGACAGTTCATACCTTAGACTACCCGGCGACTGTGGACGGCATTTCTCGAATCAATACTATAATAATACTGACTGACTGTTGTTACCAGTGGGGTGGTGACTCACCCCTCACCTGTCTCACACATCTACCCTTTGCTACAACTAGAGAATCTATTCGCTTCTGTCACGGACTGGTATGAGCTCATTTGCTACAGCCATTTCTAAAGGCTATTCTGTGATCATATTGAAACCCAGAAAGCGGATGCTAGTTTTCCCTGACGCAAAGCAAAGGGCCTAAAGTGCTCTGGACTCCAGAACGTTCTAAGGATAAAAATAGGCATACTGCAGAGTCAGAAGCATTTATCTGGTACCACCAGTACGGACTCCTACGGAGTGTATCATGTAGTGGCCAAATATTCTGAATTCATTACAATATATTACTTGCTTACATACTTCACGAAAGAAGCCGAATGCGCTTATTAGAAATGTTGTTACAGGGCCACAAAAATTAAGGGTTTGACCGAATATAGGGGCTGAGTGGTAAGTGTGAATGATTCAGAAGGGAAAAAAAATTTGTAAAATATATGTGTTTTCTATGTAACAGATTTTTTTTCTTTGAACTACAGCCCCAGTGAGCCTAGGCCTACCTCCATGAACTCTGTTCACTTCGATTTTTCTAGATCTTACACATTCGGTAGGACTCCTTTGGCGAGTGATCAGATCGTCGCAAGGCCTCTACCTGTAGACAAACACAGAAAAACGCACACAAACATCCATGCCCTGAGTGTGATTCGAACCCACGATCCCGGCTTCCGAGCGAGCGAAGACAGTACATGCCTTAGACCACTCGGCTACCGTTACAGGCATGTAACAGAATTGGTCAGTTTAAATTGTGTTTAAACGAATCCGCATGGCAAACAGTTAGGAAATTATAGTACGTCTCTACTAGCTTCTTGCATAATTCTGAACAAAAATCATAGCAATCCAATCCGTGGTAGTAATATACTTTTGAATATTTTATAATTAATTACAGGTTCAGTAAATCCTCTTACCTTGAAGTAAATTCCAAAATTACCGTTTAGTTTCCTATAGACAGACTGTATCATACTTGGATCGTGAGGCACAGATATCTCACCACGGTGGACCAGGTAGTATACCAGTTTATTTCTCGCGGGATTTGTGACGGGTTATGTGGCACTGGGGCAGAATTTTCTCCGAACACTTCTGTTTAATTTTCTTTCCATCAGTTCTCCTTACTTATCTCTCAACGAGCTTTGCTTGTAGTAAGTCCACTGGAGGTTACTATACAGGCAACACTATCAAGGACTTAGTACCATCCATTCTTATAATAATAATTCTATTAAATTCTTGTTCTTTTTTAACGTGAAAACTTAAGAGCCCAGAAGTTAGGAGTACGTAGAAAGAAAAAAATAAAACTTACAAACAAAATATAAAATAGAGCAATTTATATTATAATAATAATAATAACAATAATAATAATGATAGTAATAATAATTGTAATAATAGTAGTAATTCCGTAAAAGCTCAGGGTTATAATTAACAGAGGAGAAAAGTAAAATAGATATATTTTCAATGGTTATGCTATTGCGCAACGAGAAAAGATAATTCTGTATTTCAGTACCCTGTTGCAAAAATTTTAATAAAAACATCTATGTATCCGCAGTCCGTCAATAATACAATTGTTTATTCACCATTTTAGCACTTAACACAACATATAGTGGCCATCTATGGCCGAAACATTTTGTGTTAAATATCAAAATGGTGAATAAACTATTGTTGCATTATTGACGGACTGTGGATACATAGACGTTTTAAAGATAGAATAATATTCATACGTACATATACGTATAATAATAAAGACAGTAGTAGAAATTATATAATATTACAAAATATGATTAAGGAGGATGTTCCTGGCTCCGAATATTTCAGCGTCCCCGCAAAAACATTAGCAGGTGATGCACATCTAGCAGAGGGACAATTTTTACATGAGAAGCAGAGAAAGTCTCTGATAAACCAAGAAGGAATTCGAAGACCAACAATTTCGAAAGGAGGAGGAGAGATTTTAGAACGAAGGTACAATTGAACAAGAAAGAGTACGTGGATGGATGGATGGATGGATGGATTTGCTCAGTATGCAGATTGCTTTAAGTGAGGTTACTTCTGTCAGACCGTCCACACTGGGAAGGATGTCAGCAGTACGGCAGTTGACTGAAACTTCAGCGATTAATAACGATTGCTGAGTCAATGAAACGTCTGCTGTTGTTCGTTATAACGGTAAAGCAAGTAAGTAAAAGGCCGCGCCATAGCTCAAGCGGTTAGTCGCTGGCTTCCCACCGCGGCGGCCCGGGTTCCATCCCGGGTTTGGTCAAGTGGGATTTGTGGTGGACAAAGTGGCGCTGGGGCAGGTTTTCTCCGAGTACTTCGGATTTACCTGCCAATCTTCATTCCACCAATTGCTCCACAATCACACCCTCCTATCATCTGGGGCTGGTGTAATAGGCCAGAATTTGCAGCAGTACAAGGGACTTACTCCCACCCCAATAAAAATAGTTAAAGTAAAGGCATCCCAGTAACAGGCCGTGGAGCCACATAGGATTGTGAGCTGTTGAGGTTTCCACATTTTCTAGGTAATCGGCTATTAGATAGCGGGAAGGTTGTCAGCCTTACGCGCCGGCCGCCCTTTGCCCCCAAGAATATTCCTGGTACTCATTTATGTTAAAGACTGAGTAGACCCCAGGGCCTTATCGTGGCTGGACGAATTATGTAAATTTAAAAAATTCACCTCATCGGGATTAGATCTCAAAACCTTCCGGCTTGTAGCACAGTGCCTGAACCAACTACGCTGCCGTGCATAACAAGTACACAAAATTTGGGAGAAATATTTCTTTGTGCGTCCTGGTTTGCACTTTTTTTATTAAGCGTAATATTAAAGAAAGAAGGCCTTAGAAGACGGATCAAATTGGGCTATGCTATAACAGTCTTCATTTCCATAAAGTTTGTGGCAAAAATATAAGCTTTTAATCGAGTTTTTATATTTCATAGAATAAATTACATCATATTAACATTAGAAATCGCTCGGAACCAGAAGAACTATACCAGGCCTGCGGCGACTGCTTTAATCTGTGATGTACGAGGCGAAGTGCTCGTCTGGATCTTCAGCCTCAAGGAAACATCCGCCACTGATCGGCTAAAATTGGCCGCTGGCCTGTATTGAGGATAAGACGCTATTTATAGCGAACTGCGGGACCGAATTCAGTTAGTGGAGCAACTCAGAGAGAAAGGCGTGCGGGGTGCGTACATTGCGGTGATGTGCTGGTGATATAGTGATATTTCCTTGTCTTGTGTTGGTGACCTATGTGTGTGACATTTTTGGCTTTTCTCTGATTTTGTGCTGATGAACATACCCTAATCCAATATTATTTCAGTTCTTGTTGCTCTCTCGTATCCTATTACAAAACAGTCCTTTTAGTGTGAAAATAACTCTCGTATATAACGCGCGGTTCTCTTTTATTTTGTATAGTTCTGTTTAGTTGTAGGAGTAGGCTGAGTCTATGTCCATCGACACTGTGTGCTCAAGTGGGCCTGTTGTACTGTCCTCTGATAATAGAATGAGTATGGAGCGTTGCGGAATAATAATTGGCAGGGGAAAACCGAAGTGCTTGTAGAAAAGCCTGCCTTAGTGTCAATTTTTCCACCAAAAATCCCATACGAACTTTGAATAGACCACCCACGATGAGAACTTAGCGATTATTCATCTGGACCGGGGCGCGGAATTTTGTTTTGTGCAAAGAAGTAGGTTCTTTAGGCAAGGAACTCGTACTATATAAATATTTTTTAGATTATACCACAACAAAGAAATTTAGTATCGCAGTTTATGAAGTAAATATTAACACACGGAGAATACAGTATTAAGAAATAAGTCATTTAAACACAAGGACAGAATTCTCATTGCATCTGTGTTCGTGTAATAGAAATAAGATTCCTCTGAATTTTGAAGAGTAAATAAACTTCAATTCAATAACGCAAACAATTCCGTTACAAGACAACATCATTGTTCCATAAAACAATGAAGGCCTACAGTAAATTCACACACACACACACAAATATAAATTCATTTTAAGAATTGCGATAAAAATCATTTGATACACTTTACATTATTTAATTATTCGTAAATACACCCATTTTGAACTACTAAGTTTTTAATGGCTGCATAGAGCCATTTACTAGACTCTATAACCTCACAACCCAGAACACTCTAATCTATGGACACCGTCACTGTCATGAGAACCTCTGTTCTCGCATAGCAGAGGCTCTTCCCCTTACTCTGTCACGAGTGCAATAACCCACTCAAAACGACACTCCCTGTACACTGCTTTAAACTTGCTGCTGTTCCAATGAAGAAGAACACTGCGTACCGAGCGAACAGATCTTCCCAAGATTATAAAGCAATAAGAAGGAAATATGCAGGGTGTTTCACGACTTTAGGGCATAACTGCATGAGACAATTTCCTAGGTCTTTGTGATCAAAAAAGTTCTTATAAACATGTGTCCGATTTTGGATTGTTACGAAGTTATGACCGTTTTTTCATTCCCGTACACGCCCTCGTGTGAACAGCGTCTGTCATCTGGCAGGTCGCTATTTTTAGCCAGCTAACGACAGAGCGCTCTCGTTATCTCGACATTTGAGATGTACCTAAGGCTTGGTGGGTTGGTATATCCCGCGCGGTTCACAACCGAGCGTCAGCCTGTGTTGCGGCCGGCGGTGGCATTTTAGAAAATCAGCTTTAAGCACCAATAAATTCAAATTAAAAGTAATTTCACGAAATTAACTTTACATTCATACCTTAAATATATCATGTACGTGTATTATGCTGGTTTATTATTTTGTTCCGTTTATTGTCAATAATCGTTACCTTCTATTCTGAGTTTAAAACGGCCATAACTCCGTAACCGTCCAAATTCGGACACATGTTTATATAAACTTTTTTGATCACAAAGATCTAGGAAATTGTCTCCTGCAGTTATGCCCTAAAGTCGTGAAACACCCTGTATTGTCACGTATCGACTATTAATATATGCTCTCCATAGACATTCAGAATTAAATATAGATATTGTCACTATAGACGGGGTATGGATTGGATATTTGCGTTTATTTACGCATTATACACACCACTCGGAACTACAGGCGATTACAGGGCTATCGCTTATCCATACACTTTGCAATTCACAGTTTACACACATACACTAGTGTTCTCAGTCTTCATTAGTCGTATCCTGGCAGCGCATTTTAACAGTTTCACTGTCACTGCAGCAAACACGAAGCCTTCTTTTCGCAGCCTGATGCCCTTTTTTGCCATTTCAAGAGACCCCCCTCAATTCTTCTGACAACAAACTCGTTGTTTCAAACTGTCCTGCTTATAATATCTCGGCACGAACTACATGGAAAGCACCATTTCCTAACAATTCCTCTATTTTTACAGAGGCGTGTTTACCTCTCCTTTTCACAGAAACGGTAGTTCTTCTATTGTTGAGTGGCTGTTCATTTCCGTGGAAAACTCTTTTTTGCGGTAAATAGCAATGAACTATTCCGGCTTTCAGGTACCATATCACAATATCGTCCACTGGTAAATGGTGTTGGAGAAGCCTATTCAGAAGTTTTGTCAATTATTTATGCCAAAAAATAATCCTATACGTTGGGTATTAAAAGTCATTCACCTCTGACGTTGTACATTGCAGGATTGCGCAGAACCAGTCAATATTCGATATAATACCGCACCTAATAACAGTAGACCTATGTGCGTTTACAAAATATCACTGAACAGTTTTCATATTTCAGTTAGAATTATTAATCAGTTATGATCATAATAAAATACTGAATGCCGTCATTAAATTATTTTCCATTTTGTAGCCCGCTTTCTTTATTTAAAAAATGGAAACATGCTTATGATATATCCATACCGTCTATGTGTCTGTAAATATCCCCTTATTAATTTTTTACTTTCCAAACAAATCTTTATGATAGTTGGTGTGTACATCATGGCGCCTGAGCCCATCTCCACTGCGCACTTCATAATTTTCTTCCATTAATCTGTGTGTCTGTGTGTCTATCTCTGTTATTGTTGCTAGGAAAAATCTCAGTAAAGTATGTCCTTCTTCTTTTGCTAAGCAACGGCTCGGTAGAAACCTTATTGGAGCACCGAGTACCACAAGACAATAGAAAAACTGTTAGACACGTCGTTTTCTATGCGGCACGTAAGATATCAAAAGAAAATATACAATTACCCATTTCCAGAACTTATTGTTTCCAAATGAATTATTATTATTATTATTTTTATTATTTTTATTACTCTACAGCCCTTCATTGGGACTTGGTCGCATTTTCAGATTTTTGGTCATGTACACAGTATCTGTGGATAGTAAATCAGCCAGTTGCAAGGCCGCTACCTATGCACAGAACAACACACACAGAATTAACGCACACAATAAAGATATCCATGCCTTGAGTGGGATTAGAGCCCAATATTCCAGCGTTCGATCGAGCGAAGGCAGCTTGTACCTTAGACCACGTGGTCACTGTTATCGGCAAATTATCTGTATAGAAGGGGTAAATCTTTCAAAGCATTTTTATTGCTGTACAAAATATCAAATGTCGTTGATAAAAATTGAATCATTCGTATGATAATACGACCGCAATGTTAGTATCGGTGACAACAGGGAGTTAATAATTACCGTGGGGGGGAGTCTTCAACTCCATGATGCTCATAACAAGATCGGTGCCTATAGTACTGATGATTCTTCAGAAATCTCAACTCTTTCCATGACCACGCATTCACAGCGTACATAATCTCCATCAGATGTCCTGCCGGACAGGGTTTCTTTGGATGCTCTGAGTGAAAGTTACCTCCGTGTGTTCCTTTGTTGATTTTTTTTCGTTCTAACAATGCAACTAGTCCGAGTCTAACCATCAGTTCTCTTCTGACTTAAACTGCTACTGCTACAACTAAACGTCTAAGACTACGGCCACCGGTGTGTCCCAGAATCAGGTGTCTTGAGCACATTGTTGTCCCTGTAATTCAAGCGGCTTGAGCCTGCATCTCCGTATTTACATTAACACGCACTTACACTTTTTTTTTCCTTGGCACTATACGCCAAGTGGGCCTAGGCCTATCTCCATGAACTTGTCGGTTCACTTCGGTGTTTCTAGATCTTAGACATACGGTAGGACTCCTTGGGAGGGTGATCAGCTCGTCGCAAGGCCTCTACATACACACAGGACAACTCAAACACAGAATAAACGCACACACAGACATCCATGTGTTGAGTGGAATTGGAACACACGAATCCAGGATTAGAGCGAGCGAAGACATTTCATACCTTAGACTGCGCGGCCACCGTGATCGGGGTGTGTGCAAGCTTACGTATAAAACATTACAGCAGACATGCGTATTATTTAATGTGGCTGGAAATATATATCTCAGTTTCTGTTATTCAAGTCTTAAAAGTTAAGAGGATATAATTTCCAAGCCATCGTAGCCCCTTTCTGCTTGGCTAAGCTCCATCTCTTCATCCGTTTGTGAAAGGGCTATGACTCACTGATATTGCCGTCAGAGGGGAGCTGTAACAGAGTTTTAGACGCTTTCTGCATAAAGTAACGGTGACGTCACACCCTTTGTCATTGCTCGAAAGCTGTCACTAAGGGTTAGTAAGATTGTCACAATGCTGTCTGTGATCTATCTGCAAATGCATGGCACAATTCCCAATTGCCAACAAATCTCCAATAACTTACTGCCTAAAGATGCGAGTATTATAAAATTGTATGTTATGTTTTAGGAGCATTTTATAATTTGTGATTGAATATTATGGTGCACTGAGAATTTCCATTGGCTCACTGAATGGGTTTGGTACCAATCGATTCCGTTTGTACATTATTCAGTAATCTAAATATCAGTCTTTTCCAGGAAAATTTAATATTAATAAAAAGTTCATGTGATGGGTACACGCCTCTCTAAAGTACTAAATTCAGAAAATAGCAAGAAATGTAAAGCCGTCACTATACATAAGCACCTAATCACGAAGGCGTGTAGGGTACATGAAGGCTCCGGCCGCTTTATCTCCATTGATTGCTTCCTTTGTTCCAATTGGATAGGACGGTGAGTTGCCCTCGAAGCCTCTATGAGTGCGGGTACAAATATCTGACACTCCCGGGAAACGAACCTTAGCAGAAAAGACCGCAGCAGTCACTTTGCTAGCCAAATTGTCCCCGGTCTATTTTGTTTATGCTAGCCGTATTGGCATGACATTTCAGTAGAACGTAGTGACATCCTGTTTATGTAAGTTGGATATCGTAGACATTTCAGACAACTGTCTGCCTTCTGCGAACTATGCAACAAGCCTTTGTTCAATTCCCAAATTAATGTGACATAGTACCACTCCTCAACAATTGTGTGACGTACCTCCTGGGTTCAATTCCCACTCAAGGTGAAGTCACGTGTCAGTGGAATGCACTACTTGTTCCAGACGACACACAGCCTCATATAACGACCGACTTCACGATAAGTTTTCATCATCATCTTCCTGAGGTGGAAAGAAAATCCGATCATGTTCAAGAAAAAGTTCCCGTCACTCTCCAGTCTTGGGGTAAGCTACTGCATTGTCGTAGTGTTCATAGTTGCAGAACTAACAGCATGTTTCAAATGTGTCTAAAAGTTCCTTTATTGAGGAAAGAAATCGAAAGTTTAACGTTTGTTAATAGTTTTAAGACACTACACGTCGTGAAACTGTAAGTTCCATTATTGAGAATTCTAATCAAGAACAAAATATGACACTGCATGCAGGCATGAATTGTTTTCTTTTTATGTCTTACATTTTGAATTAAGTTGTAGATAATCAGTTATGATCTCATTGTAATGGACAGATTGCCGATCACACCTTTTGCAGCCCGAATATATTAGAGAACAATTTACGAACTATAGACATACACTTAACGTAACAACAGTGGTGCATTTGCTTTGTTAGCCTGTTGTCCCTACATTTTCAATTATTGAATGCTGACTTTGAATGATCCCTTATAAATAGCGTAAATTAGATAAGACAGACAAGCAAGAATCTCCAATGTAAGACTTGATCAAAACCAATTCAAAAGTCCTCGAGTTATGAGATGACGCAGCATAAGATCCTCGAGAATAGGAATGCGTACAAGAGGATATTGGTGGGAAATCCATAAGGAAAGAGATCGCTAGGAAGACCAGGACGTATGTTGATGGGAAATATTGAAGAGGATCTTAAATAGGATGGGGTGATTGATCTGGTTCAGGATAGGAACCTTTGGAGGGCGCTTGTGAACACGGTAATGATCTTCGGGTTCCATAGAATGCAGGGAAACTCTTGAGTAGTTGCACAACTAGTGGCTTCTCAGGAAGGGCTCATCTCCATGAACTTAGTTAATTATGAAACTTCAAGACTTACGAAAAGATTGTAGTAGGCGTAAACTGCACATATCAGTTCTCTCTAATGTGTGTGTCCAGAATATCTTTCGTTCCAAAAAATGAACTTAGTTTATGAATTACACTTGAGATGCGAGATGGTTTTTATTATTATCCGGTTTGAAGAAATGAAAGCGTCACAGAATTTTGTACAACTTCAAGTTGCCAGATTTCATTACAATCCTTTCAGTATTCTCGAGACACATCAAGCGGTCAGACAGACAGACAGACAGACAGACAAAGAGTGGTGGCGAAGATAATAGAAATATTGCAACTTTTCGTTAGGAACTTTGCTAGAATTGAGTCAGTACATCGGTTACTGACAGAAGCTTATAAAATTATTATCCAGTTTCGATAGAAACAAGCCTTACTATATAACGTAACAGTTGTGTTCGAAATATTTATGATTCTTTTTAATTTTGTATCACTAATATTTCTGTGCAGTTTATTTACTTCTTATAAAGAATACGTCATTAATATTATAATTTGTGTAAAGCTTAGATTGAAAAGAGGCGAAACCACTCATGAAAGGAAATACTGCATGAAAAGGAACATGATAATCTCTTCCATTAATAACTTTTGTTAGGGTAATTGAGAAATGAGGTTCTAATAGACGGAACATGTAGCACTAACGAAGGATAGAATAATTATGGAAATATCTGTTGAATCACCCAAAGAAGGAGACCACCGGACACAACGAAACTCAGATTTGTGACTTACATTAACAAGGATCGCAGAAAAAATTTGTGATAATATGAACTGAATTTCCCTAGCTCAGACTGGTTTTTAATTTCTGACGATGGTAGTGAAATTTCTGGTTCCGTAATTACAAAGAATTTCCTGCAAGTCGCGATCGAAATGGCAGCACACATATTCACATTCTGGAGACTCGGGGACTGACCATCAAGATTAAAGTTCTGTTATGGCTTTTCTTTCTTGAGCCAAACCATTTCCAACCCTCTTAAAATAGGCCGCTACTGTCTCCTTCTACGTCGTTTGTTTTCGGTACTAAAGACATTATCAAGTCAAGATTTACTGTGCCGAATTCAGTAGCTGTCCTCAAATTGTGTTCCGCGGACCGGCGGCAGTCCTGTAAGTGACCATCGAGTTGTTCTAAATGGAGAAGCAGGTATACAAGAAAAAGTTTGCCCCTGTCCAACACTTGCAGCATTGAGCGGTCGAATGGGCTAGAAGTTTTTCTTTTTTATTATTATTATGCTTCTTTACAATCTACATCATTACAGAGTATTAAGTAAATGTGTTGAAGGTGGTTAGCTTGCAAGGAAAATATCCAGTGATGTTTCTCCTACATGTAGTCTATTTCATTGATTGATGATGTCTTGGGGCCATGTTCTGTTCAGTCTTCTTGTCACTGGACCGTTGGTGTATAACTCTTTTATTAATTCATTGTCATGGTTTACAGTTTGCTTTTGTACCTTTCAGCAATGCTTTGTATTTCATTTTTGAGGGAGGGTATCTTTAGGTCGTTATGGAGTGTAAGGTTGCTCAAATACCATGGCTCGTCTGCAATTGCCCTCAGTGTAAGGGTTAGAAGGCGAGCGAGATATTTCGGCTTACACCGGAACATTCTGAAGGTCACAGACGTAGGGCGTTATTTCATTTTACATTTACAAAACGCAAGTTTCCGCGTAATCGTCTGTGGTACCTATGACCAGCTCTCACCGTCTCCACATCGAGATATTTCTACTCGTATTACCCAGGTCAGCACTCAGTCAGAACCACAGTGAGACACAGTTGTGGAAAACAAATCGAAAAGACAAGTTTTAGAAACGATATTATTATAAAGATTCTGTCTTCTGGGTTATAACGCCCAGTAGTCCGTCGAAAGAGCTCTGCTTGTTACCTGCTATATGCTACATTTTGCTTGGCTTACTACTCGACTTTGAAGATGGAGGCGATATTCCAAAACAGCAGTCGACTTTCAACGGTAGCCGAGCGGCCTAAGGCATGTACTGTCTTCACTCGCTCGGAAACCGGAATCGTGGGTTCAAATCCCACTCAGGGCATGGATGTTTATTTTGTGTGTGCGCGTTTTTCTGTGTTTGTGTACAGGTAGAGGCCTTGCGACAAGCTGATCACCCGGCCAAGGAGTCCTATCAAATGTGTAAGATTTAGAAAAACCAAAGTGAACGGAGTTCATGGAGGTAGGCCTAGGCCCACTGGGGCTGTAGTGCCAAGGGAAAAAAAAACATGGCTCTGTATCCCAGAAGATAGAACTCTCATAAGCAACGCTGTGAGAACATCAAATGCTATAGTCAGGTATTTTTAATCAGTGATGTACGAGTAGGTACTTTTAGAAATACTCGTATTTATTGACTGCTTGAAGTACTGCGTGTCGATATCGCATCATGAAAGTATTCTACACATTGCGAGGTAAACCGAAGGAAAAAACTGCCAAATCAAAAGTTTTCAAGAGCGGGTTATGATGTCTTAAGCCTAAAGAAATGCGAATCTGGTCATTCAGCTGGTATCGCTAATGAACGATTTGCATATAAATCTTTCTTTGTGGATCAGATTTTGTTACTAAACGCACTTTACAGCGTTTCAGACATTAGGTTTACAGGGCGTTTGACACCGTCAACGTCATACCAGCTCTATATCCGACTTTGAATGTAGGACAGTACTATGACATGTTGGCCTCTTAATCGCATGAGCAGTATTTGGTAAATATTTGAAGATAAATGCAGCACCACGGCAACACCAAATGAGAGTGTGCTAATATTTCGATTTCCGGTTCAGAGGCTTACACGACGCACTGGCGATTCCTGACCCAGAATAATGTTCACCTGTTCTGCCCTCTCGCCCGGGTTCTGGTATTGATCTTCCGCGGACGGAGCCCGAGCTCAATACTGCGGCCATCGCTCCGAGAGGGACCGAGTCTTTCCGACTGTCTGGTGCAACGCAGTGCTGCTAACTCAGCAGAAAACCGTCACTGCGGCTGCAACCACTTGACGATTTATTCGTAAATAATTTAATCACCTTCTATCAACTACAGATTTAATGTTTAATCATTCATTAAAACATCCAACAAATTACATCCACTATATGCCGGGATAGGGTAGGCTGCGGCCTGGACTAGAAGGGGTCGGAGTTCTATTCCTGCTATGGTCAAGAATTTTCTTCTCTCCATGTCGTCCAGACCGGCTCTGGAGCCCACCCAGTCTCCTATCCAGTGGTTACCGGGGCGTTTTGTCCCAAAGGTAAAGCGGACGGAGCGTAAAGCTGATCACTCACTTCAAACTAGTCCAGAAAATGTGGCTCTATACATCCGCTCCCCCATACGCCTTCATGGCGTGGTGCTTAATAAGAAAAGCACAGGGACAACTTTACCTTCCATATGCTACTATTGACCTGTATGTTATTTAAATAATGCGGTGCTGGCAGAACCTGTGTTTATTGATTCGTAGCTTGTTTAAAGAGTCTGAAGGAAGTGTACACCACTGGTTCTCAAACTCTGTGAGACCGCGGCTCGGTAATTCTTCTTTAATACGAAGAGGCCCCGGTAAAATTGATGCCAGGGACGCGGCCCGGCGGTTCAGAAACATTGGTGTAGACTTTAGGTATCCGAGAATGAGATGAGTGGATGATCGTAGAGTATATTTCTGGAGGCAACGGGAAGGAACTCCTCTTCGAATATTTTAACGCACGCTTATTATCTCCACATGAGCCTTATGGGATGGAGAACAAACTTCCGTCCTGCTTGCCGGATTCCAGGCGAATATTCGAACCGGTTATCTCGTAAATAATGAGACGCTATGCTGCCAAGATGAACATACTCGTATCTCTTTGAATGGTTGTTGGTAGCCATATAATTGGTCCTCAAGGAACAGGCGTTCTTGTAAAAATGTTAATAGTAATATTATACATATATACACATGTATATACATACATATATACACATATAGGAATATGTTTATTCTTAAATGACTATATATATTTCGGCCTATCAAACAAACTTGATATAAAGTACGATTTTTATCACGGAAAACAAAATTTAATATATTATTTTACGTCAATTTTCCATATTTAAAGAATTATGTTAAGAATACTTAGCAGTAAGTGATTTAAAGTATTAAAATGTGCGCATATAAAGCACTACAAAATGAAGGTCGTCTCAACGTGAATAAATGAAATTAATAAGTGGCATTGAAAATGTATGGTGAAATCAGAATTTAGGCGTCCGAAAATAATTTCTTAAAGGGCACCAAGATTTGTAATATCCCTGATAATACTTCGAATGAAAATAAGTAGAGGAATTGAATATAAATTCTTTAATTGGAAATGTATATACATTTACGAAAATAAATACAGGTTTATGCAACAGTTATGTAGTTCAACGTTCAGGACGATAAAACACGGAACTGCAGGAAGAGAACTGGACCTCTCTGTATGTTCTGAAGTTTCTTACTTGGTCAGTGGCCGGTTATGACCAATATTTTGATGATATATTTTCCAGTGTTAGGTGGAATATTTAGAGAAATTGAGCGAAATATAACAACGGTACAGTAACGAATTGTGTCTTTATTAACTTGTACTTAGTTGTAGTTGCGTTAACCATAAATTCGTCTTATAATTGACTTTCGCATTTATTTCTGGCCACTGCCTTTACTACTATGATGGCATAAATTCATACAAAAATGAAATTAATTTACAATTTTATTGACACTACATAAGTTTAGGTAAGGAGGATTGGGTAAATTGGAGTTACTTAATAAAATGTAACTGGTTTTTGCACAAACAGAAAGCAGTAGGACTACTGGTGTATGCACTGAATATCTGCATAAAACGGATGTTAATCTATAACAATCTTACTTCTTTTTCTGAGCGTCTATGTTCGGCATACGTAACGCTCGTGATTATTATTTAGGGATATTTGAGGAGTTGAAGTTGGCAGCAGTTCGCAGTGTAACGGTGGGTGCGCCATCATAATGTCAGAGTAGTCTTCAGTATCCCGGAGTTCAGACGTCGTCTCCAGGTTCCTCTTCTCTCTCTCTTCACCCTCCTGAGGTCATATCATGGTCACAGAGACCACCTCGGCCCAGGTACGTGCAGCTGCTCTCAAGGTTACTAAGGTTACATCTCTCCAAAGATATCAGGTTAAATATAGGCTGGGGGAGCCATATACATATTTACATTCGTCAATATATGTTGTCCGTGAAGTCTAAACTTAATTTGGTTTTCTGTCAAGAATGTAGGGGTAGTGATTGATGCGAAGGCACTAATTGCTTTCAAGGAAATGGTAGTATGAATAGAAAAATTGTGGCATATTTTAACAGAATTTGTAGATCTCAAAGAAAGCGTTATTCTTGGAGTGCAGACTTTTACGTAATGAGAAACTTGATTTGGTATATAGGCCATACTGTTTTCCTTTTGTGTACTCAAATTGAGGATTATAAAATAGAGCTTGACATTGACTCCGATGGAGGAAACAGAGTGTGTTAGCCTGAAGTGGTCTGAACTGACTAAGGATTTTGTTTTATGACAAGATTTTGTAAGGTAGTGTTGAATCTTCTGGTATCGCTAAGTAAGAGTTAATTAGTTACATGAAAGAAAGGGTAAAAGTGTCACAAATTTTCAAGGGCAAGAGTACTGAATTTACGAATTGTCAAATGACATGGCACTAACTCCCGGATTATCCTGTTCTGTTTTTGCTGTTGCTATCATGCAAGGAAACTCCCAAATATCTGCTGCTGTTGTTAGAGTACAGGCGGAAGTCCAAGTTCTCTGCAGCTGTTGCCGTAATACAAGGGAACTGCCAAATATCTGCTGTTTGTGCTTCGTTGTGAAGGGGTGAAATATCTGCCGTTGTTATTAGAATACAGACGGATATCCAAGTTCTCTGCATTTGTTGCCTTGATACAGGGGAACTCCCAAATATTTGGTGCATGTGCTTCGTTGTGGAGGGAGGAAATATCTGCTGTTGTTATTCGAATACAGACGGATATCCAAGTTCTCTGCAGCTGTTGTCTTGATACAGAAGAACTCCCAAATAGCTGCTGCTGCTGTTAGGATACGGGGAAGATCAAATTATCTGCTGTTACTGCTAGAATATGGAATAAAACACAAAACTAAAAGGCATCTCCTTCTGTAGCTAGAGAAGGGAGAGGATGGTGATAGCACGAACATATAAATGGAATGGGAAAGGAATGCGGGACCCAAAACTAGAATGACTGTGCTGGCGAACACCAGCAGCAATTTAACCGCCAGAGGCTGGGAGGGGGGGTGAAGGTATGAAATGGATGAAAGTATGGAAGATCGGAGACGAGAGAAAGAGGAAGTGAACAGTAATAGGGCGGAGACGAGTTTGAAAAGAAATGTCAGTGAAAGAAGGGAAGGAGATAAAAATAGGAAGTAGATATAGGAAAGGAAGAGAGAAATTGCTTTCATCAAATTTGATGAGTAATGTAAGTAACAACCAAGAACAACAAAACTATATTCTGAAATTGCAGGCGGACTGCTCTGTACGTGGATGATATCCTTAATGTATATAGCAGAATGTGTCGTAATATAAATTAATTTGGGGGCAGCTGTTTTTAGCACCTCCCACGAATATTGGTCTCTATTTTTTAAGGGATACCCTTGATTAAGACTCGCCTTTCCTTTGCATTTTCCATATTGAGGTCCACTTGCTTAGTTCAAACAATTTTATATATTCTTTGGCTATTATCGTGATTATTAATTTTTGCCCCAAATTTAATTCCACCCCTTTTTTGAGACTTATTTTAACACTTAATCTGCGTAGAGGCTTTATGTAGGGTTGAGTGCTAAGGTGACTGTTGAATGATGAGCTGGAGAGCATCTGAAGGAAGTAGTCGAGGTAAAATTCCGGAACATTTCCGGTATAATCAATGATGGATTCAGGAAAGCAGCACAAAGTCTTCTTCAGGATAATCAGCTTCCCAGTCGAAATTTGAACCGAGCGCCAGCCAAATACAATTCTAGAATAAAGTTCATACTTTTAATTTTTAAATCTGTTAATACCACACAAAAAAGCATCTATGCGAAGAAGTTTCTTCACTAAAGCATCTTTGCGAAGAAGTTTCTTCACATGCGATTGACCTCCTCAGCAATATTTTGAAAAAAAAAAGATTTTGATTAGTAGACCACTGTTAGTTGCTGAATGTCGAACAAGAATGAAATTCGTCTGACCGGTAAAGCCGATAAAAGTGATATTTTGTGATTGGGCTACTATTGAATATACTGTCATTTCTCTGACGATGCAAACTATGAAAAATTTTAGGGCATTGAACTCCATAATTAAATAAAATTTAGTGAATCCTTAAAAGCCATTTACTAGAAAATGGCATATTATATTTTAAGGACCCACATTTAGAGCCTCCTAATTTTAAAAGTAAAATATTTCTATTCACTGGTAAGAGACCTAGGATCAATAAACTCTTGAATGCCGACAAGCCGGATATCAAACACCAATTTTTCGTAATCTGGGGGGCAGAAAACTTGCAAATCCGTCAACATTTCAGGATCGAATCCTGTAAGATCACAATACTTTCTCACATATACTGGTAGAGGGAATAGACGGAAGATAAGGACAGACAGGGACCAGTTATTAACTTAATTTATTGAATTAGTATGGATTCAATTCATGCTGTAGTACCTCGTAATTACACTTACCTCGCTGTAGATGGGCAAAGTCTAGGATTTCCGTCCCCTGCGGGATTTCTGCCTGTGAAATACGTAGGTTGAGGTGGAGCGGAATTTATATGATTATTTTTGTAACAATGATTTAGAAGAGATTTCCCAGCGGCATTATTTTGCTCAGCACCTTTATAAGTGTTTGGTGATAAAATCACCTACGAATATTACTTAAGGGGCCGCACCGTAGCTCAAGATCTTAGTAGCTAGCTTCCCATCGCGGCGGCCTGGGTTCGATCCCGGGTCTGGTCAAGTGGGATTTGTGGTGGACAAAGTGGCGCAAGGGTAGGTTTTCTCCCAGTACTTCGGTTTTACCTGCCAATCTTCATTCCACCAATTGCTCCACAATCACCCTCACCTATCATCTGGGGCTGGTCAATAGGCCAGAAGTGGCCGCAGTACAAGGGAATTAGTCCCACCCCACTAGCAACAAAAAATATTACTTTGTGCTCAGTTCCAATGAGGAGGTCTAGATTTCTTTCTATTTTTTTTTCTTGGAAGGTTGTGGACCGAAATTAAAATTATAGATTCCTTGTTAATGTTGTGTAGCTGTAGTTTCCATGCATTGCGAGTGAGGAAGGAAATTTTCTGAGTGCTTGAAATCTTGACGTATTAGATTGGCCTTTCCCTTACCTTGTTGATTTTGCCTGTGGGATGGATACTTTCTGTAGTTTGGACATACAAGTTTCGTGGTGATTGTGAGTCTCACTACTTAGTGCTACTGGTATGCTATTGGATTCCATGTAATTAATAAATTTGTATGTTTTTGACTTAATGCCCCTAGCACTCCAGAATAAGATGGTGTGAGTGAAGGACGTAGCTCTTATGAAGAAGACCGAGGAGGTTGGCAAGGCAGTTAGAGGGTACTCTCATATGAGTGCTAGACTGAGATTGTTTGTAGTAGATACTGAAATGGGAAGTTTGAGTTGAAAGCCCTAACACAACAGATTCCCTAGTTTAATGTTCGGTGTATGAGTTACCTACTCTGTCTCGGACGTTGATGGTCATGTGTGTTGGCTGCTGAAACTGCAGATATCTTGGTTCTGTAGGTTCAGAAATGTCGGGCGACTGCAATGAATTTTAGTCAGAAGGTTTGAAACTGTGTTCCTCCCGCGGGTGTGTTGTGTCATGTGGATACGTAGTTGTGTTCATTTGTTCTGGACAACTTGGGGACAGAGCGCAGGGACTTGGAGGCGCCCGAAGAATCTGAGTGTGACCCGTCATCCGTCGCAGGGGTATGAGGTGAGGCAGATATGTTCTGTGCGGGCGAACATATGCCAGTTTCACAGATGACAGGCTTTCATGTAGCAAGCTGAAAGCTATTTACTGAAAGATTGGAACACAATCTGCCGGTGCAGTTTAATTTATGGGCAAGCAGCCGATCTTATCTGTATTGTAACTGGAATTACCGCCTGAGACACAAATATGTATTTGGACGGAAAGCCACGCGATTGATTTAAACTGTAGAGTTATGCGGGAGGTTATGGAAGTTGTGTATTGACAAGATTCAAGAGGCCTGCCCCAAGCATTTCTGTGACTCATAGGCGGATAGTCATGGAGGGTTGTGGAGGGAGGTCTTTACGGTTGGATGGATTGAACTGAGCCTCGCGTTCTGCCCATATTAGGAGGCTGCCGATTATTAGGTTTGGTGTTGAACATTCCATTTTGAAGTTAATTTCTCATCTTCTTTTCCTTGAGGTTACGGAAATATGGGTAACCTCTGTACTTCGAAACGTGGTCTCCGATTTTGCACAGAAAGCGAAAGTCAGCACAAAGTTCGGTTCGAAATATTTTTCACATCTCTACGAGCAATGTTCCTCTGCACAGTGGGCGCAAGTCGGAGGCCCGTCTAAAGGCCTCTACCTAAACACAGGACGACACAAACCTAGAATAAACGCATACACATAAAACATCCATGCATTGAGTAGGATTCGAACCCACAATCTCAGCATCCGAGCGAACGACTACTGTGACCGCCCGATTGGGAATTATATTGTACTTATTTAAGGTCATAAGTACACTATTCCACTGTATGGCACAAACTCCGTCCAAAGTGCAACAATTTATTTTACGTGTAGTTCTTTTGTCTTCTTTTCTTCTACACTACATGTTTCGGCCAAATTCGCCTCAGAATCCGAATTGATCCGAACTGAACTTCTGACACCAGTCAGTCACGCGACAAATAACTTCACGTGGGTCTCGGATTTGGCGACTCTTTATTGGACACTCTGCGCCGTGCCATTCTGGCATGGAGGGACATCCTGCGGGGAGCGGTGACATATATCTTCTGGCACCCAACCCGAATTTGGGTCCGTTCTTTCTTGAAGGCATCTCTCCTACGTCAATACCAAAATTCAAAATTCAAAAATCAAATTGACATATGTAAATTAACAAAGTTTTTATACATATCTGACAAATATCAGCAGGGGGATTCTGATATATCGGGACCTATTAACAACGGAGAAATGAACAATTAAGAAAGCTGGTGTTCTAAATTCTAAACTACGTGCAGTGTAACAGCTATGTGAGAGAAATACACCTGATGATGGCCATTTACTGCCGAAACATGTAGTGTAGAAGAAAAGAATACAAAAGAACTACAATAAATTGTTGTACTTAGGACGGAGTTTGTTTCATACATTGTGTAGAGTGTAACAGGATGCTTAAATATAATATTGTAAACACTATTCCACGTACACGTATACTATAAGCAAATAATATTTCATGAGTGAACTGCAACTAAGCTTAATAGAAAGGGCCGCGCCATAGCTCAAGCGGTTAGTCACTGACTTCCCACCGCGGCGGCCCGGGTTCGATCCCGGGTCTGTTCAAGTGGGATTTGTGAAGGACAAAGTGGTTCTGGGGTAGATTTTCTCCTGGTACTTCGGTTTCCCCTGCAAATCTTCATTCCACCAATTGCTCCACAATCTCACTCACCTATCATCTGGGGCTAGTACAATAGGCCAGAAGTGGTTGCAGTACAAGGGACTTAGTCCCACCCCACTAGCAATATAGAAAAAAAAAGCTTAATAGAAGATAAATAATGCTGTTTGGAAATTCTGCGTGTCGCATTATTGGGTACAGATTTTCCGGGTTTGTTACTTCTTTTGAATATACAATATTAAATACAAAGTTGTCAACGGGTATGTAACACACGGACTTACCCATGAAGACATAAAAAGCATTGTTTAATGGAGAGTGTTAAAGGTAAAATTTGTCCCTGTGCTTAATTAATTAAGCACTAGGTGATGGAGATCTGCGGAGGAATAGATGTATAGATCCATGCGTTCTTGACTTCGGTACTAATTGTAGAAAAGTGGTCAGTTTCATGTCCAGGACGCTTTACCTCTGGGAAAAACACGCAGTTTGTATTAGAGAGGAGGCTGGGTGGATCCCAGAACAGACGACATCGAGAGAAAAAAAACTCTTTGCTCCTACCGAGACTCAAACTCCGACCTCTTGTCCGTCAAGTCCATATCCAGTCTCTGTACCGACTGCGCTATCCCGGTTCATGTATTTTTAAAAGTTTTCTTTAATATTTCTCAGAATATCTCTTACCTCAGGGCATGTCACGACCGATTTTACTGCAACCACTTGTAATCAATCGCCTTTACTTTGAATAAATTGAGAAGTTTGTAGGATATCACTGATGATTGTTAACTAGGACGCTTTCACATCCAGCACAACAGCGTGATAATCTAGCACTCAAAAGGCCACTCCCTGTTTAACAGCTGTTGCCACAAGTAAAGCCTATCTGATGTACGAAACATGGTACGTTGTTCTGTGTTTAAACAGTCTTAGTGAAAATGTAAGTAAGCTTTAATTTTCCACTATACTATGATCATCGGAAGTATGCAGAAAATAGAATTTGATGATTTCTGATGACGTTACGATCTATATCACTGACTGACTATGAGTTCCCATACTGCATTAATATATTAACAAGGAAAATCTAACAGGGACGCCAAAGTGGTGTACTGGCCGTGATATCGCTAGCCTAACGTCGGAATGGTTCCGGGTTTTGTCTAACATTCACCACTAATATTAAAATGTGCTAATACGCCATCTCCGTAGTCTATTGGTCAGTGCGACAGCCCAGCAGCCAATATATTCGTGTTTCAATCCCATCAGCTGCTAACAGCAGCCTGTTCAAAGTCGAAGTGAAATGCAAAACCTGTTTTCGTAATGGTAACAATTCACCTGAAGACTGGAGCCGAGTCAACTTCCAAAACATCATGTAAACATTCATAAATTTTAACTCGGAAAATTCTGTACGTAGTGTCAGAGTATTCTGTTACTCTATACGTCATACTCCATGGGCAAAAGAAGGTAAATTGATTGAAGAATGAAACAGAACGCTTACCTTTTTTGGTTCCCATACGCTTTCGTGTCGTTTGCTAACAACACGGATGGATTTATCTTATTCTTTGCAGTTGGTGCGTCGTCATTAAAAAGTCAACGGCCACTTTCTCCTACATCCTGTGTTACTGTCCAGCAGTGGGTACAGTACAGTCCCAAACTAGCAGCAGTTGTGGGTGAGGGTTGCGTGCGACTCCTGAGAATCAATACAAGACGCCAAACTGGCGGCGCTTTTATAGTCCCGTTCTCGTGGTTGAGGCTGCATGCAAGTCATCTTCGAGGCTACGTAATATACTGTGGCGTGTGCATGGACCGCCATTTTGCAACTATCAAGTGGTATCGTGTTCAGAATTTCAAGAATAATTTAAATTCCTTCTATACAAATGTGACCAAATCGATTGACATTATCATTAAGTGGAGTGAATCTGGTTCGTGTTGGAGTTGTCAAGTCAGTTCATCTGTGGTTAACCTGAGAAAGTGTCGTGTTTTTTTCTGGTTGCTCTCTCCTCAATACAAACCCCGCCCTACCATCCAATTAACCTCTCCTGGTCTGTGAAAATGGACTCACATGCTCGTTGAACTACATGCTGCTCTCCCCAAACCTGGACTATTCTGCGTATTCCAGACGAAAGTCGAAATATTCGTATTGCGTCTACAGTTGAGTTTCTTAAATTAGGTACAGAATAGACCCGTCTGACATATAATACTGGAACGAATTGTCTTGTTTCCGTACTACTATTATTATTATTATTATTATTATTATTATTATTATGTATACTGATACTAGTGCAAGAATGATTCGTTGCCTTTAAGCTAAAGGAATTGTGATTATCCTACATATCTATTTGCCAAACCTCCTTTTAAATGAGTAAACACCTTTCTTTCCACGTATTTACTTCCAACTCCCATGCAAGTTCAACTAAAAGTTTTTAATTCAAAATTTAATTCTTTGAAAAGTTCAGCAATTTCACCAAAACAATTTTAACGCTCCTGATGATCGCTATGTAGGACGAAACATCTTGTGTGTAATATGACAAATAAAGATATACAACTTAAAAGAATCAAAAGGATTAAAAACTAAGAATTAAATTTTGAATTTTAAATAATTTAGTGTAAGTTGCACGGAAGACGGAAGCGAATATATGATAAATGCAATAAGATACTGAAATATTACAGAGTGAATACTTTGTCTGTAAATCCAGTACTTAGATACATAAAAGATTTACAGCGCCAGTAATTTAAACTTTCACTATTCTTTCCTTTCATTGTAAAGGCATGGCTGTTTGAATTCGGCCTGCGACTCCATGACTGAAATGTTTATGTGTCTGACTTGGGTCATATATATATATATATATGTAGGCTCCTGTTTCGGAATTAATTCTCTGTATACCAAATTAAACTTCCCTTCTCATTAAGAAAGTAATGTTTTGTCCGGAAAACTAGTTAAACAGTCGTTTACTTCGTTAATTCTATGTTTAAAAGAGCTGAGTTGCTACGCAGACATTCGTTTCTAGAGACTAGAGAAAGTCTGTATAGTCCCGATCGATATCTCGAAAGGAAATACGTAGACTATCTTCTCTTACTTTGACCTTCGTTACGCGAAGCATATGGACTAACATTTCTTGTAGTGCGCTTTCTGACAGCTGGTATCATCACTGAAGCCCATTCTGAATTAGCTTTAATGTAAGTGGGCTCATTTTCATATGGTTGCATCCTTGACCAATCCTTCATCCACGTTTCTATTTCAGCTTCCCATCGAAGGAACAGCGGCGAAGTTCCGAAGAATGTCCTTGTGTGCGCATGCAACGTTTTAACGATAATGAGCAGACTTATGCTACACAGAAAATCCTAATTTTGTGCTATTCTGTTTAGTATCCGCGATATCCGTGAATTTGAACTGTGAAGTGTTGTTAAGTGGTTGCATATTCTGTGACGTTGAAGGTTCGTTGTTTGTGTGGGATGTGGTTGTGCTGCCGCAAGGTGAGATGCCGATTGGCTTAAGTATAAGCGTCTTGGCTTATTTAACGACGCTTTCATAGCTGTGCAACTTACGTCACTTCAAGTGGTAGGATTAATCAGAATGGATATGTAGCCTCTGTGGAGGACCTGAGGAGAAACACTAGAAAGCAAGTCCGGTTGTAACGAACAAGTCATCTCATGCGGTAAAGCTTCTGACTTGTATTCGAAGGCTACAAGTTGGAATTTCTTTTTGGACACCGTTTTTCGTGACTGAGTTCGTATTTCCCCCAGTCCCTCCAGGCAAGATCAGTTATAGTACCTTAAATTAGACCACTAAGACTTCCTTCCAGATTCGTTACAAATCATCATTCACTCTCATCCAAATATTCATTAAATTATAGCTCGAGATACTCGCACAGACAGCATTGTTAAATAGACTATACGTAAGTAAGAAGAAATAGCAGACCCTTGTCTTTGATTCGAATTTTGAACCTCTGAAATTTCCAAATGAATAATAATAATAATAATAATAATAATAATAATAATAATAATAATCAGCATCTTCATAGATTAGGCCATACGTGATCTGTTCTGTCCTCTAGAAAAATATGTTTAAATTCCAAACCATGCATTGTAATTTATGTTCTATGTTAGTTAAATAGTTAGTTGTAGTGTTGATCAGTTGTTGCTGATAATCACTTTCATTTCTCCCTTCTTATCACCTTATGCCGAATTCTTATGGCAGAAATGAACATTGCAGATTCGCAACGAATATGTATGTTGTTGAATATCATTATGAAAAGCTGCACCTACTTCATTAAACATATAGTGGCATCAATAAATGTTTCAAATAGACGTAGATCATAATAAGAATTTTATTTTATATAAAATGAGCCATCTAGAGACAGTTCTTTAATATTCATGTTGAACTAACATAAAGGAGTTGCTACACATGAACTAGTGCGAACAAAAATAATTAAATTCGCTTTATAAACTTTATTATAAAAGACGCATAACATATTTAATTTAAATGAGTTCAGTGGTTTGAAAAATGAAACATACGGGAAGATACACACGCTTCCTCATTATGCCTTCATTTTTCACACTCGGTTAAAAATTATGACCGAGCTGTCCACTTTCACCTCAGACATTCTGCCCCACATTAGCCTGGTTTGTGCACTTAGCTGTTCCTTCGTTTCCAAGACTGAAAGAGACAGATAACATTTTATGAGTTTCTGATAAGATATCTCGCTCGTCTATTTCATGTCTGCCTGGTCTGGACTAGCTACTTACCTCGCAGGTTGTGACCATACATATAGTCACAACCTGCGAGATCTATGCGATTTCTATTGTACTACTGACGAAAAATGGAATACTGCATATAATCATTTTCACAAAACAGGAAAGTCATACGTGTTCTGTTGTTTGCGTGATTTCATGATAACCGAAAATGGTCAAATGGGTTGTGAAGAAAGACAATTTTTTACAGTTTGGAGAATGCGAGAAATACAATTAAAATGATTTCGTGCCGTAGGCGAATAGCTGAAAGGAAGATTCTCTACTTAGGTCTCTATAAGGCCGCGCCATAGCTCAAGCGGTTAGTGGCTGGCTTCCCACCGCGGCGGCCCGAGTTCGATCCAAGGCCTGGTCAAGTGGGATTTGTGGTGGACAAAGTGGAGCTAGGGCAGGTTTTCTTCGAGTACTTCAGTTTCCCCTGCCAATCTTCATTCCACCAATTGCTTCACAATCTCCCTCACCTATCATCTGGGGCTGGTACAATAGGCCAGAAGTGGCCGCAGTAGAATGGACTTAGTCCTACCCCACTAGCAATAAAAAAAATAGGTCTATATACCGACAAAACTCATGTTGGTAGCCCACATCATAATCTTAAAATTCCAGTGTTCCGCACCACTGCTTGCAGGTTGCCAAAGTCAGATGACTACCCAAATCTGAATCTTCAAAGGGGTCCCAAAATTTAATGAAATGAATAATTCCCTTTCTAAGTTCTGACATGTACCCGAAGGATGGGTTTAACTTAACGGATATCCTTTTTCGGCCAGTTTACGGTCACATAAAATCGTTTTATGAAACACATTTATGGCAGAACTTTTCAACTGAATTGGAACTGGGAACAAAATCCAGATACACTCAGCTTCTCTACTTAAATTGTATTTTTTTGGAAAGCAATCAATGAGCAAGCCAAGAAGAAAGTGGAAGTAGACGATAACGGTTAATATTGAAGGAACAGGTTTTGTTAGAATAAAATTTAATTGTTCATATATGTGACTAGGCAAAGGGTTTGGATTGGTAACTGAATTTATTGAAAAAAATTAGCTCGTGACAAGTAACTCTAATAGTCTCACTAATCTATACTCTTTACAAATCACTATAGGCTACGGTAAGTCTGACTGTTATAGCCTTCACTAGTCGTTTCTCGGTAACGGTTCCTAATCACACAGAGTCTTCTGCTCCTTTATTTAAGTCTTTAGTCGTTGGCGACTATCTCGCAACTCCTCATAGCCCCAACTCCAATCCATGGCTGAACAACTTTTCCCGCTAGCTCTCGCTACATAGCATCGGCACGGATCGCATTAAGGACACGCATTTCCTTAAATGCTTTGTGCGTATATGTTGCTGCGGTACATGTTTACGGATCCGTTACGTAACTTCAAACAATTTGTGCTGGCTACATTATTCCAGCCTTTCAGCTGCCATATCTCAATGATAAAGAACGACAGGTCCGGTTCTAGTGGGCAGTGTTAAACCTGTCAGTTGCAACATTAATCTACACAGTCAATTACTTTATTGTGCCGAGAGAGGTGGTTTCCTTTCATGTCCATGACCATTTTGCCTTAGACGTTTAAATTACAGTTTTCATTAAAACGTTAAATGGAAGATAAATCTGCGGACATGGGTAATTAATGACGAGCATTTCATGATATTGTGATCACATGAACATTCTCTAGCAGTTTTACTGATTGCATAGATTTGATTTCTGTAGATGGTTGTTTCATGTTGTTTTCTTCGTTGCAGTCGGACGGGAACACTGCGTTCCTTCGTGCTGCCAGGGCTGGGCATCTGGACAAGGTGCTGGAACACCTCAAGTCCAATATAGACATCAATACGTCCAACTCGGTGAGTACTTTGTACCCTTGATTAAGCATATATGAACCTTTCAGAGAAAACTAATGATTTCTACCTCATTTTGTCATGCAAATTAAGTTTATTATATTTAGCATGTTCGTTTTTTTTTTGCGGAAAAATGTATGTGTTCACTTTCTGTGTCATTTACTTTGCACCAATATCCCCACTTCTAGGTCAGTTTACAAATAAAATTTAACGCTTTATGTGGAGGTCATATCTACCCAATATTCTGCCTTCTCTGTGAACTATTATCAGGGCTTAAACAGTTCCATTGGTTTTCTTAAAATTATACATGAGAGATTTCCATTAAATATTATTGGTTAGTTCCGATATTCCCCGATACTGATCCATAATATAGCCTGGTTTACATGAGACTATAAATAGATTCGTCAGTACATGCCGCATGGTTCTACATGGGAGACTCACAAAATTTAATGGAAAATTCCGATTTTCAACCATATTTATACATTGTAAAGTTTGCGTTTTCTTAAGGCTATAAATGGACTTCCAACTTATCCATAATCACATCTACAAAATTTGTTAAAATCTTAAATGCGAGGCTCCTTCCCATTCATACTTTTTATTCTGACTTTGGAAGAAGCTTAATATTGTCACGTGGTTTAGTGATTAGTAACTCGGTTTCTGGATTGGACACACTAGTTAATTTACTCCTTATACACTCCATCAGTAATTACACGTAATGATAGCGCTATCGCTATTTCTGCAATTTATAATTCACTGTTACACACACACGCACACTAGTCGTCTCCTGGAAATGCAATTAAAACACAGGAACTATAATACTCTCGCTTAATTACCCACTCCAGATATTACACATAAAGTTTTCTCTTCACAGCTGTACTCTTGCAACAAACTCTTAACTTCACAGCCTCCCGTACAGAACTGAATCAACTCTCCTGGACTGGACTTCTCGTCTAAGTCAAAGTCACTTTGTGACTGACGGTCAGTCAGTTAATCTTTATGTCGAGCCCAATATGGTCTTATGACCAGATAATTATTAATGTTTGACAGTTACGGTCTTGTTATTGTGGGGTTCCCTCTCTGACGAGAGGACGGGTCTGTCTTTGTTAGAATTATTGTTAGCATTAATAAGTCATTTGACATAATGTAAAGGCCATTTGCATTTTACATGTAAATAAATGTATATAAAATATATATAGGGCCTCTATCAGTTCAGGCTCAGTACAGAAGATTATGCTCTATTTCTGTAGTTTTCGATACAACGACATAGAAAACAGCCTCGTCTATTTTTGCGTGTTGGACTGTATTTACGGAGCCGTTGCTTGGAAACGCGTTGGCCATATCTATTACAGTATTTAACTTCAAAGAAGGCAATTGGTAAATTTTGTGTACTACACTGCGGAATGTCCTTTCCAGTCTTGTTTATTTCAGCCGTTATATCATAACGCGAGCATGAAACAACTGTAGACAAACCTATCCCTCGAAGGAGGTCGCAGATGACCACATGTGAATGTACGAACCTTCCTCCTACGTAGGGGATACACGGGATATTTCCCCGGGGTCGTACAGGCGACGGAAATGCACCAGTCACTTCGTGCTATACCACGGATGAGAAGTGTCACTTATATGCATGTATAGACTGCTGGTAATTAGCAGGCTTCCTGTGAGTGAAACTTGTGAAAATGTGGCTCGTGCAACGCCTATGTGCACTTACTGAGGCTTTCGTAAGAAATATTAGTCAGTCCCTTTCACTGATGGTGTGAATGTAAAAGAATATGGTGCATGGAAAGCACGCATTAAATATCTTCAAACCAACCTCAGTTTTAATCGTTTCTTGCATTCTGTTGTGTGTTTAATCAATAGTAGAGTGAATTTACCGACTACACAACCCGTTTTTTATTATCACTACATGTTTCGACCTTAAGAGGTCATCCTCAGGTGTATGAACACGGCTGTATAATTACACGCGGTCAGTGGAAAGTGAATGCGACCGCGTGTAATTATACAGCCGTGTTCATACACCTGAGGATGACCTCTTGAGGTCGAAACATATAGTGATAATAAAAAACGTGTTGTGTAGTCGGTAAATTCACTCTACTATCAACGTCAGTTTGCCCATTGAAAATTTTCCGAAACTAATCATATGCGTCTCCCATGCTCAGTAAGTGTGTCCACTTCCGCTATGTAGAATAACTGTACGCAGAGCTTCAGAAATTGCTTCCATGTGAACGTGTTCAGAGAAAGCTCAGCGTGGGAAAGGAGCATGAGGAGTTTTAAATGTTACCTATATATGTGTGGAATGTTATTTGGACATTACTTTTCATATTTAATGGGAATTAAGGCTTATGCTTATAAGAAAATACATTTAATGCTCTCCCAAAGGTTTGTTCCTGGCGTCAGTGGAACAATATTAACAAGCTGAAGCATTCCTGGCTATATTTAGTAATTCCTGGCAGCTAATTCTGCTGCTAAGAAATTAAGAACTGTTGCTTTACTAAGAAGAAAGTCTCTTTTAAACTAGATCCTTTGTTTGTTGAAGTGTTAAAGAATGGAAATTTATATTGCATTACGAGGTCGCTAACCCCTTAATGACATAGTGACAAATTGCCATTCTGACATCGTTTTTAAATACACTCCATTAGCAATGCCAGTAAGGCTAAGTGCTTTCAGTGCAGTTCAAAACAAAACTCGCGCAGCGTATACGCTGAAGAGACTTTTAAATGTGATAACCTACTCTTTTTGGAAGCATTGGGCCTATTTATTTTTCTACATTTCGTGATGACAGCTATTGCGACTAATGAGGTTCATGGACCGGTGACTTACGACAAATACAAGCAGAATTCTGCTTGCGAGACATTGTATAGCTCCTACATATATGTTAAGGAAATGGTGATTAACCTGGCATTATAAACGACAGTCGGCGATTATGTATCATTTCTAGCTGGATATTTTATATAATCGGTAGATATTTTTTTCCCCTTGGCACTACAGCCCCAGTGGGCCTAGGCCTACCTCCATGAACTCAGTTCACTTCGGTTTATCTCGATCTTACACATACGGTAGGACTCCTTGGGCGAGTGATCAGCTCGTTGCAAGGCCTATACCTGTGGACAAACACAGAAAAACGCACACAAATATCCATGCCCTGAGTGGGATTCGAACCCTCTATCCCGGCTTCCGAGCGAGCGAATAGAGTGCGTGCCTTAGACCGCTCGACTACCGTGACCGGCAAACGGTAGATATTATTCATAGTACAGGAATTATTCAATAATACCCTTACAGATATTTACATGGAGAGCACAGGAATTATTTAGGATGGATTTATTGATTTCGCCGTGGGAATAACTGAGGCATCGTACCTGAAATTCTAAGCATGCAATTAGATTACGAAAAGACGTGAAAATATTTGCATCCTTACCTTGCGTTTTCAAACAAAGTAAGTTAGTGGAAGTGCTGTCAAAGTGTCAGGCCTTTGAATTCAGTGAAAATTAAATACCAGCAAAAAAATGTCGTTTGCCGGTCACGGTAGCCGAGCGTCTAGGACATGTACTGTCTTTTCTCGCTCGGAAGCAGGGATCGTGGGTTGCAATCCCACACAAAGGGTGGATTTTTGGTGTGTGTATGTGTTTATTCTGTGTTTGTGTTGTCCTGTGTTTAGGTAGAGGCCTAGAGGCCGTCCGTCACAGATCTTAAACACTGACCTACTTATTTCGAATGGCGTAACTTATTATACAAGTTGTGGAGCTCTTAATGGGGTTCATTAAATTCTATTTGTTCTTCGAGAATGCAGATTATGGTGCATCACTACTGCATGCTTACCCTCTTTCTATATTTATCACACTGTACGCAAGTCCACCATGTACAATTTGAATTGGCAGGCAGGCTGAGTGGGTTTAGATCATTGTAATACGCGGATCTCAATGACGCCTAATTATTCTCTTATTAAGTGCCTCTACACAACCCTCAGTGCATTTACGTGAATTTATTCTGACCTAAATTTAATTACCTAGAACAATTTAACGTAAACAATAACAAGCATAAGTAAAAGCAAATAAGAAGTGCGGGAAGGTTTAATATGTAGGAAAAGTTAGGGACTGTATGTTAGGGGCTGTTATGAATGAAACTATGGTTAGGAGAATGTATATGTTATTTAATTTTTAGTTCAATTCTAAATTTAAGGCAATATTTTATACTATTTTCTTTGTGTTAAAGGCTTGGGTAATAAATAATTTCTGTGTTTCTTGCTTCCTCTGTTATTAGTCTTAGTTTAAGGCAGACGGTAAATAGTGTCAGCTTATTATTACTAGATGGATACGGACTTAATGCAAATTACATTCTAGCTTCTGTGTTAGAACAGCGCATAATCTAGTCCTATCCATGATGGCCAGGTGAGGTTCTATTTGAAGCATTCAGCATAATTAGAAGCTATGATGTTAATTGTTAGTTTATATGCAGTCTACTGTCAGCCATCATTAAACAGTGCGATTCTACTTGCCTGTTGCATGCATATCGGTAACACTGATCTGTATTAGGCTCTGCCATAGCTCAGACTGTTAGTTGTAGGCTTCCTACCGCGGCGGCCAGGGTTCGAGCCTAGGTCAAATCATGTGGGATTTTGGTTGACAAAGCGGCACTGTGACACGTGTTCTCCGATTACTTGGTTTTCCTCTGCCAATTCTCATTCCACCGACTGCTCCATATTCATTATCTACCACACGGGGCAGGTACAGTAGGCCAATTAGTGGCCGAGGTACCAAGTGGACTCAGTCTCAACCCACTCCAAGAAACTAACTGATCTTTTTCGGATGTGTTAAGCCGGCGTTTCAGCTGTAGTCGTTGAATTGTTCCTCAGCGCTTCGTGACACATGCCAGGATAGTACCCCGACTAGGTTAAAAACACTTTTCGCTGTATGAAATTTTAATTCGCTGACTACATTAGTACTGAAAACTTTTGAAATTTTCGCCGCATCCTTAAGTAAACTGCACGTCGAATGTATAGGTGAAACAATTATCGCTTCAGCTTCATGTTTTGGCGGTGTGTTTCGAATGTCTGCATGTGTGTCAAGTATCCTGATATACTTTTTCGTGATTTAGCTTGTATTTCAATGAAACTGGTACAAGAGTTACTGAATTGGCACAGCCTCTTTCTTACACTTCGTTCCAAGTCTATCACTCACAGTCGCCTCGCTATCCGCCATAATGCATTCAGCGGAAACCACGTCGTTAGGCAAATCGAGAGCTATAAATAACCTAAGAATAAACTAACCAAAGCGATCTCTATTAGTAACTGGACGGTGTAATCTCACATTTTGTATGTTCCTTGCAAAACAGTTCTTTTTGTGTGTAGAGAATTTCTTACGCTTAGCTTCAATTATATTCTGTTTTCGCAATCAGTCCATTCAGATAATGAAAACGAGAGTTTAATTAAAAGTTACCTTACATTACAAGCCGGATGGTATGGATTGGATTGATCTGGCTCATGATTGGGACTGCTGGAAGACTCCTGTGAGCACGGTAATGCGGTAATGAACCTTCTGGTTCCATAAAATGCTGGGAAGTTCTTGAGTAAGTTGCACAATTGGCAGCTTCTCAAGAATGGCTCAGCTCCATGAGTGAGTGAGTGAGTGAGTGAGTGAGTGAATATTACATGCTTGTACTGTACTTTACCCAGAATGCAAAGTGACTACCACATCAAATACGGGCATCATATAAGGGAGGTCATTTATCTGCATGTGTCTTGTACAATGCTGAGTGGCGGTGCTTAGCTGCAGGGACAATTTTAACTATGTGTACTCCGGTTAGATATATTTTCGTTATATAAATGGTATGTTTGGAATAATATATCTATAATGCTAAGCTTCACCTTACTATTTATACGTAAGGGCAGGTGGTCAACCCTGTTTCCACAATGTTAATTTTGTCATATTAGCGTACATTCTTTTCTGTTTAAAATGTTTTAAAAATTGATCTTTTTAAAGAAATGTCACAGGAAATGTGTTTACGAGTATAATATTGTGAAACAATATCAGTAGATACAGAAAATTGACAAATATCTTTGAACCAAATTTCAGGACTGTAGAATTTGTAGTTCAGAAAATGTACACTAACATGAAAAAATTTACATTTTGGAGATAGGGTTTACCACTTCCTCTTAACCTTTCTCATGCACAGAGTGGTCTCTGACAGATTTCGTTTCTGAGGTAAAACAAGAGATTTCTAATTTGAACATCAGGATTAAATATTTCTTTCTTTTCCTAAATACATTCCGACATTTTAGTGGAATATTTATTGAAATTTATCGAAAACTGTGCACAGAATTTCGTATAAATTAATGGCCTACTTTTTTATAAAAGTTTTACCGAAACTGGACTTTGTAAATAAATTAATAAGCCCTTCTCATAATTGCCGCAATTTAAGTTGTGAACTGAAACAGTAGCTTGGTACCAATTAATATGAGGTGAAATAGTTACAACACCCATGTACAAGCATTGTATAACACTCTAATTGGGAATGGTGTATCCAGAAAACTGGTTAGGCTAAGTAATACTAAATTTGAAGGCCTATTGAATATTTTGGAGGAAAACCTTTGGTTTCTACTTTCTCTGTTCAGAATGGCATGAGAAAACGGGATGATTTGCCACCACTGTTTCCGGCTTAGTTATACAATAGTTAGTTAGGAAAGTCCCAAAAAATGGGAGGGGATAGAAACTGAATGGAAGAAATCAGTTGCTGCAAGCCCATGTTCTTAATTCCATTGGCGAAAACGAACATACCATAAATAATGTCACAGTAGCGCATTTATAATGTAATATTAATGACGGTCTAGAAATAAACGCAGAATAAACTATGAACATATACACGATTTTAATCATAATGTAGGACAAAATAAATATTTTTATAGAATAAATTCTCTGGAAAAATGGAAGGATTACTTACCTGGGAATGACAATAAGTCGAAATGTTATTCATGTTGAAAGTAAGAGCAGATTGATTGAAGATACTTCCGAAATTACTATTCACTTCAGAGTACTGCGTGTTCCCGCTTTCTGTCTGAAAGCCTAAAGACTTAAGTCCTTATAAGTATAATTTTACTTAGGAGTTAAATTTGATCTTTTATTTTTACTGAAGAGCATGAAACAGGAAAATCCGAGAACAAAGCACTGAGTGAGGTATCTGGCCTTGGAAGATGACCTAAACGGGACTTGAAAAAATTACATTATCAATAACATTATAATCAGTATTTAAACTTAATATCCTTATGCTGGTTAAATAAAGAAATATATGACGACGGAACACGATATACGAATGGTTAAATTGAGAAAATTATATCAAAATGTGACTGGAAATTCTCATGGGCAGAGACCACTTCGGAAATCTAGGAGTGCTTTTGAAGGCAATAGAAAAAAAAGAAGAAATCTGAAGAGAATTTGAGACTGTGAACTCGATACTTCGTCTTATTATAAAGGCAAATGGCGAATTTTGTGAGCACGACGTACCTCCACTTTCTATAAAAGTAAGGAATGTCTGCATAAACCTAATGACTATTAACTCCTCAATTACACGCTCTACTTTGGTGCTAACTGGATATTTAGCAACTAAATATTTAAATCATATATAATTTTTTGTACCACAAATTCCACAAGGTATTTATAAATTTATCATCAATTGTTAGTTTCACCACCAAGATAGTTCAGTGAACGGTAGAATATTGTTCTCCTCACATTGTCTTATGATGTTTAACTACTGTTGACATTATTTAGAACTGAATGTTCTGTAGTAAGCTGTTATGCATTTTGATGGGAGAGGGATGCATGAGGATGATATGGATCTGTGAACTAGCACAGGAGAGTAACGGAAGTGATATCCAGCGGTGTCATTCAGTGACGGAATTTGAACTGCATAAATTCACGATTCAACTGCGTTAACGTCTTCTGCTTCCCTTGGAACTTTCGAGAAACATGTAAAAATTATGAAGACTACTATCAAATGGGATATAACGCTATGTATTCCGTTGAGAGTTAACCGACGTTTCGGAGGTACATATATTGGAGGCGATATGTTCATCAGAGACGTCGGTTGAAATTCAACAGACTACACGGCGTTATAACCACCGATGTGAAAATCTCAAATCCGACATTTAGAAATTTACCTGCTTACACTTGGCTCTTATTCAAATTGCTGATAACTAATCTTTGTGTAAATTGTTAAAAAGTTGAAGCTACCAATTCTGTGCAGTGAGTTGAGACTGCCAGCTTGATGCTGACCGTTGCGCCTGGAAGGAGGTGTGTCGACTACCCGTCACATTGCTCTGTCGGAGAAGTTGCCGCGCAAGCACGAACATGGCAATAGGTTGGGTAGCTGCCAGAGCCAGTAAGGACGTGACGGTGAAAAAAAGAGACTCAAACTCCTTTACCAGGATTCGAAACCTCATCCTGCTGCTCATTTCATGCACAACCTTCCAGTGATTTAAACATTAGTAGTTCATTCGAAAGCCTGTCACTTTACTAGTTCTCACGACTAATATTAAAAACACAAATTGCTTAAATTATATGCGATATGTTCCTTCAAATCAGGGATTCTAAACCTGATCTTAATGTTCAAGCAACATGGAAATTCGCATTGGTTCTGTTTGTCCTTATAAAACCAAAATTATGTTTTAGTGACCAAGGTCTTCTATTTTTAAATTATATCAAAATTAAGATTACCTTTTCTAATTGAGGGATCTATGTATGTTGGCTCTTATGTATGCTGTCATATTATCGGTTATATTAGGTCAATATAGCTACTCTGCTGTTTGGAAAATTTGTGATTTCATTTAATACAGTATTATGTGGAATTTCATAAAGAATATAATATCTTGGCTTTTATCGAACTATAGAAAATAATGTGTCTATAAACTCTCACTCACCCCTCCGTACCTTCGCTTAAGTAGAATGGATCTGCACATAATCTTGTCACATGGTACATTTTAGCTTCTTGACTTATGTCAGAATTTGGTTTTTCTATTTCTCACTTTACTTTTACCAAGAATATCTGGGCCCATTAAGGTATAGTTATCTTTATCTAGAATTTACCACCTTTTTCAGTCCCCTGTATTTCTATTTCTATTGTTCAATTGAGAAACATTTGATCTTCTGAATTTCTTTCCTCATTCAATTTTTCTCATTTTTAGGTCCTTTCTTTTCCACAACTTAAACGTAACGTGTCTAAAGAACTGTATTCTCTGTACTTTGTTTCAATGATAATATATGAAATGTTCACTCACATAGACACACAATCAAATACATTGTTCTTCGATCGTTTACATTTCAAGATTGTGATATTTAATATATAAGTAGGTTTGATGAATTCCTCTAGACTTTGCCCGAAAAATATAAATCTATATTGTCCGTCAGAGGCACGAATTTCGCCTTAAAATTTCAGTTCCTACCACACAGAAATTAACCCCATCCTATTTAGAAGGCCCAGTCCTTTAATAATGTTTAGGTAAAAGATTGTGACCATCATATAAAATACATACATACATTCTACGGACCAGATCAGTAGTTTTCAGGTGTTAAAACAGATGGTACGTAATCACTGTACTTCAAATGATTCATTTTTTTTTTATTATAGCGCCGTATTCTTTTAGAAGCAGTTGGTTGTAATGTTACGAATATCGCCCGAGATCGGTAGGCCTCCTACCTGAATGTCAGCCTTAAGGGTAACTATTATCTGAGCCATGTAATATATTCGATGGCTCAGATGTGGTGCCTTCAGACCGGTATAGTCCTTGTCTTTAACCCCCCCACCCAGACGTCCTAGTTATGACATGTTTACCGCATAATATCCCATCATCCTATCTATCACGTGACTCCCTTCCCCTTCCATGTTCTGGAATGAAGACCTAACTAGCTTCTCTCTGAATTGTTCCCCCTCGGCCTGCGAAGCTGGATGCAAAATTGGGCCTTGGAATCATGTATTTCTAAATTTTGTTTGGACTTTTCTCCCAGGCTTATATGGGTAAGAGAGACCCTGTCGCAACCTATGAATAAGAATATGCAAAAGTGTCTCTCATCCCCTCTATACGGACGTCGGGCTCCTGGGCTATCTTCATATACTCACTGCAAAAGAAAACTTGCTCAATTGAGCTAGTCGCGATTTCTTCAATATCAGTCGAAAACTTAAGGAGAACATTTTAGAGTATTCATCCCTTGATACTGTTTTCACGCACAAAACCTTTCCATTGATTTACTCTCAAATATTTTAGCTCTTAAGGTAACTTCGAATTCACGATCTCAGTGAATATTTATGCTATGAATTTGAAAATTCTGTACAGAGAGCTTGAAAGAATGAGTTTAATTGAAATTCAATTCTTTATTTATTTATGTGTTTATCTAACAGGCCAAAGGTAAGTTATAAAGTAAGTAGTGTCAAAATTATGGGGGGAAAAAAGGCGAGCTCACACCAAAGAAACGCAAGAAAAAACAAGGCAACTTTTTTTTTTCACCGAGACAATAATAATGCAAAATTGCAATCACGCGAATATTTTGCGGTTAAGGAAAAAGTACACATGCTTATGTTGACTAAAAATATTTTAATAATTTGAAAGTAAGGCTACAAATAAGTTATAAGAGAAATAATAATGGTAAAAGTCAAAGCTATCCTTGTAATAGGCCACTGAGGCCCACAGGTGTGTGAAACTTCTGGGATCCAACATTATCTAGACAATCGGCTCACAGATGGCGGTGAAGTTGTCAAATACACCGGCCGCCCTTTACCCCCAGGAAGATACCTGGTACCTATTTCTGATAGAGGCTGAGTCGACACCAGATCCATAATGCGGCTGGAAGAATTAGATACGTAAATTGATAATCCCAGTGACCTTATCGGTATTCGAATCAGCGACCTTCCGGCTTGTAGCATAGTGCCTCAACCAACTACGATACCGCGTGCCCCTGAGAAATAATATTATTTATTATTATAACTATAACAATAATTGCATAAAAATACCTTCTTCTGCAAAAGTTGATAGGCCTACTTTAATGCAGACTAGCAACACTATAATCCCGACTGAAACTCTCGTCTGTTGCTCTTTTCTTCTGGTTTTATCGTAATGAACTGAGAGCAGGAGGTCATGAAATTATATAGAGGCAAATCTTAAGAAACACTACCTTGCATAGACTAAATTATATGTAGTAAATAGTCAAGTTTATACATAATTTCAGATCATATTTCGGACCTCGAGTTGTAGTAACTAATGTCAATTTACGGCATACGAGTATATTCAGCGTTATCATTGGCTCAACCATTCTAATTTCCTTGTGTTTTATATTTAGGTCGAGACTGGATATGTTAACACACATTATGTATACTTTCTCGGCATATGGCACTTCACAATACGAGTCATCTCCAATCTTTAACCAGTTATTACAGGAAAAATACAATACGAAATGTGACGCCTTGTAGTCTAACACACGTGTGATGATCTTCTGGATGGATATGTGCCTACTTGCTTGGCTTACTCTTAGCTTCCGATGCTGGAGGCCGTAAATATTGGCAAGCATCCACCTGACTAGACGGTGTCATTCCCAGAATTTTGTATTATTCGCAGTCATTGCAGTGAGAACGCAGAGTCTCACACATATGGTACATCTTTGCTAAACAGACCGAGAAAGAATACACAGTATTTCATTGCTATCAGGTTTAAACCAAAGCTACTTCACTGTCTCAGGACACGGACTGTACAATCATTGACACGCTGACAAGTAGTTAGGGCGACAGAACAACAATCAATTCTTCGTAATTTTCGTTTCCATAGCAACCGTGCAGTGATGAAGGGGAAAACGGTTGAGGGTCATACTGCCTGGGGAGGGGCTTCCAAGTTTGTAAAGGGGTGACTATGAGGTCAGGAAGCTTTGTTTTACATCGTAAAGCAATGACGACTTTGTCACTGATATTACATTACTCTTGTAGCAATAACTTCATTATTCTATACAAAGTGGCTTATAATTCGCTTTACCGAAAATGCGTATTTGTGCAATGTGGTGGACTACACAGATGTGAAAGCAAGCGAGGAGTGTGCATGACAGCTTAAATTTCGTTTAAACAGTTTTCCGTAATCCAGAACATGTTTGGGACATATTAATCACAGAATTTAATTTGTCTCTATAAATAACTATTCTTATTCCTTTGGTGGAACGTGGAAGGTTTCTTTCTGTGCGCTTTCTCCATTATGGCATTTTATACGGAATATTACTTACTTACTCATAGAGCTGAGCCCTTCTGGAGGAGCCGCCAATTCTGCAGCTACTCAAGGATTTCCCAGCATTTTTTGGAACACGAAGGTTAATTATCGCGTTCACAAGAGCCCTCCACTTACCCTTATTCTGAGCCAGATCAATCCAATCTATACCATCCCATTCTATCTCTCTAATATCCATTTTAATATTGTCCACCCACCTACGCCTTGGTCTTCCCAGTGGTCTCTATCCATCTGGCTTTCCCACCATTAACCTATATGCATTCATCGTCTCCCCCATTCGTGCTACCTGCCCTGCCCTCCTCATCCTCCTTGATTTGGTCATTCTACTTATACTTGGAGAAGAGTACAGGTTATGAAGCTCCTCATTGTGCAGTTTAACGGAATATTACTTACTTACATATTAGGCATTCACGACTTAGTCTCAGAGATGATAACAACTATAGCTGTAGCAGAGTCCTTGGGGTTCCTGGAAGGACGTCTTTTAGCTTGGGACTGAGGATTGAGTGTTTTTTTTTTCTAAATTTTATTCGAGCCTGTTATCCTAAAGTTATGTTTTGACTTTGTCTTGTGCAATTGCTCGCCTCCTGCTGGTTCCTCTTTTTTATGTCGTCACGTAAAAGGAGTTGCGTGACTAATACTTATGGGGTCTCGGTTTGATGACTGGATTTATTTGACGTCTCTATTACAATTACAGTTGATTAAAACAGTTCACACGTTGAACCCTTTCTTGATAACGAATCTCTCACTGTATTTCCTCTGGTTCTCGGACTGGTTTTTAGTCTTCTGCTACTTAGTACGACTGACTTTGCGAATCAATTACGTGTCCTTTCATGGCCCTTTGCGGACCGCAGACAGAATACACAATTGAACGTTTCGTCTCTTGTTATCTGCGTATCCGTTGCCACGATAATGCTTGTTCACCAAGAAACCGTTATCCAGCAATTAATTTTCCGCTTTGTCATGGGAATGTGCTCAGAGAAGCGCCGCCTAGCAGACGGGAATATTCTGGCTTTCAGGTGCCCTGTCACAATATTTTATTTCGCATTCCTGCTTTCCAGGCTCGTTGTCAATTTTTTGTTGGTGTTGTTTCGATTGGTATACCTGTCACTTACACTTACTCATGTATGTGTTTCACCAACCGCTTTGCTGGATAATTACCAAACCTAAATCAGAGGTCACCCCTGTAAACTTATCACTGGTAGTGCTCACTGTGAATGTTGTGGCCTCATTAGAGTTTCTATTTGTTAATTACAAACACATAGAGTTCCATTACAACAATAGCACTGTTCTCCTTGACCGGGAATGATCTCAACTGGCCGTCGTGAGTGCCCAGGGAAAACAATGGTTTATGCCCCATTCTGCTTGCTGTCTCTGGATTCAGCTTCATCTTCAGAATACAAATTTTTATTTTTGTACTGTAGAACACAGCTTGTAGGATCGAGAACCATGGTTCTTGTCGCTCTCTGATGACATTAAAGTGTGCAGTGTTTGAATAAACATTGAACTCTGTTTCAGAATGGACTCAACGCGTTGCATCTCGCTTCCAAAGACGGCCACGTTAATGTGGTGACCGAGCTGCTGAAACGAGGCGCTGTTGTCGATGCAGCCACGAAGAAGGGCAACACTGCTCTCCACATAGCATCACTAGGTGAGAGCAGCCATTAGTGATAGTTTGTTTCGATTCATGTTTGGATCATCGTCAGGCAGTTTCTTAAATGCGTGTGGGCTATTGAATTGTCCTAATGTCGATCCATATTAGTATTATTTTAAAAATCCTTTGGTTTCTATTTCTCTTCATAACATATATTGGCATTCCTGATAATATAGTTAACCTCAGGGCTAAAATTATTTAAATTAGTGTTTATGTCTCGTCGACATTATGTGGGTTTCCGTGATGCTTGCCATATATTAGAGGGTGATGAAGTCTTCTGGTAATCGTTGTTAATGTTAGTTTTACATGTTATGAGTTATCGCTCGTTTATAAACGTTGCTACTAGTTCTACATATATGTCTTCCTGATTTTCTTATCAGGAAGACATACATATAGAACTACCAAAATATCTATGGTATGAAAAATATCAACATGTTATAATGAGATATAGAAATCAAAGTATATCTAAAGTAATATGGATCCATATTAAAATAATTCAATAAGAAACTCGTATTTAAGAAAGTGCCTGCTGATGATCCAAACATGGAACGAAATATGTAGCAGACGCTAAACAAAATCAATCTTTGTAAATTTTGAGGTTTTCACGGCGATGACAATGAAGAAAGTTGTCTTCTGGGTTTAGGCACCGTGTATTCTTCGTTTACACGGTTTACACGTTTACACATATACACGGTGCCTAAACCCAGAAGACAACTTTCTTCAAAACCAATCTTAGTGCAGTGATAATGAATTGGTTTTTTGAAAATTTGTTGTGTTGACGGCAAAAAACACAATGCGATATATATTTGGAAGTATACATCGAATCTCTGAAGAGTATTTTACTCCAAGAACTGAAGGAATCATACAATTATACAGCAAGGGCAGTCCACACAGGTTGTTCTGAAAGAAATTCTTCTCGAGTGATCAGTCTTGTGAAGCTGTATTTAGTATACGACTTTCTGGAGACTGTGTAGGATATTATGTCCTCACAGCAGCGGTCATCTTTCCGGATATAACGCCGTATAGACCATTTCAGAGCAAAATATCACCCCCATCTTCAGGGTCCGAAAATAATCCGAGCAAGAGAAACAGGAAATAAGCATAGCTTCCTTATTCTTCGACCCTAAAGACGGAGGTGGTGTGTTCCTCAGAACCTTCAGTTGACTTTCAACGGATAACACGGAGCTATATTCCAGAACAGAGTAATCTTCCTCCTGGAGACGGTTTTGCCTCCAACATAATGGTTCTATATGAGTAAGGGGCGCCAGCCCGCATTGCAGTCGAGATACAGAAACTGCGAAGGCACGCTACCAAACCGATTAACCGGTACATCTGTTTCGATTGCGGAATTTATCCAGGACCTGCGCAGTACTACGTACCCGAGTGGTACAGAATTATTTTGCAGAAACAAGGTGGATAAGGAGGGAGAATTTTGGTTTCTTCATTAACTGAGAGTTGCATTATTTCAAGAAATAATTTTAGGTCCTTGAAGCAAAGAGTTTAATTCTGATTAACTGCTTAGTAAATATACCGTGAAATTATTCTAAAATATTTAAAAATTTAACTCCTGCCTCATAGATGTCATACTGAGTCACTACTACAAATTCCAGTCGGTTGATTCTGTTAGAGAAAAAAATTACATGATCATGGTAAATATGCAGAATGATTCATTCAGAGGATGCCAACAATTAATACTTATGAATCATTCAATAATATCTCGATGAACTCGAAATATGGCAAGTAGGTACCTCTGTAGATCTAGGAATAACAGAGTTACGGAAGTTGCTGAAATTTATTATTTTCCGCATGAAGATAATGGAACACACAAAGTTCCATTTTCGCGAATTCCTTAGCCAACACGACAGGGATTGCAGAAATTGCAGAAATGGCTCGAACAGGGCCGGCAGGAACGAAGCCATTGTTGTAATTGAAAGTTCTGATATGTTTCGTCTGCATTATACAATTATTCCATGATCTATATTATTTATTCGCCGACTCCCTCTAGTGAATAACTATGTAATAACCTTCGGGTGTCAAAAGGTCAATACGTAGGTGTGGTGATGAATCACCTCATTTTAATTGTAACGTAGTTGTGTTTTAATACGAGTTACATCAAAATACAACCACACTAGGTGCCCTTATACAGAGTTGCAGAACGAACAGTGGCCATGCCCTCAGCGCAAGTAATTTTAAACAAATTTCTTGGTTCCGTAAATAACTTCCTTAATAACGGTGCTCAAAAGTGTGGAAGGCATCGAATAAGCAATAAAATTTTGTTGTTCGCACTTAACACTTCATACATAAGTTACATAACATAAATGAACAATTGATATGTGCTCTATTAAACTGCACACTTCTCTGTAGCTGTAAATCGCATATGAAAGCGTTAAAAGAATACGCATTTTGAAATAAGAGAACTATACAATAAAATTTCTTTCCAATCATTTCGACCTGTCTTCTCAATTTAAAGTGAAAAATGTGAGAGACTCTAAAGAAACATAGGGTCTGTAGGCTTCTACAACATAATGCAATTATCCAGAACGACATATTACCCAATGGTTTGGCGCAGCGTTGCGAGGCGCACTCGCAATGTGGAGGCCTGTAAGAGTAGATGGAATTTCGGCAGGCAAAATGTTACATGGGTTATCTGGTCCTTCGAGTCTTATACTGGGATAACAGAGCTTTCTGCAACATCCTACCGGATTCATGAATTCTTTTCGTTGAAAGCTACTAACCCCAGAAGTTGATAAAACGCAGGAAAATAACGCTAGACCAAATAAGACAATTTTAACACCTATATAATATTTTAACACACCTTTCCGAAGTATTCACAAGAATGGTCGAAAGAAAAATGCAGAACAGAAAAGTTCTCAACAGATCGCCCAACAGATTACGCTGTAGACCTGTGAAAAGAAGTAAAGGTATCCCTGTAACAGGCCGTGGAGACCCATATGATTGTGAGATGTTGAGGTTCTCATATTTTCTAGATAATCGGTTCACAGATGGCGGTAAGGTTGTCAGCCTTGCACTCCGGCCGCCCTTTACCCCAGGAAGATTCCTGATACTTACTTCTCTTAGAGGCTGAGTCGACCGCATGGCCATAGTGCGGCTGGAAGGATTATATAAATTGAAAAAAAAAAGATCAATGACCTCATCGGCATTCGATCCCACAACATTCCGGCTTCTAGCATAGTGCGTCAACCAACTACACTACCGCGTGCCCCAGCTGTAGACCTGTACTCGGATCTAATATTGGTCGGGATATCCGTTATCCTGGCTGAGGGTTTCGTGGTTTTCCTCAGTCATCCAGAGAAGCCAGGACAGTAGTACCTAGAATAGTCGAGGACCGCTTTATTCCAAGTTATTTCTAGTCAGCTATTTAAATAGTCTGAGTACTGACAGTGTCGTTAAATAACCTACAGAGAGATAAAGGGATATGCCACGAGAGAGCCAGGTTATCTTCTTGTTCCTTGATCTAGTTAACAGACTCTGTTTACGTACCCAAGAGATGGACTGCTTCCTTACGGGAGTTTCTTTACATACGCTAGAGTCTAGCAGCTAGACGACCGGAAACGATTGTGACCTCTTTCGTTTCTGTCTGTCTTATGTTGCCAACAGTTGAGGGTAATAAATGAGATCTTACGCAGCATCGTTGCCAAGTGAACACAGACGGCCGTATAAATTGTAAGACGAGTGGCAGGCTGCGTCTGCTCGGTGTACAAAGTTCAATTTCATTGCAGTCATGCATTCTTTGTAATAAATAAATGTAATAAATCGAAGTAAATACATATATTGCAGGCAGTGTCCGTCCGTATGCTGCAAGGACGGAACGCATTTTGATAGAGTTTGGCGCTGGATTTGTTAAATATATTTGATTTTATTTCATATCGGGGCAGTATAAACCCTGCTTCACAAGAAGCTTAAACGTAATTTCGTCGTTAATGCTCACCCTACATAGGATTTGGTAGTCTACGTAGAATAACACGTAGCTGATCACAGTGGCCGTACGATCAAAAGCTCGTAGTGTTTTCTACCACTCGAAAACTGGAATCGTGTGTTCAAATCATCCTCCGGGCATGCATGTATGTCTGTTTTTTTCTGTTTGTGTTGTTCCATCTGCACGTGGTAGCGTGGCTGGTTGAGGCACTAGGCTATTAACCGGACGGTCGCAGGTTCGAGTCCCTATGAGGTGGATTTTTTCAGTTTACTTAATCGTTCTAGCCGTACTATGACCCTGGGGTATACTCAGCCTCTAACAGAAATGAGTAGCAGGAATCTTCCTGGGTGTAAATAGCTGCCGGCGCGCAAGGCTGACAACTTCACCCCATCTGTGAACCGATTGTCGAGAAAATGTGGGAGCGTCGACGTGTCACAGTCATATGGGCTTTCACTGTCTGTTACAGGGAAAGATTTACCTTTTATTTTTTGCCATTACCTTTTATTGTCTCATTAATTATTTTATTGCAAGTGGGGTGGGACTAGGTTCCTTGTACTTCGGCCACTTCTGGCCTATTGTACCAGTCCCAGATGATNCACCAGCAGTGACGCGGCGGGTGAGTCAGCGCTCCCCCCCCCTCCTCCGCACGGTAACGTAACGGTGACGCAACAGGATTGCGAGAGACGACGGTAGTAACAGCGGTTACTACCGCTAGCGTTGCTAGCAACACAGCGCCAGGCAACAAGGGTGCTTATTAAGTGGCCGTTTTCTGTATTGTCCGATCGAGGGTACATGAGGAGCAGCGAAGGCTATTCACAGTGAGTCCTCGAGCTACCTCCGAGTTAGCCAGCTACTAGTCAGTTGTATTCTGGCATTTGGAGTGTACTATTTGTGATACTGCAGATAGCAGTAATCGTAAATCTGTAATTTGGGTGATTGTAAGTGCGAATGTGAAATAAAATTCGCTACATCAAATACGGCGTGAAGTTATTTGTCGCGATATACGCCCAATACGCGACAATATTTTCCGCTGGAATATTCAGATTTGTTAAATAACTTCCTCTGTGCAACTTATGATAGAGAAGGTATAGCCCAATACTACTAAAACTGCCACCACCACCATTAATACTACTAGCAATGATAAGAATCGTCACTGGCCTTGGCGTTTATTTATTATAGGTACAAATTTATCTTTGCAATTTTATCGTACTGTAGACTTACTTACCACACTGCAAGGTTTGAAACAATTTCTGACAATTCAGTATGATAGTGTAGTGCAACAATAGTCATGTCTGCAATAAATAAGTCCCGACAGTGAGATATAAAGAACAGTGAGGAGCTGTAGGCCCTACTGTAGTCCAGATACCGGCGGAAGTTGCGGCTCTATCGACATCTCCAGAGTACTTCAGTAGGCCCACGAGGCTAAACCCATGTCCTGTGTCAGCTATCTTCAGTGTTTCAGGCTCCTAAAGCTGCGAAGGTTAAGCTGTAACATCAAATGATCGAGACACAGGTCTCAGCATGTCACTTGCATACAGTTTACTACCGGAATATTTATATAGGTTTAATGTATAAATTTATATAAGATCAATTTTCCAGCTTCAGTCATTTTGTACCGACTGACAATAAATTACATGACTTTGAATGATGAATTGAAAAGAAAATATTCATGAGTTATTCAAGGTAGTTTCTCGGACTGACATAAAGAAATCGTAAAAACCCGGGCTGAACCAAAGTAATGATAAAGTACAACATTTACAATCCTCCATAACTTAGCAGGAAGTTGTAAATATAAGGGATGAGCTCAGAAGAGTATTGTAATACATGCAGAAGTTTGCATGCTCTTCGGATGGGCGTGGCCGCCGAGATGGAAATAGTACGGGAAATTTGGCTCGCCATCACGTAGACTAGAAACAGTTTCAGTATCCGCAGTACACGGAAATCAAGAATGTCGTTGCTCTGTGTCACTAAATGTTTACTTCCGAACGGTCTGCCTTGCTAACGACAAAACATATAGCGTCAGCCAGCTTTATTATAATAGCATATTTGTATTATTACTAGGGAATATTATTATTACTATTACACTAATGGAGAGCTTCATAAATTCTATTCTTCTTCAAGTATAATTAGAACGATCAAGTCAAGGAGGGTGAGATGGGCAGGGCATGTAGCATGAATTAGAGAGAAGAGGAATGCATATATGATATTGGTGGCAAAGTCAAAAGGAAAAAGACCACTGAGAATTGTTTACAATGGGACATTATTCACTGCATAAACTTCAGATTTTCTTCTCTGCAATTTTAATATATGATACAATTTATATTTATAAGACGAAAGTCAGAATACCTCGGTAGTTTTGGACCTACAGCTACTGTTGCCAATAGGCTTAAGCTCATTCAGCAGTCCATCCATTTCTATTGTTTCTTACGTCATGCAACTTGGAATTATGCCGTAACGAATTTAAATCTACAGTCCCTACGTAAATGGAGACATTATCTTAGTGCACGAGTACGTTCCTTCGTTAGGGTTTGTCGTGGCCCCAGATCCTGCACTTCCCTTCCTGTTGGTATTAGTCTTCATGTCCTTATTTGCTGCACTAGGGACTCTTCGAAGTTCTGCGTTTTATTTGGCTTTATGATTCTAACTTTGAACTAATATGCCACAGTACAGTTTGTATGTTTACACGGATAATAAGTTGACAACTTACATTAATTAGCCTGCGACATCAGGCGTTCATTTCAAATAACTTGCACGCAAAGTCGAGTACTGTTCCTTTTGTGTTTTAGTTGCTGTGTAAGTCTGTGCTTAAAATGGACAACCACACATTCAAAGAAACGTCGGTATGAACTAAACTCTCGGCAAACCTTGGGTAACGGTGTAGGAGCTCTATGTTTAATGTGTGGAGAAGTATCCCCAACGTAAGCTTCAGCACCCACGCACTTTTCACGCCATTGATCGTCCTTTCAAGGGGAGCCAGGGAGACCTGAACTGTTTCGCTCTTCTACAGTAGACCACAGAATATGGAGGAATGCACGAACATTTTATGTGTGAGAGCGCATATCAAGACCTGTAGAGGCTAATTCCCCTACATATTTCGTCGAATACAAGCTGCAGAACACCTGGCGCGCAAAGCAGTGTGGCGGTTTCTCCATCAGCAATTGTTATACCCATACCTTTTTCAGCATGCACAAGCTCTAAGTCTGTTAGATTTACGTACACATCAAGAATTTAGCTTGTGGTTCCTTGTGCAATGTGGCGAATATCCCGTCTTTAGCAGCCACGTAATCTTCACTGATGAAGCAAACTTCACAAGGAACGACACGCTAAAGAATGATGTTCACCCACAAAATACAATTCAATATAGATATGAAGAGCATATTTTGATCAATGGTTGGTTTGATGTTATCGAGAAATATTCCGTAATCCTTTGCATTTGCTTCATGGACTCAATGGCGCTGCTTACCGATCCTTTTTGAGCACATTTTGTCAGTTTTACTGGGTACTCCCCAGCTTAACATCTGACGAAACATGCTGATCATATAAGGGGGGGGGTGCCACAATCAGTTTCAGTTACGCTTCAGAAGTTAAATTCATACTGCCTACACCGGACGATGAATTGAAAAACAGGGACAAGTATCTTGACTAGACGCTCATATGAATTTTATCTTATGGGGAAATGTAAAATTTTGATATAAGCTTCAGCGACGGATGCTGCAGAGGAACTGTTGCAGAACCTTCAGAATGTGTGTACTTCCGTCCGTAGCACTCCTGCCGTTTTCCACTGCGTCACTTTTCTGCACTCAGTGAAATATTTATTGTGAAATATGAACGTGAACCATCAATGTAACTCTCTATTTCTTGTAACTCTTCGAATAAATCATCATTAGAAGCTTATCATGTTGTGATGCCTTGAAGTAAGGGTCAGAGTGATGGATAGCAGACCGAAAACCTTCATTCTAACAGGCAGGTCCCTTCACGCGAATGCTTGAGCAGTACCTGAAATACAGCACTTCCCTTGGCTCCTACGTCCTCCGAAGTGTCTCTTTTGTAACCAGCATTTCTTTCAACTACCGCCAATCAATGGACTAGTGGACATTTGAAGATGTCTGAACTAATATTCTTGTTTGAAAAAAAAAAACAGTTTCTTGTGTGAAATGAGTAACTCCAGGAGTAGTCGGGGGTCAAATCTTGCCAACGGATTATTTGTTTCATGGTTTTATGTATCTTGTACAATTACAATGCTTCCCGTTTGAGTTTATGATTCCTGTAGCTAACCATTTACCACCTATCTCTACTCTGTTTACAAAAGGTCATCATTTTCATTGCAAGATTCTTCTAATCCAGAGTTAAATTAAAATTCGCTTAGTGGGGGGGTGGAGTCCAACTGGGTCCACTCAGCACAGCGACCACTGATTGGCCTATTGTAGCTGACCCGGGTGATTATGATGATGGAGAATTTGGTGGAATGAAGATTGGCAGGGGAAACCGAAGTTCTAGGAGAAAACCCACCCCAGCACCACTTTCTCCATCACAAATTCCACTTGACAAGACCCGGGATCGAACCCGGGCCGCCGCGGTGGGAAGCCAGGGACTAATCGCATGAGCTACGGCTCGGCCTAATCCAGAGTTACCATCCTTGTAAAACGAGATTTGACATAAAACATTAATCAATTTTTTGACTGACGTGGAAACTGTAGCTACAGGAAACCTGAATTCTTCAGCAAAAGTAAGGGAATTGATATAATTTTGAAATGTTATATCCCCGCGGCACAAATATCTTAGAAATTTTAAGCTAGTACCGTATGCATATCTGGGGTTGGCGTTCGAGTAACTTCCTTCTGTCCTTTAACGGTTTCTCCTAGAGACTTTGAGTACTAGACGTAGGTAGAGACTTCTTGCCAATCACAGTGGCCTCACGGCCTAAGGCATGAACCGTCTTGGCCTGCTCGAACGCTGGGATCATGGGTTCGAATCCCACTCAAGGTATGGATATCTGTGTTTATTCTGTGTTTGTGTTCTTCTGTGTGTAGGTAGCAGCCTTGCGACGGATGATCACTTGTCCAAGGAGTCCTGCTGACTGTGTATGCATTAAGAAACTGAAAAAGCGTCTAAGTTCCAGAAGGGCTGCAAAGCCATAGATGGGTGGAGAGGTGGTTGGCTGGAATATTTTAGTGTACCACAGATCTCACTGAAAAACATATGAGAAGCAAAGACAAGTGTCAGCTACAGAAGAAACAACTAAATTGAGAAAAGCAGCCTTTCCACCTAACCTCGAAGCTGATTTCGTTCAACGTTGTTTACTGATGGGGAGAATGCACTTTCGGAATCACAATGGCTGAACTAAGAATTTTGTCATACAGTCTGGTCGTTGCTAACAATTTACCGAACAGTTTCAATGTGTAAAATGAGTCAACAAGGAAAAAGTGGTTTGAAGATTTTCTGAAACGCTACGCGGCAATTCCTTTGTTAGACTGCCAAATTGTATTTCTGCAGCTCGTGTTGAATCATTCACTAAAGAAAACATGAACAAGTTTTTCTTTCTTCTGGAGCCAGGGTTAAAGGAAACATGTCTAAACCCTAATCGACTGTACAGTTGTGATGAAACTGGAATAAGTGTTGTGTAGCACAAGAACACGAAATTGAGCGCAATTAAAGTCAAGAGAGCAGTAGCTACTCTAACATCTGCCGAATGAGGATGCCTCAGTGCGGTTGTAACATGCATGAATGCGGCTGCTCACTCTGTACACCCCTTGCTATATTTCCTCGAAAGAACTTTTGGATGGGAAGCGGCCACCTGGGTGTATTTATGCCTGTCATGTATGTCGGGATGTATCCAAACTAATATTTATACATAGTGACTCAGCCATTCTATTTTTAGTCTCAAAACCAAATACAAAAGATCCTGTCTTATTATTAATTGATGAACACTACTCTCGTACGAGAAATTTTGACGTCAGTAAACTTGGAAGGAAAAAAAACAATATTTCTCTTATCCGTCTACCTCCACACAATTCGCATAAAGTGCAGCCTTTAGACTCAGCCTTTATGGAACATCTAAAAATCATAATTCGTAGCAAATTGAGCATTACTTGTTGAATAATTTTCCTTGCATAATCACAATACGTCAGATTAGGAAGTTGTTTAGAAAAGCTTACCTCCGAACAGGTATTGATGGAATGACAATGAATGGGTTCAGAAAAGTTTGAGCCTATCGACTGAACTGCAACATGTTCAGGAGTCATGATTTTGCAGTTCATGTTGAGGAAGAGGGTGTAGATTGTGAACAGGGTGCTCATGAACCAACTCTTAGGGCGGTATCGCACTAGGATGCCAACAGGAGGCCATGGCGCACCTGCCAACATCTCGGGCAAACTCAATGTATTAGTTTAGTAGTCATATATCGCACCTGGCATTTGTCTGGCAGCGCTTCCAACTTATCGCTGCCAACCAAGATGCAAGTGTTAATGCTGCTGGCATCGCTGCCAACCAAGATTCCAAGTACTAATGCTGCTGGCATCGCTGAAAACCAAGATGCCAAGTACTAATGCTGCTGGGATTACTGCCACGAAGACAAAGGCGAAATGAAACATCACACGACAGTCTGAGGTCAGTCCATTGACGTCCGTGAGTGTATATGTGCTTATGTGTATTTCTATTTCTTTCAAACATGTACAATTTCGACACCGAAATATTTATAATTGAAATTCAGTCCCGACCATCACTATTTTCTGGCAGCTGGACGCCATGGCATCCTACTGCTATACCGCCTCAGTAGAAACAGACAACCGACATCAGCTAGACAGAGGACCTGCCTCAAGCCAGTTGATATACAGAGGCACCTTCTGATGAAAGAAGAGCATCCACTTGTAACAAACCTACAATTTCATCAAGTGAACTTCCTCTTACTGCAAATCTTAGTCCATGTCCTTCAATTTAAAAACAAGTGATAAGTGATAGCGGAGCTTCTGGATCTGGTAGAGCAAAAATCATAACGGCCTCACCATGCAAGTTGTAAATGGGGAAAAGAGAGACAAGGACAAGCCTTCCAACGAAGACTCAAATGTCGAGTCTCTTCGCCCTGGATTTGCTAAGCAACGGATTGGGAAGAAAAAGAGAAATAGATTCCTTTTCCTTTGGAAGAATCAACAATGGCGGGAGAAAAAAGGGCAAGAACACAGGCGCCATGAAGCGAGTCAGCTGCATCCAGAGTCTGACGAAGGTTCCGGGTGGGGCAAAGAGTGGAACGTCGGTTCACACAAGATCTACACGGCGCCACATCCCAGAAGGTGGCATTCTTCAAACGCCATAGTTGTTCAGGCTTAATCAGGCCGTATGATCGCCCTACCTATATCTGCGTGTCACTAAGACGTAAGTTCAGTTTTAAACGTTATTAAATGTGGTGAATAATATAAAGCAAGGGTATCAATAAAATCTCGGACTGCCAGTTGCGAGAATGTTCACTTTTAATTTACGTGAAAATTTCAAGGGCTTCTACAAGAAAAAGAATTGCTGACACTAGATAGTGTGAATATTGTGGCACGTAGAGTCGCTGCTAGGCAACGACCACGAAACAAACAACTAGAAACGGCCGTTGTTAGGCAACGGCTCATAAACAGCAGCAGAGGAATTGTGCTTTCTGTGCGATCCATGCCGAAATGTTCTAAGGAAGGCAGTTAGTTTAGAGTCTACAGTTGGAGGAATGAGTCGTAAGACAGTCACCGGCCAGCAAGAACATAAACACAGAAACAGAGGACTTGTTGTGATCCGGTACTAGGCAACGATTACTGATAACATGGCAAAATGAGAAGACTTTATACGTGCTGTAGTTACAGTGATGTTTGGAGTGTGTAAGTCAGTGAAGCTGTCGTAGTTATTTGTACGTAGTTACGTTCTGGAAGGATTCAATAAATCCGATTACCAATCCAACCCTCGTTCATATTCATTCTAAAATCGTGGCAATATTTTCGCAACAACTAGCCACATTAGTATGATAAGCGAATTGGTTGTGTTCTGTTTCTATTCTTGAAGCCAATACACACGTGAAGTAGCTCAGAAATTATGTTTATGCTTTATCGAAATTTTACTGAAAAGATTATGAAATTTAGTTTGATTCAGTAAAAATGCACAATTTAATTAGAATTTAAATATTACACCGTAGAAGTGGTAGGATATAGTAACCAAGGGGCAAATAAACGAGATCGACTATGCAAAGGAATTTAAATAATTTCATAGAGATAGCCCGTGAAAATATTAATAACAAGGGTTTACACATTTACTGATTACGAAGGAAATACATTTTAAACGTTCCACTGAAAGGGCCATATCAATACCAAACCAATGAGGTATGCAAATAACAAAGAACGATTTAGCAAAACATGAGTAATTCTATTCGAAATATGGAATAAACTTTTCTGCTCTCCTCAGATTATGGCCGAGCCTGTGATAAATGCAAGGACTGCTGTCGAAGTGTACTTAGTTGCTTGAAAAAGTAAGAGGGAAAGAATTATCTAAAGCAGATAACGTATCTCGAATTTACTCTTTATTGCAGCCGGACAAGAAGAAGTTGTCAAGTTGCTGGTGGCAAATGGAGCAGCAGTCAATGTCCAGTCACAAAATGGCTTCACACCACTGTATATGGCGGCCCAAGAGAACCATGACAACGTGGTCAGGTTTCTACTCGCCAACGGAGCCAACCAAAGTCTCGCCACTGAGGTAAATTTCATTTTGTGCTTCTTGATGGGCATAGCGTTTAGTGCACTGCTAGAAGTGACGTAGGTTCGATCCCTACTGCTATCACAAAGAACTTAGGTAAATGTAATACAAAATTTTGTAAGCGACACCTTGAACCGTTAAGTATTAGTAGAGAATATCAATATGAAGAATGACGTCTTCATGAATGTGGCGCCGTGTAGATCTTCTGTGAGTCGACGTCTGCAGCCACTGCTCACGCTGGTTCCTCCCTCGCTATAAAGTGTTTGTTATACAAAAAAGCAATGCTTAAGAGAACGGCATAATTTTGTTGTTATCACGAGGAGACTCGATGTATTGCAGACAGGTGAAAACATTGAGAAGGTCTGCTCTTTTAATTATAACCTGAGATAAATGTATGTTTTGATACGGGTGTGCACTGTTGCAGGACGGATTCACGCCACTGGCCGTGGCGATGCAGCAGGGCCACGACAAGGTTGTCGCCGTGCTTCTCGAAAACGACACTCGCGGCAAAGTGCGCCTTCCAGCGCTTCACATTGCCGCTAAGAAGGACGACTGTAAAGCTGCAGCGCTCCTGCTACAAGTATGCACTTCTAAGCGTATTGTTTTTGTATATAGTTAGTAGTCTAGGAGTAACGTTCCCACCTCATGACTCAAGGTACGGGGGTTCAAACCCGGCGGAAGTCGTGGAATTTTAAGGGCGGAAAAATTCAAGGAACAAGTCCTCCGGGAGGGACTTTAAGCCGTGGGTCCCGTGTCGTAGTTTTACGGCACGTAAAAGATCCTCATGTCTCTAGGAGACCTCTGAGCAAAATTAGGCAATAATTTCCGCTCCCAAGTAGTTTCCAATGCCTCTGGCAGATGGGGGAAATATCAGGTACCGACAGCCGACGGGGCTGATAGCACGCACCAGTACCGGTAGGGTATGGCGACTGTATAAATTAAAAGGGGACGCACAATGGACCAATAAGTTGTCTAAATGCATGGGGAAAACCACCCCCTCTAATAAAAATAATAATAATAAATAGTCAGTATACAGGCCTCACCAGACATTTCATCATCTCCTGTTTGCAAAGGAACCGAAGTTGCATTATCGTTAAGTGCCACAGAAACACTGACCCGTGATCTGGACAAATGTCATCCAGTTCATAATTTTGCTGTCCTTTTCTCAAGGAGACATTTTATTATTATTCATATATGTAAATAATATTTCCGTCTTCTAAGAGGTCTCTGTTCCGAGTGATTTAGAGGCAGAATATTGTAAATTAATTTTTGATTTCCTTTTTTTCCCTTACATGAAAATGAGATATACAATACCATTAGTTCCGTCCTTCTTAGTGAGACCTGTTTCCAAATGCACATGGGTTCATTTTGTCGGTCTTTATATTCCAATGCCTGTCTGTATTTCAACATCTGTAAGTCGAGGCTCTTTTATTAAAATGGAAGATTATCGGGACTATTATATGCAAATCGAATAAAATAATGTGTTCAGACAATTAAGTAGAACCTTTAATTAAAACTGATAATTATTTGCAGTAATATTTAATGAAAACTTTTACCAATCAAATTCAACAGCGAAATTCTAGTCCAATGTAAGTTACTCTGGTCACAAAGTCTGGGACAGAACTATAGCTCGAAAGGAAACAATATGATACCTACAGCGCAGGTTTCGTGATGAGGTTTGATAGTCACAATTTGAAATGTTCGCCTCTTTACTAGATACTAATTTCAAGACAAAACAAATGTGAGTTATGAAGAGTTCTCATTATGAAATTGTCTAAGAAAGACAGAGTAACATTCTACCTATGTACACCTTTTAAAATTCGTCTCATTCTTGCATCATCTCTTGCAGAATGACCATAACCCAGACGTGACATCAAAGAGTGGGTTCACACCACTCCACATAGCAGCGCACTACGGCAATGAGAGTATAGCCAACCTTCTTCTTAACCGGGGCGCAGACGTGAACTACTCAGCCAAAGTAAGTGTTGCTATGCTTATAGTATGCTTCTTCTTGTTTAGTTTCGTGGGGTGGGATAGGACTGGAGTGTGGAATGTGGAACATTTGATGGAATGGGAATTGCCAAGGGAAACCGAAGTACTATGTGAAAACTGCTCCATTACCAATTTTCCGCCACAAATCCCATATGACTTGACCTGAGATAGAACCAGGGCCGCCGCAGTGGGAAGCGGGCGACTAACCGCCTGAGCTATGGCACGGTTTACGCATCCAGTATCCATTCATAAGGATCACAGAACCTGACATCAGGATTAACATTTTCTCAAAGACGATAATGTTAATGGTTAGACCTGTATCCCAGAAGACGCAGGAAAAGTAAGTCTGTAGTTTGTTGTTATGTACTTTATATACAGAGTCGGGTGTCTTACCATACCCTCTAATAAAAGTTAATGTCTGTTCCAAATATCCCTTCGGTCGGCCTTCGGCTTTACTCAGACTGGAAAGTAGTCGCCAAATTCCAAACACAGACTTGTCTGGTCACTCATTAGGACTTATAATAACGAAAGTGGAAGTTGTGCCTTAATATTCAGAACCCTTAAGAAGGGTTGTTAACTTGAGACTTTGTAGGAGTTTCCTCAGAACTTCCAAGAAATATTGATTTTATGAAATGTGTTTTAATATATATGTAATATTTGGCTCAGTCATAAATACTGGTATGTAAATCAGAGACCAGGAATTTCTTTGCAAAGGTACATATCCCTAAGATATTATTCCGAGATTTTACGAAGCGTGAACTTTAACATGTAGGACGGAGGTATTCAGTGGAGGACCTATTTCCTCTCTCCCCGCAAGACGCCTTTTATAAACTGCGCTGAGCTGTAACTCGAGTGGAGTTCATATGTAATGTACCATAGATGAGTTATTTGCAGCCATTAAGAAACTGTCCCTTCATTAGTCTGGAGCCACGGGGCCGACCATTCACTCTTTGGATTGGAGAGGTAACTAATGAGAAATGTTTGCGCAGCATAATATCACGCCCTTACACGTTGCTGCAAAGTGGGGGAAAACCAACATGGTGTCGCTCCTGCTGGAGAAGGGAGCCAACATAGAGTCCAAGACACGGGACGGCCTCACCCCCCTCCACTGCGCCGCCAGATCTGGACACGAACAAGTAGTGGACATGATGCTGGAACGAGGCGCGCCCATTAGCTCCAAGACCAAGGTGAGGATCTGGGGGATCTTCCTCCACCATTTCGCTCACTTGCACAAATCACATTATTTAGACCATAGGGTCTTTGACACTCATTGTGTGGCACTGCAGTCATAAATTTACAAGTAATTTCCTTTGTTAAGCATGCCAAGAAACATTACATAAATTCTGTTGTAGTTCGGTCAGCAGAGTGGATGGCTGTGACTCGATTCTCAAAAATTGACGATATTTTAATTTCGCAATGAGGAACGGTTCTGGACTCCAGTGACTATATGGACTAAGCAAATCGGAGTATGAACTCGGCTAGTCGCACTCCCTTAGTGCCTAGATTCATAGATGAAGAGCATTTTACCAGTTTTGTGGAGGGCCACACTCTCAAGTTCACCCATACCGTTCGTTAATTGTCACATCATCATTCATGTCCTTTCTGATAAACGGAAATGACGTTCTTAAATTTCATTCCCCGTTTCTTTTAAAGTTTTCAGATCAAATGCATAACGATGTTGTATGTCGAAGTTAGCTTGGGCAATGTTCTTTAACTGGCGGCTGCAGTATCGAAGCCAGAATGATGTAGCATAGCACTAGAAATCGTATATTTCTAAATAATAATGAGGACCATATTTATTTACTGGGAAAATATATTTATATACGAGTATATTTCTACGATATTTGGAGTAGCTCATAGCGCGTTTTCTTCATATTGCTTGCCTTCGAAATACTGTACTGGACATTGCTCTATCGATCGCAACTTTTGGCGCCAGCTGGGATTTTTAAAACAAAATAATTTCTTAATCTTCCGTTGATAGTCTCAAAGCACATAGTGAGGTTTACTCTGTGAACTGAACGTATGTTCAGTGCTAAGGAATTTTAAATATTTAATATTTCATTTAGATCTCTCATTGAAATTAAATAATTGTGAATAGAAGACTGTCTATTCTTTTAGGGGATATTTTGGTAAGACAAATAGGTGAAGACAGTGTTGTGGTAAATGTCTTGATGTGAGAAAAGAAGATGCGGAAGCTTTTCGTAATCTACGATGCCCACTATGAAAAATAAGGTTCTTCTAGATTCCCTTCACCAAAGAAAACTGGTGACTCCTCTACTACAGAGCACGAGTGAATAATATGTCAGGAATTCCAATATGCGGTGACGTCTGCAAGGCCTACTTGTCTCTCTACATGGACATCGGTATTCAGGACATGTGCGTCTTACAGAACGGGTTGGCACCCCTTCACATGGCGTCCCAGGGCGATCACGTGGACGCGGCACGTATCCTTCTGTATCACCGAGCCCCCGTGGACGAGGTGACAGTGGACTACCTCACTGCACTGCACGTTGCTGCTCACTGCGGCCACGTTCGTGTGGCCAAACTGCTGTTAGATCGCAAAGCTGACCCAAATGCGAGAGCTCTTAACGGCTTTACCCCACTCCACATCGCCTGCAAGAAGAACAGAATCAAGGTGGTGGAGCTGCTGCTCAAACACGGTGCCTCAATCGAAGCCACGACAGAGGTGAGTCCCAGAAGGAATATTTTGTTACGGAGTTGGGAGGGCACCACAGCACTCCGCAATACAGGATTCAGGAGCTAAATAGACCATGAATATCTACAATTCTCGTATTAACTCCAATATAGGGAGAGGTTTCTTGTTCCAAATACTGCTTCTTATTTTAGGGTACTTAAGAATAAGTATGAAAATCATGAGGAGCTATAATTGCTAACTTTATTGATATTTATCAAAATACATAGAATACTGTTTAAGGTATTAAATTCTGAATGTGTTACTTCTTAACAGTACAGTTTTTACTTCTTTCTGCCTACAACCCTCAGAAATAAATGTCATAATCACTTCAATCCAACAACTATTTCTGATATAAGACTCGGGATTTTCACGTCGGTGACTATGAAGAAAGCCGTCTTCTGGGATGTGGCACCGTGTAGAAATTGTGTTAACCGACGTTTCGGAAGAATGTATCGCCTCCATCTTCAGGGTAGAAGACAAGAAGAAATCCGCGAGCGAACCAGCAGAGCAGGTGCAACAGGTGTGTAAGATTTATAGTATTTGGGTGGATTAATAATACAAATCATGTATTTGAATATTTAGTGCCACAAGGAACACCAGCTGCTCTAATATCATTTATAGTATGCATCGAAACAATAAGAAATATTGATCTGTTGCACCTGCTCTGCTGGTTCGCTCGCGGATTTCTTCTTGTCTTCTACCCTGAAGATGGAGGCGATGCGTTCCTCCGAAATGTCGGTTAACACAATTTCTACACGGCGCCACATCCCAGAAGACGACTTTCTTCAATTATTTATGATGTTTTCATTGGAAATACATGGCGTTTTCTTATATTTGGGCTTATACGGTATAAGAAATTTACTTGAAGTATCTTAACAAGTAGAAGTGGAAGGAAGGAAGGAAGGAAGGAAGGAAGGAAGGAGGGAGGGAAGGAAGGAAGGAAGGAGGGAGGGAAGGAAGGAAGGAAAAGATGGAAGAAGCGGAGATGATACGAATTCTGATAATTTGAACAGATGAAAAGGATGGAGAAATATTGTTAGAGAATTGCGGGAAAATGATTAAGGTACGAAAGAGTCAATGGAAAGGAAGAGGGGGGTTGCTAGATGAAGTTGTAGTTCGGATAATATACTGTCACGTGTATGGGGCACGCGTGACGAAAATAAGAGGTTCTAGCTCGGATGGTTTGATTTATTAGCACGTCGGTTACATTCTATCTTAATTGCACTCAATTATAACGCTATCGCTATTCATGGTATTACTATATTTTATAAACAGGTGAACAAAAGTAATTTAGAACATAAGACATGACTTCTCCATGTTGCAAGCAGTAACTGTGGTAATGTTTCAGTCGGGCCTGACCCCTCTACATGTGGCCAGCTTCATGGGCTGCATGAATATCGTCATCTACCTGCTGCAGCATGACGCGAGCCCCGATGTGCCCACCGTGAGGGGTGAAACGCCGCTTCACTTGGCAGCAAGGGCCAACCAGACGGATATCATCCGCATCCTCCTGCGCAACGGTGCGCAGGTCGACGCCAGGGCAAGGGTGAGTCGACTTGTTTATGAAATGGACCGTTGTACAGAGACAGTAATCCATTCCTATGATTTACGTAGGCAGTGTGTAGAATGGAGGGAGTATTTATCTGTTTGTACTCTCGCGTTTCAATGGCAAATCAACTTGATAGGTTCGGACTTATTTTGGCATTGAATATATACATTATATTTTCCATTAGAAAATTCAATTTTGATTTGTTGCGTCTTTAAAGCCTGGATAGCTCAGTCGGTCGGAGGAGTTGGAGTTGGAGTTTCTGTTCGGCAAGAATAACTTCTTCATGTCGTACAGACATACTCTGAGGTCCACCCAACCTCTTATACGATGGGTACCCTGGATCTTTCCTCGAGGATAAAGCGACCGGAGCTTGAAAGTGACCACTCACTTTAAACTAGTGCCGAGGTCAAGAAAATATGGATCTATATATCCACTCCCCGATACGTCTTCATGGCGTAGTGCTGAGTTAGTTAAGCACAAGAACAAATTTACCTTTTTTACGTCTATTGACACAAGTAGCTTATGACTCGTGAGTTTAAACGTGGATTACTTTTAATATCAGTCATATATAAAAATAGAAAACAATTTTAAACAATTGAAAAAATCAAATTGTATTAAACGATGTCGAAGTGTTGAAATATAATCATTTATAATTTAAATATTTACGTGCTTTCTGTCAGGTGCGTGTACGTACATTTTTCGGACTATTTGCCAATTTGAGTACAAATTTCTATCTAAACTCAGGAAATGTCTCTCGATCCGGAAAAGCTCACAATTTAATATTGTACATATTATAACAAATAGATATTGCAGTAAAAAAACTAAAGGATCTCAAGGTAAAGCTCTAGAATTCTATTAGAAAGGTACTCGGTTTGAATCTCGACCGGTACACCGACTGTCCTGACTGAGGGTGTTTATGGATTTCCTCAGTCCCTGCAAACAAATGTTGGGATAATATCCCGATTAGGTCATTGATACTGCCTCCTAAATACTTGAAAATTCACAAAACAATAGCAAAATTATATCAAGTGTAATTGATTTAATATAAATACAAATTTTGTTTTACACTTTTCGGCCTTTATAGGCCACCGTTACTTGATGCACTGCTAATATATATATATATACGATGGGGTACCCAAAAGAAACCGAACTAATTTTTTTTGTGGGCAGAGCTTTTGTAGTACCGCGTTTTGCCGCTATGAGCGCATAGAGCTAACATTCCTGGGTCGATAAGCCGACTACCGTTGCTTCAGAAGGTAAGGACTAGTTTCGGCAGAGTTTATAGTGACAACTGTTCTGTATGATCGTCGTTTTTGCAATGGCCCGAACACATGAAAATGTTGAAAAAATTCGTGAAATCATCAAGGAAGATCGACGACGGACCATTGAAGAAATTGTGGAGCTGTCGGGAGTGACTTGGAGCTCAGTTCAGCGAATTTTGACAGAATATTTGGGAATGAAAAGGGTGGCTGCGAAATTCGTGCCACGACTGCTGACTGCTGAACAAAAACAAGGTCGCGTGGAAGCATGCTGTGCTTTGAAAGAAGAGTCCCGAAATGATCAAAACTTTTTTTCAGCGTTTTGCTGATGTTGCTGAGGTGAAGGAAAAAAAAAGCATCTCAAAAGATGAATTTAGACAATGTTTTGAAAAATGGAATAAAAGACTAGACAAGTGTATTAGTGTAAGTGGAGAGTACTTTGAAGGGGATTGAAGGTTTGTGCTTAAAATTTGAATAAATAAGTTTAAAAAAAATAAGTTCGGTTTCTTTTGGGTACCCCCTCGTATATATCCCATTCCAGTCCATCTGTGATCCCACGTTGCGACACCATGTAGTCTCGATACTAAAAAAAGCCTTAAGTCACCCACGAAAAAAAATATAATTTGCAGAAAATATACTATCCTCCTTGAAAAATAAAACGCAATTTTAATCACCTTAATGGACAGTTGGAAGCCGGGTGGCTCAGTCGTCACAGGGATTAGACTACGGGCAAGACGACAGAGAAGTCGTGGTTCAATTTCCGGCAGAGGTAAGAGATTCTTCTCTTCCTCCCATCGTCCAGACAGGCTCTGGGCCTCACCCAGACTCCTATCCAATGGAAAGAGGGCTCCGTTTCCGAGAGAAAAGCGGCCGGCACGTGAAGCTCAATCAAGTTCGAGGTTAAGAATGTGTGAAGCTCTACCTCTACTTCCTCTAACATTTTCTGGGCATGATGTTTAGTTAAGCATAGGCACAATATTCTTGCCCTTTTCCTTCGTTGTCTGTGTTTGTCTGCCTCATTGCTATTCCACTTCTCCAATGTCTGAACGGTTTATTTTCTTTATTCATAGTGAGGTGTACTTCTTTCTTAGTTTATGTATTTACTCCTGCTCTGATTATATAAATTCATTAGCATCGAAATTGAACATGATTGTGAACAGTAATTTGGAGAGACCGTGAAGGAATTGAAACGTTGTCTATTTGTAAGCGCTATGCTAGCATCTGCTACAATGAGCATTTGCAATCAGGAGAGACGGTGCTGTGGCCAAAGTTCTATTCCGAAACAATCAAAATAACAAGCAGAAATACTAACAATTTCGCATTCTTAAGCTTTTGTATCTTACGTACATAAGTGTCGAGTGATTATGTTATCTACAGGTTATCAGATACAGTAAGGTTACGTGGAGGTTTGAGTAAATAGGTACGGTCTAAATGACTTATTTCCCCGAAAACCGCTTTACCGGTTTTAAATTAAATTTCACTAATTTATAGAGATTACCATCCGGTTTAACTTAATGACTAACGTACAACTGATATGGATGCCAGGTCATGAGGGTATCGCAGGGAATGAAACCGCAGATCAACTGGCTAGAACAGGATCTGAACAGCCGTTCACAGGACCTGAACCACCTTGCGGCATCTCAATTGGAGTTGCCAAGAAAGCGATCAGGGACTGGACTAACAGAAATCACAAAAAACACTGGGAATCCACAATTGAACCCAAACAGGCAAAAGGATTTGTATCAGGACCCTCTGCCATAAGAACGAGGGATCTGTTAAAATTAAACAGAGATCAACTGAGATGGGTGGTAGGACCACTTACTTGACACTGCATCTTGAAAAGGCACCTTTTCAAACTGAGACTGACAGGTGACCCAACTTGTGAAAGGTGCCTACAAGAAGACGAATGAGCCACACACATCCTATGTGATTGTGAGGCCATAGCTTACCTAAGATTTCATCACCTGGGTCAGTTCTTCATGGAACCAAGTGACTTTTATGACGCCCCCATAAACAAAGTCCTACGTTTCATTCAAAGTGTAGGATTAATAAAGGGTTAATCTAAAAGGGAAACACAATAGACCATTGAAGTTCGCAGTGCTAGGGCCAGTTTTATGGCTCAGTCCTCATATTCATAATCACAATAAATAACGTGAGGAAAGCCGTATTCTTGGTTGTGGCGCCGTGTAGATATTGTGTAAACCGACATTCCATAATCACCGCCGTGAAAACCCCAAATCTTACATAATGACTAACATGTTATTAAACTGAACTACACTTTGCACGACATCCCCACTTTCAGCGTCCATAAAGCGGATATAAGCAAGTATTTGCACGCTATATCTAGCAAATATCGTTTTCTCTGTGTCTGCTTAGTTGAACAAGGTGCCGTTGCACGACAACTGTGCACCTCAGAAAACTTATGCTGATAGTGATAATTTATTCCAAAATATTTACATAAACCTGGTCGATTCCGCAGTAGGTTGATGAATGTTATTTTAAGGTTCACTTTTTAAATCTTAGCGGATTAGAATGCTGCAACAAAGAGTTAATACTATCTATCTATATTCTTATTTAAATGATGAGGCAAGAGAAATCCCACTATGTTACAGATATATCATTACATATATTTCCCTTGTTTCACAAGAAAGATAAACTTAGCATGTCCGCGCCCGTGTCCTTATGTATGTATGTGTGAGGAGTGTACAAAGAGTCTTCAAATTACGAGGCCGAGAACGCACTTGCAAAATTTTTGCTGATCTCGGGGTGCCTGCAAATTTGAAGAGCTTACAGCAACAAGGAAATATAATGAAACCCTTCTATTGTGCCCCACATTAAGTAACATTGTAATGGTAGGTTTTTCATAAAATGTTTATGAAGGATATGAAATTGGTGGCTGCGCTACATTTATACCTTTTAGTGGTTAGCAATGCCGCCATCACAGCCACGAAAACATCCGAAATTGGAACGAAAACAGGGACTTCAAATTTTTTAGGGGTTTTCAATTATATCTTAAACTATAAGTGTAGTATATATATAATTATGAATTTGTTTAAACTTTCGTATCATATAAGATGAAATGAAGATTGTGGGGATCTATGTGATGAGGAGAATTGAGGGACTGTTATTTCTACCAACTTTCAAAGAATATAACTACTGAAGCGTTCTGTCTTCTGGTACACAACGCCGTGTACTCGTAGTCCGGTAGAAGCCAATGGAACTTTCAGAGTAACATACCGCCTTCATTTCCAGTTGCCAAGAGTAAGCCAGACAATAAATAAGTTTGAAGCAGCCAGCGAGCAGAGAAGATAGAGCTCTTCATACTCACCGCTGTGAAAATCTGAAATACATAATAAGAATATTGCTACTCTTCATAATTGAAATTCTTGGCCGGCCTATTATTTTGAAGAAAGCAGTCTTCTTGGATGTGGGTCCGTGTAGATATTGTGTTAACCGACGTTTAGGAGGAACAACAAAATAACTACAGGCGCGACATTCCAGAAGACTACTTTTTTCATAGTCACCGCCGGGAGAACCTCAGACCTATATTCTTGGAATATTCTGGGGGATAAAGGGCGACCGGCGCGTAGGGCTGACAACCTTGCTGCCATATATGAGCCGACTGTCTAGAAAATGTGGGAACCTCAACATTTCACAACCTATGGGTCTCCACGGCCTGTTACAGGGATACTTTTACTTTACTTTTCTTTACTTTTAGTCTATTCTATAGAGTGCAAAGTAGAGTTGGTTCTCATCCGTGATCCTATCAGGGAATATTTAATTACAGGAATCGATCCAATTAGCTTAGGAATAAACTATTGAATTACACAAATCAAACTTTAGTTCTGTTACTGGAGCTGCTAGGATTCGGAATAACCGAACCAATAAATGAATCGACTGCTTATACTCGCAGTTATATGCGGCATTTTCTCCAGGGGTGAAATGTCAAAGCTTTAAGTTCAACTCGTCCCTAACTAGCGCAGCAGTCTTATGATTTACGCACCTTTATTTCCACTGTCTGTATAATATTTAATGATGTGGTGTTTGATGAAATGTGATCTGGTTGGAACCGAAAGAAACACCAATATGATTAGACGGAATGCATTTTCTACTACTGCTTATGTTGGTAAAGATCTCAAAGCACTTAGTGGCATGCAGGCAAGGTTTAATCCTAACATTACACTAGATGGAGATGATCTGTTTATTCCCACGGGACGAGAGATACTGCCGTCCATTCCATGGTTCAGCAGTGTGTTGTACTGACTAGATCAGTCCCTTTTCTCAGAGCAACTTACTGAAACAGTCTATGTTCCAGGAGCAGCAGACACCGCTACACATCGCCTCCAGATTGGGCAACGTGGACATCGTGATGCTGTTGCTCCAACATGGCGCTGCCGTAGACTCCACCACAAAGGACATGTACACGGCACTACACATTGCCGGCAAGGAGGGCCAGGAAGAGGTAAAGTACCTTGTAGGACGCAGGATCATGGACCATATCGACACTGTGTACCTCATGGAGCGGTTCTATCATAAGCGGCAGGAGACCTTCATTTGATGAGCAGCTAATCAATGGTAGCTCAGCAAGGAAAGACAATAATCAGCTAACTGAAAATGCTCAAATTCTGTGTAGCGCCCCAAAGTGACGGTCGAAATATCCCGTCCTCTGTGTATCACTTGCTTTCAAGCGATGTCGCATTTATCAAGTTATCGTATTTGCAGTGATATTTCTCTCCACAGCTGATACAGCTTTTGTGAGATGAACTGCCGACGAACTCAGTTTTGCGTAGTGTTTCGAAATTGTATAACCCGCCTTGTTAAGTGAGACGTAGAGGAAAGATGGAAGGAGTGTTTATGCAACAAAGCAACGAACTAATACTATTGCTGTCCGCAGATAGACTGCTATCCCTGTTCATCTCTATGTTATCTACTTTGCAAATAAATTTCACATTAGAAGGTCTCTCGCTGGTGCTGAGAATGTTAATGGCAACAGATCTGTTTAAATGACCGTAACCAAAATACTAATTTAACATACACCTTTGGAAAGTGTGTGCGAAATTCCGTACACTTATACACGAGTTCTATGTTACTGGAAAGTTAGAGACCAGCTTGAAGTTCATTTACGAGAGAGGTTAACCTCTTAGTGGTCATTATTTGTTTGTGGTGGAAAACACCGAAATTACGTTTCGGGACCCCGTTTTGGGAAGGAGAATTACAAAAAAAAAATATTGTTACAGACGTTCAACCGATACAAGCGGTAGAGTAGTTGGTTGATGCACTATGCTACAAGCCGGAAGGTCGCGGGTTCGATTCCCGAAAATATCATTGAATGTTTGCAGTTGATCTAATCCTTCCAGCCGCATTATGGCACCAGGGTCGACTCAGCTTCTATCAGAAATGATTACCAGGAAGATTCCTGGGGAGTAAGGGGCGGCTGGCTTGTAGGGCTGACAAAACTTACCGCCATCTGTCAGCCTATTGTCTAGAAGAATTGGGAGTCTCGACCTCTCACACCCCTATTCGTCTTAACGGCCTGTTACAGGGACAGCTTTACCTTGTTGTTTACCTTTGTAACCAGACGTTTAACTGAAATTAGGCCCAAAGTACTATTTCAAAGCAGGACGATTTATTTGGAAATATGAGGATAACGAAATAGGTTGGAAAAATATTTATAAGGTGCTCCTAAACCTTCATATTAAAGGTGAAGAACCTTGAAACAGATCATAGGTGCTTTTCTAAATCACACGTAGTAAAATGAACTTATTTCCTAAGCTTTCTATTTTTAAATTTACATTCTTGTAAAATTCCTCTGAATGTCATTAGGGAAATTACTATTAACTCTCTGTTTTGCATTAATTCGAGTAAAAAATATTATTGTTGAAGAATATTATCTTCAGGGCTTTAACACCTTTTAGTCGGAGAGTAGACCACTGTAGTTTCGTAGGAACATAGGTAGGTGGGCCTCTGCTGGACTACACGGGTTACAATCCAGAAATTGGACTCTTCATAATTATCGCCGTGAGGACCTCAAACCCAACAAAATACTGTTATTGCTAAAGTGTCGCCTACATTATTTAAATCCAAAAGACAACGAATATCCTTGCCAGTGAAGGGCTGCGATGAATGGTCTGTAAATTTATCTATTCAATAAAATCGTTCATTATGGCATTGCTACATTCTCTCTTTTATTAATCAATGAAGAATCATTATGTAATTAATTTTTAGGTTCAAAATTAAAATTGTAATATTTCATTGCCCTGAATTTTCGATTGTAATTATATTAATTGTTACTTAAACCTTGCTTAAGCACAGAGAAAACTTGAAGTTCACTTTTTACGAGTGTAAATGCTTAACTTAACACTGAATTAACCTCGAATTTATTGGTCATGACAAGTACGCAGTAATTGGAAATTAACCTAAACAAATTTCTTATATTTTCAAGTACAATATTAAGAGTCTGTTATTAATTGAGCATTACAGTGGTTGCTATTTTCCAAAGAAAAATTAAAAAAAAAATTAGCTTCTCAATTAGTGGTAAATGGTTAACAAAAGTACTGCCAAATTATTGCATGTATAGCCTCTCATGTTTGTTCCGCCTCGAACAGGGATAGCACTGTCTGCAAGCGCTCTGCATTCTTAAAGAAAATATTTCAGGACTTGCTGGCTGACCATCAATTTCTGTTAAGTCTGTACATTTATTTTATGTTACAAGCTGTTACTTCTGTTTAAAAGATTCTGTATTATTTCTGCTGCATGTTAAATTTTGCTTAGTTTAAGTGTGACTGAGGTGGGTGGTGGGATCCCATAAGACACGATATTCCAATGGGATCTACATAAATACAAATGTCTCTGAGCTAAATGTAGCCTTTACAATTTCACTCACTTAGTAATGAATGTACGGATATTCCTGCCATGGCCGTCTCGCATCAAATTATTTTAAGTTTATTTCTACTTTATCCGGTTCTCTCTTTCCTTCCCCGCGAGAAAATGTTACCACTGATAATTATGCGCTATATTTAGAAACTTCTTGAAAAGTATAGTCAGGTTTCCAATACCAAATTGTTGTTAATGCCATGTGTAACTGCAGGGGAAATGGCACGAAACTTGCTGTTAGAATGATGAGATTGTTCTTGAAAATTCCGATTCTCGTAAATATTTTGGTCGCCTTATGTGCAGTAATTAGATATATGTAGAAACTTGCTTTTACCTGAAAGAAATGGAATGGCCCACAACACCTTGATTTAGTAACTGAATATATTCCATAACGTAACATTGTGAGAACAAATTGTGCTAAATTTCTATGCACAAGACAGAATTGCACAAAGTAAAGAACTAAATTATATACAGTATTTTGTTGTCATCAGAGACATTTTGGTTCCATTCCATGCGTAAGAGTTATTGCAACATGAACAAACTTCAGGCCGTGCCCAGTACATGATCACCTTGGAATATCTGCAAAATGTTCCGAATGCGCTATTGGATTGTTCTATTTATAAATAAATGTTATATTTTAATTCTTGTCTCCTGTTCTTTTTCATTACTTGTAGTTCTTTGATTTGATTTAATTTTATTTAATTATGTCGTACTGTTCATAAATCTCCACCTTTCTGAAATATGACTATTGCAATTAAGAGGTTTAGAACTCATTGTAACAAAACTTGAACAGAAACTTGTCCTAGGAGATTCTACGGACAAAGGAATGAAAGGGATTTTGTTCTGTAAAGAGGAACATGTAAGATTAAATCCAGTTCGGCTTAGTTCTTTGGAAGACTTTGTGGAATACAAGCGACTGAATAAAGAAATATACTATGTGGCTAAGTTTAAGTTGTTTGCTCATTGCCTCGCATTAAAATGTCTAGTTCTACTACCAACATCAATACGAGTTCGGAGTAAACTATGCAAATCCACTATCATTACATTCCCTCAATATAAGGGAAGAGTATAGATTATGGTGCATCAACTTTTTATTGTTTACAAATAAACTCATTCTTCAACCAGTATATTTTAATATCGAAAATATGTCGATATAACTAAGGAGCCTGGGTTTTATGAAGCTTTAAGCACGTGACACTTCTATATCTCAAAACTGCTAAAATTTTTGAGGGAGACGAAGAAACGGGGAAAGAAATATGTTGCAAGACAAAGAGCTTTCTGATTAATGACTCATGCAGTAAAATGATGAAACTTACGGTGCTCCGAACACGTAGGTAGGGAGGTAAAAATGAATGCTTATAGAATGTGGAAGGGATATCCCCAAGTAAGCAGTTCTTTGTATCGAGAAAGCCGTGGCAATATAAGTGGCATATTAAAATGGATGTTGGGGAATTGGGGTGGCTGAAGGTGAACTTCATTGAACTCAGGATCGTATAAAATGTTGCTGCTGAACCTTCGATTTATATTATTTGATATTTAATTGCTTACCCAGTTGAACGTACCGTGTATAGTATTTTCTCATGTCATGTCCTGAATTTGTGTTCAGGAGATTATCGGTACGAATTTCGGTTAGACGGCAGTAGTAGTTTGAGGGCAGAGTTCGGGTCTAGGGCAGATGAAATTACGAAGATCCTCAGTTAGCATACTTGACTCTCTGGCAGAGATTTGGAAAAGGAACCGTACAAAGAAAAGCCTTACGCGTATATATATTTTCTTTCTGCATACAACAGAACTGTAACTATGCTGCATGAGGTCGTGGTCGCATCAAGTGCAGATAGTCCCCAGCACTCGGTGGTTGCAGGTGTTACTATTACAAACTAAGAAACAAATACTCCGTGGCTTGAGTCCGCTAGTGAACTGTGGTAAAGTGGTCAGAGTTCCTGCCTACAGATCCAGAGGGAAAGGGTTTGATTCCCGACGCTACCACATTTTCTGAAGAGTAGTGAGTCTGAAATGGGGTCCACTCAGCCTCATGAGAATTATTGAGGAGCTATTTCCAGGAAATAGCGGCTCCGGTCTAGAAAACCGAGATTAATGGCCGTGGGAATTCGTTGCGCTGACAATGCGACACCCTCTATCCACTAAATTTGTCACTAACCTCACCGACAAGCGGCGGTGGCCAAGTCAGGTGTTACTATTATAATTTTCTATTTTTTTATGGTTCTTAGTTGGGTGAGACTGAGTCCACTTGGTAGTGCTGCCATTATTGGCCTACTGTAGCAGCCCCAGATTATAGATAATGGTGACTTTGAAGCAATTGATGGAATGAAGCTTGGCAGGGAAAACCGAAGTACTCGGAGAAAACCTGTCTCGGTACCACTTTGTCCACCACAAATCCCACATGACCTGACCCGGGCTCGAACCTGGTCGCCGTGGTGGGAAGTCAGCAACTAAGCGCCTGAGCTATGGCACGGCCTGCAGGTGTTACTAACTTCACTGTTAGGTAGATTCGGTAACAAAACTCTCCCTATCTTCAACTGTCATCCTTTGCAAGGAACATTCCAAATTAGAAAAGCTTCTTGAAAAAATTATTTTGTGTTTTCTAAGTAGTGGATGTTATTTTGGCCACACTCTGAAACGTGTTTCGAATGTGAGTACAGGGAGTCCCTAGATTTTAATTAGTTTTCGAAACTAACTGATCGGTAACTGCCGTATATTGAACTACGTGTATGTACACTATTCGGAATTTCACACTGGGCATTTTGCATTGAACATGTTCCTACTTGAACTCGGTCCTTCTGGATGATAAACCTGCATTTAATTGCCCGAGCTACGTCATGGCCCCCATGATAACTGATATTTATCCCTAATGGAGCAGACTATTTATACTAGATATTTTAATTTTCTGTCATGTGGCTCTTGACATGTCGTCTGTTATTATGCGCTCTGCGCAAGACACGCTGCTTCAGTCTCTCCATACGGTCTGTCAGACCTTGATTTGCATTTCATAACAGACTATCACTGAGTTACATAAACAGAATCTGTTGGTAGACTTATTTGGAAAGTGTGGACACTCAGTTACACTGTAATAATAAACTATATATGTCTACTCCGCCAGATCACACGCTTATTGTTTAAAGAAATATTTAGCACCATTCGCCGAAAAAGAAAATGAATGAATTTGCACATGCGCGTGTAATACCGACATATCTAAATTTAGTGCTTAGTGGGCGGGAGAGGGACGAATCATCGGGCACTTGCATTTAACATACCGAACCAAGTTGGAGAGCAGACACTGGGCTGGAACCCTCGTCCTTCAGGGTAAGGTACCAAATAACTTCGTGGCGACTCTAGTTTATAGGTGTTTGTCAATAACAAGTGATATAGCTTCCATACAATTTGTACAAAACTTTTTCTTTTAATAATTTTGGTGTTATTTATATGCATTATCATTATTAGAGGTATGTAAGAAACGTTGCTTCTTTCGAGTGTTGAGTACAACATGGCGCAAGCTCTGTCACTAACTATTTAGGACAGAGAGAACAATTAGTCTCTAGGCATTCTTTATACGGATCGGAAATGTGAAACTCTTCATGTGATTGTATCGTTGAACATATTTTGATGAAATGTTAACAACTCGCTTTACAAAAAAAGGCTAGCATGCTTTCAATCATCTGCAACGATTAATGGCTGACACTTTAATTGAAGGCATAAACAAAATATTATTTCGCTAATTTTTTACTGTAAAGAAATAATAAAAATAATTTAGAAGTTATAGAACTGAAAATGACAAATATGGGTCTATAAGAACATTCTCGTAAGATAACAGAATCAAATGTGCTTCTGTTCGTACAAATTTAAGAAGATGGCCCTGATTATTATGGTAGGCCACGAAAAAGTAAAATAAATGCTAATGATGTTAATCATCTGCAAGTATTTGGCTTGTTAGGCCGTTCAGCCCCCTACCTCGAATAATAATACTGCATTCATACTTTTCTTATTACTGTTATGATGTCTGAATTAATTCCTCATCTCCCGTCTTAAATACTTCGTTGAATCTAGATTACGCAGCTCAAGAAGAAGAGATATTTTAGACAGCCTGTCTTTTCTGTCGTCATAGAAAAAATTGTGAATGTCATTTTAGAGTAAATTCCGCTGTCTGGTAACTGTAATTGTGTCTTCTAATGTTTTCAGTACTGTTTATCAGCCTTCTTCCTTCGAAAAAACGAAAACTCTTTGAGAACGTAAAGGTTTCCTTTGTGACCAAAAGTATCGGTAACGTATGAAGTTCACAAACAAGCGAAATAATTTTTGTTCAGTATTAGAGCAATTATTTATTCTCGTCCACAAGCACAAATTTTCCATTCTTTATAAAGACGTGTTCTACTTTCTTACATGCTTACTGACGCCGTGCCAATTCCACAGACTACATGGTATCAAGTGGCAGTATGTTAATACATTAGTTTCGGATATGTAGAAAAAGGGTTTATGGTCAGATTTAAGCTAGGATTCCAGTATTTTTTTTTGACAGTCCTATGCTTTCCTACGGAAGTGAAAGCTGGCCCCACAAAATGAAAGATTATATGCTCCGAATTTCTCTCTGAACATTATTAAGTGATTATATTCATGAATAAAGCCCGTTAGGGCCCGTTAGGCATTTAGGGCTTTCCTTAATTATTCCATATGTTCACGTTTGTTGACTTAATGTGATCACCATCTCGCTATATTTTCCAGTTAAACTTTACGGCTCGTAACGATACAGTTCTGTTAATATTCTCATTTGCTTTATAACTTTCCATTTATGGGTACCATACATCTCTCTCTCGCTCTGTAATCAAGAAGCAAATTAAGCTCCATTAAAGTCTTCAGCAGCCTTATATTGACATCAGAAGTCATTTAATGGCGAATCATTAAAAAAATGACCGCGCATGTTGAAATGTGGAGGACTGAAGGAAGTGGCCCTAACCTCTTGGCATTCTCTTACATAAACTGACGGAAGCCATGTGCTCTGGTAGAGTTTGGAACCGGACATCAGACGCACGCCCACTTTGCCTTCCTGTGGAATGTAATTTAACCTTGTCACAATTATTGGAACAACTTGGTTTTATTTCATAATTTTAGACACGATGTGGGTGAATGTGCAGGAATATTTCCGCTTGAACTGCTCAGGTGGGAAATTTTAAAAATGAACATATATTCTTGGAAAAGTACAAACAGTTAACAGCCGGAATAGTTCCATCCTTGAGACTGTCTAGAAGTTGGAAAGCTGAGGTTAATTCCTCGGTACGGACATCACGCTACTACATCGAGAGGAACAATTTTACTCACCAAGATGATTCAGTACGCCGATCACGGTGGCCGCGAAGTCTAAGGCATGAACTCTCTGTCTTCCAATCAAAATATTTGAATCGTGAGTTCGAATCCTACTAGAGACATGGATGTCTGTATGCGTTTATTTTGTGTTTGTGTTCTGTGTGTAGGTAGCGGCCTTGCGACGGGCTGATCCCCGTCCAAGGAGTTTTACTGACTGTGTGTGGAATAAGAAACTGGAAAGAGGCAAAGCCCAATAAAGGAATGTGAATAGATCATTCAGTGCTTACAGGGACTCTTCTCAGGGACGTGAAGGTAACCACTGTCATCCTTCTAGTCTCTAGATTGAAGATTAAATTGAAAATTGAAATTTACTTCCGCGCCTCATCTGAGACCTTATGACGCGACCGCGCCTTCGGGTTACTGGTGCTTATATTTTACTAATCGCAAAGTCGTTCTTATAAATGGGCTGGTTGCCATATTTTTCAGATCTGCCTTACTAGACTTCAGCAGCTGTCGTTGTTAACACCACGCTATGATGTTCTCTGTTCAGATCTGCCTTGCTAGACTTCAGCAGCTGTCGTTGTTATCACCACACTGTGATGTTCTCTGTTCAGATCTGCCTTGCTAGACTTTAGCAGCTGTCGTTGCGATCACCACACTGTGATATTCTCTCTTCAGATCTGTCTTACTAGACTTCAGCAGCTGTCGTTGTTATCACCACACTGTGATGTTCTCTCTTCAGATCTGCCTTGCTAGACTTCAGCAGCTGTCGTTGCGATCACCACACTGTGATGTTCTCTCTTCAGATCTGCTTACTAGACTTCAGCAGCTGTCGTTGTTATCACCACACTGTGATGTTCTCTGTTCAGATCTGCCTTACTAGGCTTCAGCAGCTGTCATTGCGATCACCACACTGTGATGTTCTCTCTTCAGATCTGCCTTACTAGACTTCAGCAGCTGTCGTTGTTATCACCACACTGTGATGTTCTCTCTTCAGATCTGCCTTGCTAGACTTCAGCAGCTGTCGTTGCGATCACCACACTGTGATGTTCTCTCTTCAGATCTGCTTACTAGACTTCAGCAGCTGTCGTTGTTATCACCACACTGTGATGTTCTCTTTTCAGATCTACCTTACTAGACTTCAGCAGCTGTCATTACGATCACCACACTGTGATGTTCTCTGTTCAGATCTGCCTTACTAGACTTCAGCAGCTGTCATTGCAATCACGACACTGTGATGTTCTCTTTACCCTACTCTTCAGTTCTTGTCACTCTTTCAAGCCATGGGCGTGAGAAGAGGTGGTATCTCAAGCCAGGATTCTCACAATTGAAAGAAAAACTATGCGTATGACGACATGTATTCATTTCCCATAGAGGATTCGAATCCAGGATCGACTTTAACCAGATGAGCAGAAACTTTATTTCTGGTCAGAGATGAAGCTATCCGAATGACCCTCAACCCCTTGCATTCCGAAACCAAAACTGCACTCTGCCTTCGCAGGTACAGTCAGTACACTTACTTTCATCACCTTTCATATCAAGGTCAGTCTCAAGTAACAAATATTAAGTACCCAAATATAAAATAAAAATGGACATGTAACTTTTTGGAATAAAATATCAAGAGTCCATTCATTTCCAGAATCATTAAGTGTCCGACAATTTTTATAACCATCCTCACGCAGCCATTTTGTTAATAAAACTATATTTATGTTTTCTGGCTTCGGAATGCAAGGAGTTAAGTGTCACTCAGATAGCTTCATCTTTGACCAGAATTACAGTTTCTGCTCACCTGGTTAAACTCGGTCCTGGATTAGAATCGTCTGTAGGAAACGAATGCATATCTGCTTTCGGTAGTCGTGGTGCTCATAGTGTTTCTTTCAATTTTGAGGATCCTTGCTTGAGACACTTACTCCCTCCCCACAATTTAATATTGATGAAACATTTGTCGTTTAGCAATCTAACGAAATATGTCCCAAGATCGAACAGTGTCGAGAAATCTGGGTAAATTCTGTGATATTGAGAAAGGACAAATAAGACTTCATTCCCGATTACACGCTCTAAGCTGATTCTTTATTATAGCAAACTCTGTGTAAAAATTATAAATAAATCGGCGGGTCCCTTGCGTCACCGCACAAGGGATGTCACTATTTGAGAATCATTATACCATATATCTTTGCCGTATGAGTATATGTCCAACTGTAATATCAAGCCGTATTTATCGTAACGTTAGCAGTATACAAGCATCTTCTTAGTTACAAGATAAATTCATCAGTCAGTCCATATAAACAGGACTGTCTTTACCGTCCTACTTTGTCCCGTTTTACCGAAAATGTCTGTTGGGCCACATTATATAGAATACAAGAGGACAATATTAACATTTACCTTAGGATACAGATATGAAGATAAGTGGATTGAAGAAGCCCAGGATTATGTTCATTTGTGTGACATTTGGTGCTAGCAACGTCGAATCATCGAGATCTATTGCCTTAGACACACTGTAGTCTGGGTTCATATTCTATATTTGGAAATCAGAAATACGGAGATTCTCTCGTAATCTGGCTATCGAAAATTAACCCAGGCGGAGACCTCGGACAGCGTGCGTTCATCTGACAACCGGTCATCCCAGTCTCCACCGGACAACCAAGAATCTTCTTCAGTCAGGTAAGCGCACGCTGTTTGAGAAGGGTGTGTACTACCTTGAGCGCTTCCCACACCTATCCGACCTAGCGAAGACTTGACAACGACAATGGTATCCAAGACCACCGGGTTGTTGGGTCGCTGTACGCCTGCTTCAACCCAAGTGAGATATTAGGAATTCTAACATAGTGAATTGCATAAAAATAACGGTCAAGTAACTCCCGAAGTAGCACTAAAGATTGAGCTCTCCAGAGTGTTTCAACGCCCTGCATTTTAAGCTTTCCTCCTTTTTGTTTAGCTTTGTCATTGCTTAAAAAATATTGAAAGATAAGTCAGATGTTTGCTTTTATTAACCTTTGTTTTAAGAGTATCTTATATTGCCATTAAATTGAGACATTTTATGGTATTTATCACCAGATGTGTAGCGGTTCCTATAAAATCCAACGAGATATTCTTCACCAATTGGAGAGAACAATAGCCCAATTTTCATGTCAGAAAATATTACTTAGGCCAAAATCATGATTCTGTAACCAGTTACAATTTATGTCAAAAGAGAAGTATCCTGGCTAAAGTTTTCAGCCATTCCGGGCGAGTGCTGAACTTGTTCCTTGAAATAACCCCCACCACTTGAATCCCAGCCCTTTCCGTTTCGGTTTACCAAAGTCTTAGGAACGGATTTCTAGACAAAAGAAAAATAAAGACAACTCTTAATTTTTAGCTGTTTAAGCTCAAGAAAATCAATGTGAAGTTCAACTTGCTACTATTATTGCGTATGCAGGATAAGTCTGAATCGCGTTCTTGAGTATACAATTCGTGTTCTACACTTACAGGCAAGTCGAAACGGTCCTATAAATATGTTCGCAGCCGCTTCGCTCCTAGTTATGGTAGCAGGACGCACAAGGAGAAAAAGGAGACGTAACATACTTGTGGATAAACATTGTACTTGCTGTGAACAGAGCGGCTCCTGGCCATTTATCTCCTTCTGCAAAAGGTTATTTTTCAGGACCTTCCAAATTTTCCATTTTTGCGACAGATCTGTGCAAAGCAAATGTGCCCACAGACATGACACATTTTGAGATAAATAATCCGGAAATTATGAAATACTCGCTATCTGTATTCAGCTGACCACAGTGGCCGCGCAGTGACCACGGGTCTAAGGCATGAAATGTCTTCTCCCACTCAAACACTGTAATCTTGGGTTCGAAACTAACTCGAGTCATGGATATCTGTCTACTTTTATTATATGTCTTTATTGTCCTGTATAGGGGCTATGCGAAGGGCTGATCACCCAAGCAGTTTTATCCACTAATATTCATATTTCAGGATTAATTAGCACTGAATGCGCACAGGCCAGAAAGCATAATGTTTCAGGGTAGGAGGAAGAAGTTTACGCAGATAAATCCTCCACACGAATCATCGTTAAACAAAACTATTCACCTAAGTGCTATAAAGAACATGAAAAGGAATTCAAATATTGTGTGGGTAAGAAAATATTATACGGTCCATAAACGAAACGAACAATGGAAGTGGAAGAAAAGTTGCAGACGATGTCATTATGGTTTTGAGAAACTATCAGGGAAATCATTGCTTCAGTCATGCCTGGAAATAACTGCAGTGAATCACGCACACGAAGCTTACATTTTCAGTGAAGCTATGCAGACTCTGTGGTCAGATGGTTTGAAATTGATGTGTTGTTGCTAGTTACAGGTGACACACCGCACCTGAAAGGAGCAGCAGAAGGATTTTCAGTAAGCTATCCTAAGTTGATGCTTGTTATATGTACAGCACATGCTTTGCACAGCGTCCGTGAAACGGTTCATGTGCTTTAGCCATATGTAAAGAATTTAGTGGCTAACGAGGAGAAAATCTTTGTGACACCGCGAACTATAATACAGCACTTGAAAAAAAAAAAGAGTTAGAGGCACGCCAGTCTCCTCAACTGTAGTAATTACATGTCTGGGAACCTGGTTAAATTTAATTATTATGCAGGAAATTTTGAAATATTTTGTTTTCTGGTAAATGAACTTGAAACGGACGATGCTTCCATTGTTGCAGCATTTAAGAAAAATTTAATAACTCAAGAAAATGGAAGTTGCTAAAAACTGACTCGAGCTATAGTAATGCGAATTTGATTTTTCTATCACAGTCTACAGCAAAGTTGGAAAAGGTCACAGATTCATTTTTAAAGAAAACAAAAGGAATTAATGTTATTCAAGACAAATTGAACAAGAATAACTGTCTAGATCCTGATGCAGCAAAAAATCCACTCATATTTCAGTATGAATGAAGTGTTTTGAATCACGTGCGAGATTTCATGTTTATCGCAGTTGTTGATCCTGAAGTCGTGAAAGTTTGAGCGTTAGTGACGTCGTGTGTTAAAAATTAGCAAGACTAATATCATGTTATATAGATAGTATATTTTGTGATACGAATTACTCTTCCTCGTTAACCAACACAGATTTTGCGATACACATCTTGAAGGTGACTTCCGTGGTTCACTGCAACAGTGCTTCACTTTGTGTTGCAGGTACTGACGACTTTTGGCGAGTACTGCTTGCAATCATGACCATTTAAAAATGTTCTTGATTTTTAGAGCATATTTTTACTTTCAGAGTTCGTAAAAAAAACTACCTTTATCGCCTAAAAATCCGTTCTCTATCCATTACCCTTTATCTTTTTCGAACCCATATAACCTGCTACTTAGAAAGAGTCGGGGGGCATTCAGTAGCGTAGTTGGTTGATGCACTATGCTACAAGCTGGAAGATCGTGGGTTCAATTCCCGATGAAGNTGACCTAATCCTTCCAGGCTAACTATGGCCCTGTGGTCGACTCAGCCTCTAACTGAAATGAGTACCAGGAATATCCTTGGAATATACTCGTACTTGGGGGTAAAGGGCGGCCGGCGCTTAAGGCTGACAACCTTGCCGTCATCTGTGAGCCAATTGTCTAGATAATGTGCTACTTTGAACGTTTCACAACCCTATGGGCCTCCATGGCCTGTTACAGGGATAGCTTTACTTTTTAAGCAAAGGTCGTTTATTAATATACAAATAAATAAATAGAATGCGTAAATACTCCGCAAAATCTAGGCCAGGTACTGCCTTCAACAATTTAAACCCTAAAAATTCAGGTTCGAGTCCCGCTTGGGGCATTCTAAATTGAGAACTTCTCAGTCTAAAAAAAATTGCTCTTTTACATAGTGAAGAATTTTCTTGAAATATCAGAGACCACGGTACTTGGCATTTATCACTTAGACCTGTTTTGGTTATGGATACTTTTCAGATGTTCTCATTTTAATATAGACCTGTCGCCTGGCTGGATCAGTACTTGACAAAATTTTATGATTGAAACCCAGTTAATTTAATGTTAATTACTTTGGCTTTGTTTTGGTAGCTTTCTTTTCCTTATTGACTTTACGACTAAATGTGTCTCATTTCAGGTGGCGTCCGTTCTTCTCGAACACGGAGCTTCTTTAACAGCTACCACCAAGAAGGGCTTCACGCCTCTACACCTTGCGGCGAAGTACGGTAACATGAAAGTTGCCAAACTGTTGCTCCAGCGAGATGCCCCTGTTGATGCTCAGGGCAAGGTCTGTAATTTTGTTCCTATACCATAAAAGAAATGGACATAACATTTTAGACCTATCAGAAAGGAAACTCAGTCTTGTATAATTTATTTTATTTATGCAACTCTTTAATAGACTGATAACCACAAGTCAACTAAGTTATTTAAATATCTCATAATGAACATGAAATTCTTGGGAGAATTAATTGCCTAATTTCCCTTGACTATAATATGAGTGTATGATACGACATGTAGAAAGAAAATTTAGTAATGTACGTAAGGAAATAAAAATGGAAAATGCGAGAGGCTCGAATGCTGGCAGTAAAGAAGGAAGGGATTTGAGAATTATGCTTTTGAGATGACATCTGGTGGCACGATATACATACTAAGTTTTATAAAAATCGGTTCAGGCAATCTGAAGTTGCTGGAGGAAGACTCCTATAGATGCATGCGTACACATACACACACACACACACACACACACACACACAAGATCATTTTGTAAGCCTAATTATAACTTTTTAAAATAATTAAAGTAGGCTGGAAATAGGCATGTGGTTTTCATAAATGTGTTTGCTTTACACATACCTGTTTAATGAAAACTATTTTTGAAAGCAGATGTTTCTCATAATTAATTGCTAATGAGGCACAGATTTTTATGTAATTACTCATGGAGAAAAATTACTGATTTATTGGTACAAACAATAACTCCACTTTACAATGCCAATTAAAGAAAACATCTGCTTACATCGTCGCTGCAGCTTTATGGGGTATTTAAAGATTTATAGGAGAACTTTCTAGTAGATTTTATCAAGTATGTAAGCAATCAAAGAGCCTTCCAGTTCTATAAAAGGTGTGTGTGTATATACTGAAATGAAAGGCCTGCAGTATTTGCAATTTTTCATAATTATTTCAATCTAGCAACGTTTAAATGAAGAACCATAGTAATCTGTTGTATTTAAGTATTTTAATAAGACAAATTTTGTACAGAACTATTAGGCTTATTTTGGACTCTATTGATCATCTTGTATATAGAAGACAAAAACCACAACGTTTCAGAGACTGGATCTGTCTCCATCCTCAGGTGTTTGGGGCAGGATAAACCTACTCAGTTGGGTCCATTAGAAAGAGCCCCATTCACCTGAGGACGGAGACAGATCCAGTCTCCAAAATGTTGTGGTTTTTGTCTTCTATATACCAGACGATGGATAGAGTCCAAAATAAGCCGAATAGATCTGTACAGCATACACCACCGTCAGAACCCTTTCAAGTCTACCAAGACAAATTTTGCTTTCTTTTACTTATGCAGAATGTAAGCATTCATAACATTTTATAGTGCTTCTTAATTTAAAATTGTAATTTTGCAGAATGGAGTCACACCTTTACATGTGGCTAGCCATTACGACCACCAGAATGTGGCACTTCTGCTGCTTGACAAGGGTGCTTCACCCCATGCTACTGCAAAGAATGGTCATACACCACTGCACATAGCGGCTAGAAAGAATCAAGTGAGTTCTGTTTGAATGAAAAGTAGTTACATTGCCAATTTCTTTATGTAAGGATTTATTGATTTCTCAACATATTATTAAAATATTCAATGAGAAAATTTTACATTTCCCATATCTATCTAAAATTTCCACAGATAACCCTTCCATTAAACTGCTATTATACATGTACATTATAGCCCTTCTGGGTAATCCTGAGTTACTCTTCTGACAACGATTGAGTCTGCAATACAGCTTGAAACATAGACACTTGTTCCTGCTATTTATTGTTGCTATCTTAGTCTTTTCCTTAAGTACTGCTGATAATATACGAGTATATGAGTATTCCGGCATAAGACAAACACATAATCAGTCATTTATAAATATATCCTATTATACATATGTGTAAATTACTTCATTATGATGTTACATCTGCTTGTAATCGAATGATTATGAATTGTATAAACATAATTTTGTTATTAATGTGTCTTTTTTTTTTCAGATGGATATTGCTACTACCTTGCTAGAGTATGGGGCAAAGGCCAATGCTGAATCAAAGGCAGGTTTCACTCCCTTGCATTTGAGTTCCCAGGAAGGCCACACTGACATGTCTTCTCTATTAATTGAACATCAGGCAGACGCCAACCACAAGGCAAAGGTATTAGAATGTTACTTCTTCCTTGGAGCTGTCATAACCAGGAATATGTTTCAGGGTTTCCACTCAAAACCATTCTAAAATCCATAACTGCATGAACTTGCTATGACATGGAACTAGCTCTACCATCCCGTTCAACTGAAAAGTCAGTAACATCTTCATTAATATGGTTAAAAATCAGATACAAAGCCTGTCCCATGTAATTCAATTTTATTAAACACTTGCAAACTAGACCATTCTTTATTAAATACGAGTTTTCCTCATTGGTGTTTATGAAGAGTTCTGTCTTCTTGGAAATTATGCCCTGAAGTCCAGAAGATCCTGAGAATGGTAGCGATATGTTCCTCTGAAATGTCAGTTGAGTTTCAAGGGTATAAAATTGATATTAAATTGTTGCAGTTAGAATAAGGAAAATTAATTATTGGTATGGACAAATTTTACCTAATTGTGTTTAATTTATTTGTGAACAATGTTAATGCAGAGATATTTTACAAATATTGTCTTGTAATAGGTTAATAATCTTGGTTTTCATTTTGCTTCAATGAAGTCACATTATTTAAATTGTTGGCAGAATGGACTAACACCCCTGCACTTGTGTGCACAAGAGGACCGAGTTAATGTGGCATCTATCTTAGTCAAAAATGGTGCTGAAGTTGATTCCACTACCAAGGTGAGTATACAGTTAATGTATTATGAGCCGTGCATATTTTCGGGTATCTCCTTTTATTTGAGCTCCCAGAGATATTACTTCCTGGGAGCTCAGATTATTCAGAGGAGTATAACAAAGCCACAACTTGTCTTCTCTTGGCAGTGCTGAAAATGTTTCTCATTGTCAATTTAAAGTCTTCATATTCCACACCATAGCACTACTTCACATAAACAGCAGCTATGACTTCATAGTACATGAGCCACAAACAGATTCTTTTTATTATATCATACGCTCACATGTATGAGTGGCTATAGATAGGATTTGGATTGGTAATTGGATTAATTGTACACTTACTGTTCATAACTACAAGTAACTTTAGCGCTATCACTAATTCATGCAATCTACAATCACTACAGCTTGCACTAAGTCTTCTCAGTCTGCTCTATCATCACTGGCTGTCGCCTGGTAACCATTTTCAATTCCGTAGCTTTCTCAGCTTCTGAATTCACATCCTTACTAGACTGATAGAATGATAGTGTCTGATGACAAGGTTCTTAGCAGAATATTTCAACCTAAGAGAAGGGAAGTGACAGGATGATGGATGAAACTGCATTGTGAGGATCTTTTTAATTCATGATATTCGCCAGATATTATTAAGATGATCAAAGCAAGGAGGATAAGTTGGGTGGAGCATGTGGTACACGTGGAAAACTTTAGAAATGTCTAAACAATTTTGGTCAGAAAATATAAGAACTTCATGCAAGGTACTGGAATAGCTCTCAGGGTGATTTTACAACGGATCTTAAAGAAATAGAGAAAGATGTGGATTAATCTGGCTTAGGAGGTAATCCATTGACGGGTTGGTATGAAGGCTGCATTAACCTTTTTGTGTCATAAAAGATGGAGAATTTTGTTCACATCTCATTAATTGTTTAGCTTCTCAAGTTGGACTCTGCTTACGGTGTTACAAGTTTAGTTAGTTTGTATTTGGTGCCATATCATATGGCCATGAATTTTCCAAGTATGGCTGCTGTAGGAAAGAGTAGCATTTAAATACAACATAGTCGCATTTCCGCAGTAGTTAAGTGAGAATGAAGTTCTTGACTTTGGGAGAAAGCATTGAGCACCGCAAATGTATACGAATATCAAACAGGTTTGAAGGTAAAATACCACATTGATACAGTACGGATTCCGGGCACGATAATGCGGCTGATATCGTTAGATTTGGCATCTGTAGTTCAGTTCCAGTCATTTTAGTGTCAGTTTTAATTCCCTAGGAACAGTAATAGCTGTATAACGTGGGGAGTCAACATCGTTTATACCGTTAGTGGAATCTGTAATGGTTTTGATTCCCCTAAGCTAGCCTGACATAAGCTAACCTAACAATATCGCATGGGTTACTGCGGGAACAGAAACCACCCTGCAGTATATTTCACTTGGTGGACCATAAGTATATTCTGTACTATAACTAGCGAAAGATTAAATTTAGAAACACAGTGATATATATTAGTATTATCAGAGAAGTGCTTATTATTGGCTAATGTGTAGAAATGGAGTTTTCTGTGATTGACTAAGTACAAATGCCCCAAGAACAAAATTTATTTTATGGATTTTGGTAAAGGTAAACTGATTTGTTAGTCAGGACTTTGTCTTTGCTGAGGTACAGTTCTTTAGTTTGTCACTTTTCCCTTTGTGGCACTTAATTTGAAACCAGACATTTGTATGCTTTAGTGCTTTAGTGTGTACTGACAAAATATACAAATTGTAATGTTGTCGTGCATATGTTTTCTAACCTGGAAATAGCAACAGATGAAGTATAATGAATTTTATGCACTAACAGGCAGGCTACACGCCTCTGCATGTTGCAAGCCACTTTGGACAGATCAACATGGTACGTTTCCTGTTACAACATGGTGCAGATGTGAAGGCGAGCACCAGTATTGGATACACACCACTTCACCAAGCTGCACAGCAGGGTCACACCACCATTGTAAATCTATTATTGGAGAACAGTGCTCCACCAAACTCACTGACCAATGTAAGTACCTAAATTGCAGAACAGAATGAAACACTTATTATGATTGGCATTGTCAAAGATATTGGCCATTAAATTTTTACATGAGATGTGTTAAATATTATTCCAAATTGTGATATGCTACAGACTATTCAATTTTTGTTCCCTCTGGAAGTAGGCTGAATGCTCCTGTTTTGTACTTCTATTTCATTTTCTGAAATATCTTATCGTCCAGTGGTCTTAATATAACATTAGAAACTTCATTGCCTGTTTTTATCCTCATGCTGTGTCATTATCTTACATAAACAGCAAGGACAAACAGCACTGTCCATTGCCCAAAAGCTTGGCTACATCAGCGTTGTAGAGACACTGAAGGTTGTGACTGAGCCTTCCATCCCCACCAATGTTGCATCTGGAGCTGAGGAAAAGTATCGAGTTGTTGCCCCTGAAACAATGCAAGAAACTTTCATGTCGGACTCTGAGGATGAGGGTGGTAAGTTATTTCTTCTGTATTTTAAAACCCTCTGTAACATGTTAATTATAGTCTGAGGTGAAGTGGACTCATATAGTACTGTATGTTTTTTCCAATGTACGACACAATGCTCTGGATATTCAGCTATTGCCTACATTTTTAATTATGTTGATTAATTCAGATGTGAAATTTGGATGTACTATCCAGGATAGTTTTCTGGAGTCAAAGTGTGATTGAAATAGGTTTGGCATGAAGCACAAGAGAGGAATATTATATGCAATTTTGGTGTGAAACAGTCACAGAAAAATCCTCTGCTAACTAAGGTGTAGATAATATTGTGTGGAAGTCTGTGTAAGTCCAGTTCAGACATTCGTTTTAAGGTGAGATCTTATTAATGCAGTGCTATTAAAGTCTCACTGAACCAGGTGGAGGATCATCTCTTATCAAATGCCTGTGACTTCTTATTAAATTTATTCACAACTAAAGTTTTTCTTTGGAAGCTGTCTGCTCAGTGGTTGACTTCCAATATTTCAAAAAAACTTTGGGCAGTTGTGGACGTGTGCGCCTGTAGTCTGCACCTACAACAAAACTAATATGCTTGAATATAAAAGGAATGTATAAAAGTCAGTTATCTTAACAGCGAAGATTTGGAGACAAATTTCTAACTTAATTTCAAAATATATATATGAGTATAGATAGTTTCGGGGTACACAGTAGTGTAGTTGGTTGAGGCTCTATGCTACAAGCCAGAAGGTCTCAGGTTCAAATCCTGATGAGATCATTGGATTTTTCAATTGACCTAACCCTTCCAGCTGTACTATGACCTTGGTGTCAACTCAGCCTCTAACAGAAATGAGTACCAGGAATCTTCATGGGGTTAAAGGGCGGATGGTACATAAGGCTGACAATCTCACCACTATCTATGAGCTGACTGTCTAGAAAATGTGGGAGCATATTCTGTATTGAAGTAATTTTTTTTTTTATAGGTGATAGTACATCATTAAATTCCTTGAACCTAAAATATATGTGGATATGATGAAATATCCACTAAATTACTTAAAATCAGCTCTGTTTATGTTACCTCACCTCTAAATCATATATGTCATACACCACTTTTATCAGAGGCCTTTCCTCACACCTGAAGTACTCTGTAGTAAAACTGCTATTTTAAAAAGGTGATAGAACAGACGTTTTCAACTACAGATCAGTATCCATAATGACCTCTTTCTGAAAAACCCTAGAAAAAGTAATATATAACAGACTACTTGAACATGCAATTAAAAACAACATACCAGTGAAGAACAATTTGGATTCAGGAAAAATCTAATCATAATGAAGTCATAAGTGCCCTTGATAAAAATTACTAGTAGGTGGGATCTTCTGTGATCTAGCTAAAGCATTTGACTATGTTAATCATGATACTTTACTGCTCATATTAAATTGGTATGGAATAACTGATAAAGCTAATAATTGGAATAAATTATACCTTGTGGATAGATATAAAAGGATGGAAATAAAAAACATAAACTGTAGTTATTGGATAGCTTCAGAGTGGGGTAAGGTAAGACATGGCATCCCACAAGGATCCATACTAGTTCCTTTGCTGTTTCTTCTCTATATAAATGACTTGCCAAATTTTGTTAAGAATAAATCTAAACCAATTCTGTTTGCAGCTGATACTATTATAATAGTTACCAACACTTAACCCCACAGATTAATGACTGTATTTGAATACTTAAATAATTGGTTGAAAGCCAATAGTCTTTCATTAAATTTTGAAAAAGTCCATCTCATACAGTTTACAACTAAAAATGGACCCCAAATTAACCTGGATATAAGCTGTGCTAACAAAACAATTTTTAAAGCATGTGACACAAAATCCCTTTTATTACTTATAGACAATACACTGTCTTGGAAATTACATATTGAGCAGGTGCTAAACATGCTAAGTGCAGCCTGTTATGCACTCAGATCTATTAAACCCTACATGTCTCAAGAAGTAATGAAGATGGTTTACTATGCATACTTTTACTCCGCTGTGTCATATGGAATAATATTCAGGGGAAATTCTACAGATAGTATTAAAATCTTCAAAATGCAAAAGAAGGCAATTAGAATTATCACAGGAAGCAAGAATAGAGGTTCTTGCAGAGATTTATTTAAAAATATCACTGTTTCACTCACAGTATATACTCTTCACTCCTGTTATTTGTGGTAGACAACAAAAGCATGTACAATTTAAATTCTGACATCCATAATATAAACATGAGGTAGAAACTCAACTTCCACCAGCATTCAGCAAATCTGTCTTTATATTAAAAAGGAGTTCACTCCTTCAGCATCAAAGTGTTCAATAGCTTCCCCCAAAGTTTTATAAAAAAGAAAACCTGGTAGTATTGCACAATTTAAAACAGCATTAAAACATTACATTCGTACTCACTCCTACTCTATAGATGAACATTTTAGTGTAACTAAAGTGTATTCCCAAGCATGTTACTGTATCATTTTGGTTAATTGCAGACTGTGCTATATGTATCCAATTAGCATGGTAATATTAATACTGCATTATAATCTTATTAAATTTTCAAGCAAAACTCTTATTGTACAAATGTTATGTATTTGTGCTTGACTTGTTTCATATCCTATGGTGTCAGCCTATACTTGGATTTGTGGAATGTAAATAAATTCAAATTCAGATAAAAAATAAGAAAATTTATTTTAAAATTTATTTTTCTTCTTTGAATGTCATTAAAAAAGTTCGTAATATTTTTGGAAATTCGCTGATTTGTGCTCTGTGCGACTGCATTGTGTGCATTACGTGGCGAGAGTTCGGAAAGTGCCTTAGGCCACTCGCCTTCAAACCAACTTTCAGCTGTTATTTAGTATCTTTTTGATCACCACGCATGTGTTCTTAAATAATTTTTCCTCTTATTTACCAACTGTGAAACCTTTGTGCTGTTGCAACAAAGCCGACTTTTTCCATTTTCCTAGCAAATTGTTCTGCTGTTTGCTGCATCAGGGGACCATCAACATTGACATTCACAAATGTCAGTAAACCAAACTTTTAATCCTGCTTCCATGTGTGATCATCTTTTCCACTACAGTTTCATTTACACTTCAAGTTTTCATTTTGTTTTATTGGCCTTTCAGTAACATCTCAATTTCTTTTTAATTCTACAGAAAATAGGTAGCCAAATTTTTAACTGCACTGCTGCATTTTCAGTAATTTATAAAACCATTCTAAGATGGCAAGTTTTCCTTTAAGGGATAGATATTTACTTTTCTTTTGCACTTACACCATTACAGTATGTAATGAAAACAGGTTATTGCACTTCTGTAAGGCAGTCAGATTGGTAGGTGTACAGGTTCTGTTTCACAGAGGAATGGCCCCAACAACCACAACAACTATATGATGCAGCAGCAGTAGTAACTGGACACTCTGCTTGTCAGAGCTCAAGAACAAACTAGGATGTTAGTAATCATTCCACTGCAAATGGGGTCAAGGCTGCAATAAAGCAGAATAGCGACCCCCTCCCAACTGCCAAAAACAACAACTGAACTGATGATTACAGTAAACATAGTTTTTCTTATGTATTAGTATATGTCTGACTGGGACTCATGAAAGTTGTAACATTACATGAACTATTGCATTATCCATGGTTACATTAGGTGGTGTCCACTGTGTATGCAGTTTGTATAAAATGTGGAACATTTTCCCTAAAGATATGGACAGCAGTTTGCTTTGGAATACTGGAAGTGTCTTTCGAAGCAGCATGGTGCTACAGGCCACATCTCAACATGAAAGAAAATAATTAACAAATTTACAGCGCTAAATTAATATCAGTCCCATTCACATGGATATAATTAATGCAAATCTACAATAAAATCAACCCCATGGCAACAGTATTCCTCAGATTAAACTTAGATATATTTTACACCGTTGTCAAGTGGGCATGTGGCAAGAATGACTACCAGTTTGAGATGGGAATTTGGAAAAATTTTGAGTATGAAGACAAGAACAAGTATCTTCTCTACCAGACAGTTCTTTCACTGTAATAATTTATAACACCTGCCACATTTTGACAGTGCACTAAAATGTACTACTGTATATACCTGAATGGAATCTGATTCTGAAAGCAAGACAACTCCAGACTAGGATACATATCTGCACAGAAAGAACAATTTTGTGAATTAATTTCATGCTCTTACTACAAATACATGAAAGAAAATAAATAGTGGAAAACATATTACAGATTGCATTTATTGAGATGGTTTCCTTCTTAAAGTTAAAAGGCTTTATTTGGATTGTCATTGTCTTCAAAATTCCCATTTTCTGTCTCACACTCACTTCTGATTCTATGATGTTCATTGCCAACATTGTTAACTTCATCTTTGTCCTCCCTTCTATCAATTTCATCAGCTGTACAGCACTTTCTGCATCCTGAGATCCATTGCCACTGCCTAGGTCCACTGGCACAGCAGTTCTACACAGGGCTGCTGTAATATTCTGAATGGTGTCAGAACCTTGGCCCCCACCAAGAACCATCTGCAGTACAGTTGTTTCATATTAGCTTTTAACGTGTAATACTCTGGCATCTCTTCATTATGTAATGATTTTATGACAACAGATTTTGCTCCTACATTATCAGTTATGTAATTGGGTACCATATCAAAATACACAGGCTTTTCATCTGCATTTCCACAAAGTACGATGGTAACTTCTTGCAAAATGAAATTCTTCTCTGTAAAGAAAACCTTGTCCTCCACATTATTTGTAGAGGCCACCTTTTGCTGCACTTAAATTTCTGCTGCTTGCAGGCTTCAGTGATGTTACAAGTTGCATTCTATTCTGTCTTTGAACTGTACAGTCAGCAGTATTCATGTAGAATTAGTGTAAGTGCCTGTTGTGTTGTTTCCATCTTCAAATGCTTGTCTTGGGAGACACCATTACTAAGCCGCCTCAGAATTGTTTCTCCCGTACATTTAATCAAAATATTCTCTAAGTGCAGATCATAACTGTAGCATGTATACTTCCTGGCATATTATACTCTTTCACACTAGTATGTTTCCTAACATGATCTTCCACTTTCATGGTCATTGGCCCATGCAGAATCTCATGATATCGTAAATAGGTAAATTATGCCTAATAAATAGTGGAATATTTTGCCCCTAAATATGATTTAGGTGAATATATGAGTGGTGGTGTATTGTGTAATTCATACATATATGTTATATAAATGTTTATATATCCAGTTGGATTCATTAAGTGTCTATGATGAGTTGTTTTGTATCATTTTAGTTTTAGTTCAGACTGAAAGAAGTTGGTGATTGTCTTGTGAGGAAGTGTGAATTCCTCCTCATGAACTGTGTTGCATAAACAGAACTTAGTCTCAGCAATTAATAGGAACTCATGTCTTTGCTGTAACATGTCATACTCTACAATAAAATGCCAAGCCTAACAGCAGCTAACACGTTCAATGTACTGATGACGGGGGCTGGTCTCATTGAAGGTGACCCCGACGTGTTGGATTCTGCTGGTGTTTATGGGAAACCCACGCACGCCCAACATGTCTACTTGCCTTATTACGAGGGCCAAATGCTGCTTACGCGTAAGTGCGTCCCATTCGTCTGCCTGCGAAGTTTTCAGTTCTCGCTTTTCATGATAATTATCACTCCATTGTGCACAACATCTGTGGAAGTTAAAACAGTTGGTGGTGCAGACACCACATTGCTCTGGGCCTTGTTCATTGGTCCACAAGTTTCGATTTAGTTATTTTTAATATACGGACAATATCTTTGTCTCACTTTGAAACTGTCCAAACCTTTTTATCTTGTTAGTGAATTAAAACATGCATTGTCTTCACCACCAAATCAGATTTTGTGCACGTAAATGCTTTGGTTATGGGCCTGCTGCCTGTTCATTCGTACATACGTGCTGTGAGGTGTTGGGAATGCTGGGTTGGTTGCAGTTTATCTATGGTGTTTAGTTAAATCCACGGAGACAAGCTCTGTACAACAAGCTGTTGCCAGTGATTTATATTCTTCAATATGTCATGGTATTTAGTTACTTGATTGTAGGTGTTTAGGAAGTTGTTTTGCAGTGATAGACTTTGAGCTTAGTAATCATTCATGTGCGTGGGTGCACACACATACACACAGACATATTACATGCAAAATATACTACATGACAACAATAACTGTGCTATGAGGTGTGTTTGCATTGTGCTTCTATTGTGTGTTTATTCCAGATTGTTACAATTTTGAAATATGCATAGTTAGTTTATAAGGATTCTTCATATAGAAAGAATTAGACACACAAACATGCGCATGTAATCACAAGTAAACTCGACTGATTGTTTTTAAGTGTAGCTTGAGTGAAGCTGTTAGAAACCCAGCAAACTAAAGTGGATGTTGGAATTGGATTGGCACTATATAATGAATACCACAGTATGGGCAGGTGCACAATTCCAATTCAGTATGTTACATTTCTTTCACATTTGAACACTGTTTTATTTGCTGAATAGTGTCTCAAGTTAATTAGCTTCAGGCATTCATGTTCAAGAATATATTTGTTATTCTCAATTAGCCCATTGTGCACAGGTGTCTCAAAGGTGGTGATAGTTTGTTTGGTCTGCAGGTGGCAGTTTACAGCTGTGGCACCATCGATGTAGTGGTTTGGGTTGGTTATTATAGAGCATAAGTGTGGCTTCATAGGAAAGCTGGTTTCAGAACAAAATAAATTTGAGTCTACTTAATGAGTGATGAAGAATAAAAATAGCCGGGATAAACTTTCTCTCAATTCAAGGAAATATCTGCCATGGTTTGATCATATGAGAACTTAGTTTAACATAAAATGCACTGTTGAAGTATGTCAGAAAAGAGGATATGGTATAGACAATAGTCAGTCACCAACATTTGCCTACATATTATACAAACCATCCCCTTCAAGTGGACAATAATTCCTATATATCTTCAGAGGTTACACCATTCACCTTATGATTTAATTGTGGTTGTTATGTTACCAGCATTATCTTGGCAGAGTGAACTTTAGGTGTTAGCACACTGCATCACAGGTATCCCATATCGGATGGTTGGACCTTTTTTACTAATTCCTTGTTTGGTTTTGATGAACTTTTGCCTGAGAGAGAACTTACTAAAACATGATATTATGGTATTGATTAATTATTGATAAATTATAATTACAATTTCCATGAATATTATATGCTTAGTTAAATATTGACAGAATCAAGAAAGGTAGGCATATGTTGTAGATATTACTGAGGTAGTAATTTTGGGTGATGAACAAGTTTTCATGCAGTAAACCATATTTTAGAACTTAGATTTGTACTGGAAACAGAGCTAGAGGAAGGAAAGAATGTCCTACTGCAGGTGCCTTGTTCAAGACATGCACATTTTACTTCACGCTTCTAAATGGGAAGAGGTGGTTTCCAGTTTTTACTGCATTGCAGAAGTAGTGGGTACCTGTTACAGATTCAGTGTTATTTATATGTATATATCTATATTCTGTTATTTTAAAAATGAAACTGCTGACTCATGATTGTAACTCAGCTATTTAACTGGATGCTTTAACCACACCTGTTCAAATTCACAAAACCTGCACATCAGTAAGTTGGCTCACTCTTTGAATCTACAAAGATGTGGTGTTACAACGAAGACTGGGGTAATCTAATTTCAGCACTACCTCAGAAAATTTAGTCAATGATCCAGTGGATCTTTTGACCTTTTGATATGTTGCACAATGATGTCACATCTTGTGCAGTGGTATGTAGAGCTTCATCAGGAAGGCTACTTGAAATTTCTGCAGTAGACACACTGAAAAAAGAAGTAGAGAATACTGATCAGTCTATTACCAATGTATTTATCAGTTAACTTCCACATGGGCCAAATTTTCCCATTTGTGATACATAATTGTTGCATGTTGAAGGTTATTGTTCGATATTATGAAGTTATTCTGAACTTTTCCTGTTTTCCTTCCCCATGCATTATCTTTGTTTATTAGAACATCCTGCTTGTTTCTGGTTCATAGTAGTTTTGAACAAATAAAAATATAATTATTTCTTATAGGTGTTCCATGTGAAATATTACGTATATCTGCATATTGTTTATTTTTCCTTTGTAACTCAGATACGTGTTGATTACTTAAGAATGCTTATTTTTGTAAACATCTTTTAATGACTTAATTTAACTTGACATCTGTAGCATGTATTGTGATGAGTGTTCCCCAGCAAGCAGCATTGCATGGGTTGCTGAGGCATGCTGTTGTTAGTTACAAAGTAAGTCAGGAAAAGATAATTGTATTAAATTATACTTAAAATAAGTGAGGTATTTCCTTGATTCTAATACTCATTTTTCTTATATTTTAAAATTTCTGAAATCATGATGAATCTTACATTTTATGGCATCTAAGGATTGATATCATGATCGTAAGACTAGTCACTGAGCAGCAAACACAAAGATAGTAACACAGGAGATTTAGACAGTATTTATATGTATTTCTGCCATCAAAAATGTCATTACATGTGTCAGCTTATATAGCACATGATGGGGAACTGGAGGCTGAAAATACCAAGTAGTTGTAACATTAACAAATACTCTGTGATGAAGGTAGACCTGTCAGCATTCACTGTTACACCTATATTCACTATTGCATTTTTTTTTTAATTGCGAGTGGGGTGGGACTAAGTCCCTTGTACTGCAGCCACTTCTGGCCTATTGTACCAGTCCCAGGTGATAGGTGATGGTGATTGTGGAGCAGTTGGTGGAATGAAGTTTGGCAGGGGAATCGAAGTACTCTGAGAAAACAGAAGAAGTTAAAACTAGAAGCTGAGGTTATGAAAAGCAGCGCATAATGGTGATGCTTTGCATAACTCATGATGACCATAAGTTACCACATTATATTATTTCAAATCTCAGAATTATACCTAAGAATCAGTTTATCCTAAAGATGTCATTATGTGTGCACAAAAAATTGATAGCTGACTGGATGGTGTAGATTGTATGAAAAATGCCTGAGAAAGGCCCTGGGGTGTGTAACACACCAAATATGTTAGTCTTGACGCCTTTCACTGACATGTATCTGAAGAACTGAAGGTTAAAGTTGAGAGGAAGAATTTTTACTTGTTTGTAATTGCTGGTGGCATGATCATCCAGCTCCAGGCACTGGATATTTTGTGCATTATACCATTTAAGAATGATTTAAGGAAGGAATATGAGCTTTGGTTCCTATCTGAGAACCTTGCACTAACACCATCTGGTAAGATCAAAAGGCCATCTGCTTCAAAACGTGGAGAATGGGTCTTGGCTGCTTTGAAGAAGCTTGCAAGAAAAACATTGGAATGGCACAGAATGTGGTATTTTATGGGACAGTAGTGCGGATCCTTGACTGGACTCAGGCAAGCAAAGGGACTCATACGAGGACCCTCAGCTAAAAGAGCGAAGGAACTGTTGAAGTTAAACAGGAACCAGCTACGATGGGTGGCGGGACTACTTACAGGACACTGTCACCTTAAAGGACACCTCTTTAAACTGGGACTAAGTGGTAGTCCCACTTGTGAGAGGTGTCAAGAAGAAAATGAAACAGCCACACATATCCTGTGTGAATGTGATGCCTTAGCTTATTTAAGTTTATGTCACTTGGGTCAATACTTTATGGAACCAAGTGACTATTTCGACCCCCCATTGTACAAAATCCTGCGCTTCATTCAAAATGCAGGATTGCTGAGGAGATAATCAAAAGGGGAAGCACAATAGACCACTGTAGGTCACTGTGCAAGGGCCAAGGAGGCCTACCTCTCATACATTCATTCATTCATTCATTCATTATGGGACAATTCTGATCTTGACTGCTCTGATTTAAAAATTGACTCTGAAGAATCTGTAGACTCAGAGCATGAGATTGAATGCAAAAGTGAAGAAGACAGTAAACATGTACATTTTTCTAATTTAAATTTTCTGTTTTTATATTTCTATATTGAGAGTCCCTATTGTAATCTACTTATTGTGACATGACTCCTGAAAGTCAGAATCTTATATTTTGAGTAATGTCATAGAGGTGTCCATTGCTATGTAACCTGAAGCACCAATCTCTAACAACTGTATGTGTGCACAACAATCTGTCCTTGACAGCTGTGTATGCACACAGCAGCCAGTGAACTGCTGGAACCCAAAACCTCTGATGTGTCTGTGGTGACAGAGTCGGCAAGGAACAAAGAAAGAGTGGTACAAGAGGCTATGAAATGATAATGAATACATGTAAACTGTGTATTTATTTGTAAATAAGACAGTGCAGTGCCCATTAAATCCAGTGTCTACTCACTTTCATGTGGCAGTAATTTTTTTCCTGAAACTTATTACTAAATCAAGGGTTCTTCTAACAGTCAACAGTGTCTTAGAATCAAGGAAATGTGGTATGTTCCAAACAACTTTACTGTCAAGCTTAGTTTACAGTTAATGCAAAATTATCAGGCTAAGAAGGCAGGAGGAAATACAGGAGACTGAGGAATGAATTGAAAAGAGCCACGGACAGGGCCAAAAAGGAATATCTTGAGAAGATATGTAATGAGATTATGGAATTTCAAAGAACAGGCCGTTATGATTTGATGTACATGAAGACAAAAGAACTAGGATGGAAAGAGAATCATGGGATTCAAAATGTTGGCATCGAAGACTCCCAGGGGAATAGAATAGTAGATCAGAGGCAAGTGCTGAAAATTTGGGAAAATTATATTTCAGAACTATATGATCGACCTAATCGGCCAGAAACCTTAGAAGTTGAACCGGAAGAAGAAGTAGATACAGACGAGAAAGGACCATATATTTTACAAAGTGAGGTGGAAAAAGCTATCAAGGAAATGAGGAAGGGAAAGGCTACAGGAGATGATGATGTACCTGGAGATGTGCTCAAGTTACTGGGAGAAGGTGGTTTGAAAACACTGACAAAACTAATGAACACCATATATGAAAGTGGAGAGTGGCCCAAGGACTTTACAGAAGTTACAATGATTGCCTTAAAGAAAAAGACAAAAGCTACAAAATGCAGCGACCATCGCACAATAAGTCTTATTGCACATACAGCAAAGATAATAGCAAAGATACTTAAAAGAAGAATTGAAAGGAAAATAGAGGATGTACTTGGAGAAGATCAGTTTGGATTTAGAAGAGGAAAAGGAACCAGGGATGCAATTGGGATGATGAGAATTATAGCGGAACGAACTTTGGAGATAGATGAAGAACTGTGTGTTTGCTTCATAGACTGGCAGAAGGCATTTGACCGGGTAAACTGGACCAAATTAATGCAGATCCTGAAAGAAACAGGTATCGATTGGCATGAAAGAAGATTGATTAGCAAATTGTACATGGATCAGAAAGTTAGAGTACGACTGGACAGGGGGGAGACAGGAAGTGTGCAGATTGGAAGAGGAGTTCGACAAGGATGCTGTTTATCACCAATTCTGTTCAACTTGTACAGCGAATGCCTTACCAAGGAAGCTCTGGATGGGCTCGGTGACTTCAAAGTAGGAGGGCAAATTATTCAAACTGTGAAATATGCAGATGACCTTGTGTTAATGGCTAAGGAAGAAACTGTGCTACAGGGCATGATTGATAGACTAATTGAAATTGGAAGGTGCTATGGCATGGAAATGAATGTGGAGAAAACAAAAGTAATGAAAATTTCGAGACAACCAACCCCAGTCACAATAAAGATAGACCAAAAACAAGTGGAGAATGTGAAATGTTTTAAATATTTGGGTAGCTTGTTAACAGATGATGGAAGGTGTACTTGTGAAATTAAATCCAGGATTGCCATGGCAAAAGCTGCATTTAGCAAGAAGAAGAATCTTTTTACCAGCAAATTGGACTTAAATTTGAGGAAGAAACTAGTGAAATGCTACATTTGGAGCATAGCTCTGTATGGGGCTGAAACATGGACACTTAGGGCAGTAGATCAGAAACATCTGGAAAGTTTCGAAATGTGGTGTTGGAGAAGAATGGAGAAGATCAGTTGGACCGATTATGTGAGAAATGAAGAAGTGTTAATTAGAGTCAGTGAGCAGAGGAATATCCTACATGAAATAAGAAAACGGAAGGCTAATTGGATTGGTCATGTTTTACGCAGAAACTGCCTTCTAAAAGAAGCCATCGAAGGAAAGATAGATGGGCGGATAGAAGTGACAAGAAGACGAGGAAGAAGACGTAAGAAGATGCTGGATGACCTTGGGGACAGAAGAGGATACTGTCATTTGAAGGAGAAAGCTCTAGATCGCATTAAGTGGAGGAATTGTTTTGGAAGAGACTGTGGACCTGTCGTCTTGACAGATTACTGATGATGATGATGATTTTACAAGAATTGCTATGCATGTATAACTGACAGAGAATTGAAAGGCAACTGGATACACACATTTTGTGGGCTTGAAGGGGAGTTGGGCACTGTCATGAAAGTGACTACCTTTTTGCTTTAAAATTGTTATTTTGAGGTCAGTGGGATGATTTTCTGACATCACTGACCACTGCACAAGTTACATTCTATCTACTGTGAGTTACACCTAAGACATGTTTGCACATTTATGAAATACATGCAGTGGAAAACTAGCCTCTAAACATTAATCAGTTCATAATATTGTATCATAGCATTACATTACTTGTCATCTGTCTTGCATAGTATCTTGTTTTTTGAAAGCTTTAGAAGCTTTAAATGTTAAAATCTGTTCTTCATCACTGGTATATGCACACTACATGTTTTGACCAACATTGGTTATTTCTAAAATTGCTGATGAAACTGCTGTACCATCAGTAGGTTTAGTTTTTGTATTTCATAACAGCTGCACATGACACAATAAGAGGACACATAGGTGCATAGATGAGAGCAAACCCAAAAAATTGAACTTATGGACAGAATCAGCAGTTTCATCAGCAATTTTAGAGACATATGAAAATAACGAATGTTGGTCAAAACATGTAGTATGCTTACACCAGTGATGCAGAAGAGATTTTAATGTTTAAAACTTTTGAAGGTTTTAAAAAGCAAGATGCATGTGACACACTTGATAAGTAACAGAAATAAATTAATCAGTTCATATGGTCACAGGCCTCATAGAGCGTGTATTTTCATCACTTGAGCCCTCTAGCAGGGAAAGTGAAATAGGTTCCAAAATAGTAAGAAACCATTTAACAGTTTTAGGTAGAAGTTAATAAAATGTGTTTGAGAGAAATCACCCTGATTGCTAATAGGTCAAGATCTTTACCCACCATGCTGGCAGCACAGGTGCACCAAGCAGAAGGATACTGTTTATTAGTCGAACAAATGCTAAATGCTAAGCAGTCTGTAACACTGTGGGTAGGAACACGGAGACCAATATTTTCCAAGAGGGAAGTGTAAGATTTAAGATCACAATCGACATGAACAAAAAAAGTACATCAAGGTGATATCTCTGTTTATGTAAAGAATGTAGACTTAATTTTTCTAAGGCAAAGGAATAGTTAGTTAGTTAGCTATTGGAGAGGGTGGGTTTCCCCATGCACTTAGACCAGTATTGGTCCATTGTGCTTCCCTCTCTGATATTCTACCAGTCTCTATACCCTACTGATATTGGTGCGTACCATCAGTCCCGACCGAGCCAGCGAGTTCGGCCTCTACTGGCTTGGCAGTATCTATAATGCTTCCCCCATCTATCAGAGGTGTTAGAGACTACTGTTGTTTGGAAAATGTCCTTGAATTTGGCTCAGTGACCTCCTTTGGAAATATGAGGTTCTTTTACGTGCCGTAAAGCTACGACATGGGACCCACGGCTTAAAGTTCCTCCCAGAGGACTTGTTCCCTGAATTTTTCCGCCCTTAAAAATTCCGCGACCTCCACCGGGTTTGAATCCGTGTACCACGAGTCATGAGGTGGGAACGTTACCTCTAGACGACGGAGGCCGCTAAGGCAAAGGAATAACTAAAAGGAGCATGAAAGGAAAAGCAATAGAAGCAGATGGATGCGCTCAAGCTTGTTGGCATTGGTAGACGTGATATAATTCCTGACTACTGAGGCATATTCCAACTTGTACCTGACTAATGTGAAGTACAGCACATGTAAACAGTCCAGGGAAGAAAATCTTAAGGTTATGGAGTGAATAAGCTTTGTGCATTCAAAAAATAAGAAATCAACATGGGTGTTAAAATAGGATTTTGAACTGAAGAAAATACTTAGGCCATTAATACTGTTGGTGCATATAATGGTAGCATAGCAAAGCGTTTTAGGAGTATTAAGTCAAATGGAGTTAGCAGTGCACCAGTCGCCCATGGAATTGTCATTTTAGTTGGGGCAATCATGTAGAGTGTTAACGAAATGGATGATTTTGATATCATCAGCAAAGATTATGAAAAAAATGAAAAAACACAGGTCATTAATGAATACATTGAAAAGCAAAGGCCCAGGACAGAGATGCCTTGTTATCATTGCTTTTCAGCTTTTCTTTGGAATATGTCATTAGGAGGGACCAAGAAAACAAGATGGGAATGAAATTAAATGGGTTACATCAGCTTCTGGTCTATGCTGATAATGTAAATCTATTGGGAGACAATATAAGAACCATAATGAAATACACCAAAACTGTTGTAATCGATGCTATTAAGGAGGTTGTCAAGAAGTAAACACAGAGAACAAGTACATGCTAATGTCACACCTTCAGAATGCAAGGCAAAATCATAGCATAAAGACAGTTGATACATCCTTCGAAAATATAACAAATTTCAAACATTAAGGGATGACAGTAACAAATCAAACCTGGATTCATGAAGAAATTAAGAGCAGATTGAATTAGGGCAAAAACTATAATTTTGCCTATAGAGTTTTATGGGTGTGAAACTTGATGCCTGACAGTAAGGGAAGAACATAGACTGGAGGTATTTGAGGACAGGATGCTGAGGAAAGTATTTGGCCCAGAGAGGATGAAGCAAGAAGGGGTTCAAGAAAATTGAATAGTGAGGAGGTTTGTAACTTTGTAACTCTTTGCCAGATGTAATTAGAATTATAAAGTCAAGAAGGATGAGATAGGCAGGCCATGTAGCATGCCTGGGGAGCAGAGGAATGCATTTAGGGGTTTGGTGTGAAAGCCAGAAGGAAAGAGACCACTAGGAATATCTAGATTTAGGTGGGTGGACAATATTGAAATGGAACAGAGAGATAGGATGAGATAGGATGGATTGGATTTATGTGGCTCAGGACATGGATCAGTAGAGGGCTCTTGTTAACATGCTAATGAACCTTCAGGTTCCATCAAATATTGGGAAATTCTTTAGTAGAAGTGACTGGTATTATATTGTATTGTATTGTATTGTATTTATTAGCATTCATCGATCCATTCAGGTACTTGACCATTGGATATAGAAATTGGTGGCTTCTCAAGAAGGACTGAGCTCCATGGAGTTAGTTTTATTACAGTTGCTTTTATCAGTCTCACTTTACTCACAATTATGAATTGATTCTAGAGTACGTGTCATTCCAGATAATTGTATGTTATTGCTTTATTAATTTAGTGTCTGCAATGGAAAAAAGAACATTCATTTCAACTTGAAAACTGTTAGTCTTTGTGGAGTAGTTACATTAATTAGAGACCTTTCCAGTTTTACCGAAAGCAGTAATGTTGAGTCCAGTCCTTTGGGCAGGTGTACCAGTGCTACTAATAGGATATGTCTGTTTTTGATGCTTTTAGTAGAAATACAGATCTTTAGAGGATATTTTTCCTTTGTTCAATCCTAGTTCATTGCTATTTTTTCTTTTTATTTAATTGATTTTGTTTATATTATTTTTGTGTATTAACTGCTTTTACTGTTTTAAGCCACAGTTGTTGGCAAGCACAGTAATAAATTAATTGAATCATCATTAATTCATCATTATTATCACCACTGTCATTACCACCACCACCACCACCGCCACCGCCGCCGCCGCCGCTACTGCTACTGCTACTACTACCACTACCACTAACACTAACACTACTAACACCACCACAATACTACTACTACTACTACTATGTCCTCCTAAATGATTATTCAATACTGATTAATTTTAAACCCCTTGCACCCTAATATAAATTATACACTGCATGAAGTGGCAGCAATATTTAAGTGACCAGAGGACTGAAAGTAGTTTAAATGGGCTGACAAGTCAAGAGTTGTGATTAGTTGTTTGATTTTAAGCTGTCTTTGAGTATGTGTCCAATCAACTGACATTGATAACTTGAGCATCTAAATTATATATATATATATATATACAGTCAACTCTTGATTATCCGGGGGCGGATTAACCGGTTTGCGGCTTAACCGGGGCTACTGAGGCTTTTT